>NC_045541.1:10568680-10908680 GCF_009769535.1 Thamnophis elegans | reverse complement strand
AAGACTCCTCATAAATAAGTCATAAAAGGAAAAAAGCATGGATCTTTCTTAGCTAATTCACTACGATTCCACTCCCTGCAGCTACAAGAATGCAAAAGGACAGATCAGCTGGCATGCTCAGCCAATGGGAAGAAAGAGGGGCTGGCAAGAATCATCAACAATGGGATCACTCAATAGATTTGGTTAGGTGAGAACTGTGGCTTACGGGGCCAAGAGAATAGAGCTGGACTGCATTCAGATGGACTAGGATTTTAAAAGATCCAATCCTTGAAGGAAGATCAATATGCCAGAAAGAGATGTGTGGTGCGGTGTGGGGGGGGAGGGACACAGCTATGTTGTTCTCTGTGCAGAGACCTTAGGCATTTTGCAAGGGAGCAAAGACATTTGGTCTGACTTAATATGCATTGTGCTTTTGTAATATACAGTGTCTTTAAGGAAATTGCTCAGTTCGTTGTGTAAGAATTACTGTCTCTGACCAAACCACTCAAGATTAGAAGTTGGACTCATGGCCCATTAAGTTCAATTAACCACCGTGGGTTACATTTTTCCTTGTAGAGTGCTGTTTTAGTTTCTTAATGCAAGAAATAAAATAAAGCTGTTTATGTCTGTTCATAAGTAGCATTTTATATTTTTCTTCTTGTCTCTGTGGAAGAAGCCATTTTCCACCACTGCCAACCACCTCAGAAATACACTGGTGGGAGACTTAGCAGAATGGCCTTAAAGTGGATCACACAGCAAGTGAAGGGATCAGGAGCAGCTATTGCACTGGATTAAAACAGGAGTTACAGATGGATTAAAATTGTTTTTATCAAAACATGGAAGATTTTGCAAATTAAAAGAAAACCTTTTGCTTGGAGTTTGAACTCATTGTTAACTAAGGTAGTAATTCCTTTGGCCACTAAGAGGCGTCTGTTCCCTTTATAAATAATCCCCATTAAACAAATTTCACTGTTTACAGGGATATTCAGCATAGGGGAGTTTCCAGAGTATTATTGGTGTTCAAGTCAACTTCATGTAATTAATCACATTATTGTTTTCACCCATTAATATTCGTTTAAAAAATTAATCTCTTCTTATAAACAAAAGCATTCTTTGAAAGGTTTTTCCTCTACGAAAGCATTAGTAACCTAATAGTTATAATAATAGTTCTTTTAAGTTTCTGACTCCATTTTTAGTCCACGTGACATGCAGAAAGCAGGCAGACTGAAGGAAATGTACTCTATTGTATAGTTTTTTGTCATTCAATCAGTGCCGGATTTAGATGAAAAGTGGCCCTAGGCTATTCCACTTATGAGGCCCTTTCACCTCCCATTTTTAAGTTTGTAAATTACATGAGAGACAATAAAATACATCATTACTGTGATATATCAATATATATCAATATATATAGCTGGCCTCCCGACGGAGGGCGGCTCTGCTCTGCGGCAAAGGCAGCGAGGCCAGCTGCCTCCCCTGCTGCGCTCAGCTGCCCGGCTCGGGCCCCTCGCCCTCACCTGCCTGGCCGCTGATGGGCTCCGCGTCGACGGGGTGGCTACTGGGAATGGCCGCGCCTCTCACCCGACCGCCGGTGCCGGGAACGTGGGCGGGCTCCCCAACTGCTGCGGCGCTGGAATGATCTTAACCAATACATTTTTATGTTTGTTTATTAGTCATATGCGTAGAATTTCTCCTTATTTTCGGTTCAGTGTTTTAGTGTTCACTGTTTCTAGAATAGTGTAATTTTAATTTTGCTAACAATTTGAATGTAGGCCCCTCTTGATCTTGAGGCCCTAGGCTGAAGCCTAGTTAGCCTATAGGAAAATCCGGCCCTGCATTCAATGTGATTACAACATTCTTCATTTGAATGCTAAGAGGAGATGCCTGTTGTTGTCGTAGAGAGAAGCAGCTAGTAAAAAGCCTTGTCATGTAGCCTTATCTCACCTGGAAAAGAGAGAGAAGGTGAACAAGCCTCTCAAGAACAATATGAATGTAATTGCGTTACCAATATGTGCTTCCCAGCAAGTCCTTTTCTTCGGAGGATGATGGAGTGGTGCCAGGCATGAGCTGTAAAGAGAGGCCCCGTGAAAGGCTCTTTGTCATGGCTGATAGCTGCAGGGCAGAATAGACATTTTAACAAAAATATCATTGTGAACTTTGCTCATGAAGACAGAGTTGGGACTCACATTATTACGGTGCCTAAGCCATTATTAAGATTTTGCATGAGCTTTAAATCAGGCCACTCCAGTTGTTCAACAGCTATGACCAAAAAACACCACTTGGCATGATGTGTAATCCTAGCCAACGTGTAGGTGTGACCGGGCGGCCTAATTTTACTACCAAACCTAAATGTATGTTTGCTCAAAAACACATCCCAAAATGCAAAAAGCAAACTAAAGGTTCAAAATTCCACGCACGCTTGCGCCAGTTGCAGAAGTACTTTAGACCAGGGGTAGTCAACCTTTTTATACCTACCGCCCACTTTTGTGTCTCTGTTAGTAGTAAAGTTTTCCAACCGCCCACCGGTTCCACAGTAATGGTGATTTTATAAAATAGGGAAGTAACTTTACTTTAGCAGAGTTACAGCAAACCCCTACCGCCCATCGTGAAAGCTGGAACGCCCACTAGTGGGCGGTAGGGACCAGGTTGACTACCACTGATCTAGACCAGTGTTTCTCAAGCTTGTCAACTTGAAGATGTCTGGACATCAACTCTCAGAATTCCCCAGCCAGCATTCGCTGGCTGGGGAATTCTGGGAGTTGAAGTCCAGACATCTTCATGTTGACAAGGTTGAGAAACACTGCTTTAGACAAAGAGAGCGAGAAAGGCAAAAGGGCAGGGCTCCCCAATTTAAAACGATTTCCATGTTATTACCCAGAAAACTCCAGATCTCCACCAAAACAGCCGGTACAAGTCTCAGCACAAAAAGATCCATTTTCAATCCTTGGGCTGAAATGGGCATGTTGTGATCCAAGTGAGCCTCAGCAATCATCAAAGCAACTTTTTCTTTATATCATTGTAACAATTATTTTTTTGGTGGGGACCTTTGAGTCATTTTTTGTTTGTTTTGTGTTTTTACTCTTGGTAACTGCTGGGACAAGTCCCTACAGTTTTCATGCCAAGATTTTTCATAAGTGCTTTGCCATTGCCTTCTTCCATGGGCCGAGAGTGTTACTGCCGAAAGTCACCTAGCTGGTTTTAGGCAGGGCTAAAACTCAGAGTCACCTGGTTCTAGACTGGTGCCTTAACCACTACACCAGGGGTATCAAACTCATGTTGTCACGTGACATATCAGGACATTTTCCCCGCCTTCGCTAAACGGGGCGTGGGTGTGGCCAGTGTGTGACACATCGGCCCCGCGGTCCGGGAGTTTGACAGCCCTGCACTACACCAAACTAGTTCCCAATCAAAATGTTATTCTTAAAAATATATTTTATTTATTTATTTATTAGACTTATATACCACTTCATAGGGCTTTCAGCCCTCTCTAAGCGGTTTACAAATATATTTTTTTAGCAAATTGAGTCAGCAACTTGCCCCCACAGTCCGGGTCCTCATTTCACCCACCTCGGAAGGATGGAAGGCTGAGTCGACCTTGAGCCGGTGAGATTTGAACCGCTGAACTGCAGATCACAGTCAGCTAAAGTGGCCTGCAGTACTGCACCCTAACCACTGCGCCACCTCGGCTCTTCTCATATTTTCATATTAAATGTATCGTTTTTATTTCAAATACAAACCACTCTTTTCCATCACGAATAGCGTTTATTCTAAGTATTTAATACATAAAGATTTCCCCAGCATGATCTTTATGTCCAAGGTCAGTTGTGGAACTGGCTCTGCTTGGTTACTGAGAAGATGCTTGTTGCCTTCTTACCCTGCGTCTTGAGGCTCCTTAATCATGGTTGGTGGTTTCCTTGTGGTTAAGCATGTCATCCAATTCTGGAGCATTTCTGCCATTTCTCACGGATACTAAATTAACCAGAATCAACCACTTATACTTTCAAATTATGGTGAGTGCAAAACTTGATGCTTTTGTCTCAGGAAACCCATGACTGTGGTTAGGAAGCTGCGTGGGACAGAATAGTGGCAGTGCACACACACACACACACAGTCATTCCCCAACCCAGGTGACAAATGTTTCTTGCAGACAATGCCCAGGAGATGCTTCTAGAGAGAGTGTTACCCCCCAGTGAAAGCACTATGCAGCAATTTTTATCTTTCCCCCTTAAACTGCAGAAACAAAACAGATGAAAGAAGGGATAGAAAAACCTGAGAAAACTACATCTGAAAGCAGCATTTTTTCCGTCTCACAGGAAGTTCTGGGTCTAGGACAGAATAATTGCATAAAAGCCTCATCTTAAGAATACCCGTAGCTGCAAAGGAGTGGAAATGAAGAACTAGCAGCCTTTCTCAGTTGGTTAACGTCATACAGTTTGATGTGTCGTAAGACATAAGAGGGGAAGGGGATGTTATTCAGGGTCAGGGTTTGTTTTTTTTAATTGCCTGGAAATTTGCTGCCTTTCTAAATTACGGTATAGTTTTGCAATTATTATTATTTTTTTGGTCGCGACACTATTTCCTTGTTTGACATCTTGCTGTCGAACAGGGCTGTGCAGTTCTTAACACTCCCTCGCTGTCTCACAATTAGGCCATTAACCTTAGTTCTGATTTTTTTTTTTATTGTATGCCAAACTCTTGCCCTGCCCGTCCCCTCCATCCCAATATTTTTAAGATAAACACAATACTGTCACTGCTAGGTTCATATTCCATTATTTTAGTGCGTCCAATAAAACATTTTATCGTGTTGTTTGAGACCTTGACCTCATTGCAATGGTATGATGTTTTCAGTATTGCTCATGACAACAGTTCAAAATAAACCAAGTGGCAAACTGCAGGTTACCATAGTTTGCCAATCACATGAGAGGAAAGGTAAGAAGAGAAGATTCCTGACAAGCTGGGAAGGCATTTGACGATCATGATTTCCACATTTTGGAAGAAAAGCATACAAAAGAAATGGTGAAGGTGCAGCTGATATGTTAAATTCATATGCCTCCCAATTCTCATAATCTCTGGGCCAGTGTTTCTCAACCTTGGCAACTTGAAGATGTCTGAACTTCAACTCCCAGAATTCCCCAGCCAACGCTGGCTGGGAAATTCTGGGAGTTGAAGTCCAGACATCTTCAAGTTGCCAAGGTTGAGAAACACTGCTCTGGGAAGTTTACAAATTGTTATTTAAATACAAGGAAAACAACAAACAAAAGAATAAAAATGGCAGACGTGAGAAAAATGATGGGAACAAAGGAAAAGCAGTGCTTCAATCACTCTCACCAAAGGCCTGAGGATTTTTTGAAACAAGACCTTGCCACATGGCAAGCTGGGGCCATTTGGATTTGGGGTGGGGGGATCTCTTTCCAGAAGGGAGGTGCTGTTATTCTCAGGGTTCATACAAGTGGCATTGTTTAATTAATCAACAGAGCGGGCCAATCCTGCCACTTAGAACCAGCGGGGCAAATACCATAAGTAGCCAGGTCTTAGGCCATATAGGGCTTTATAAGTAGCAACCAGTATCTTGAATCACACTCTGAAGCCGGTCAAACTGGAAACCACTAAACCGAGGTGGCGCAGTGGTTAGGGTGCAGTACTACAGGCCACTTCAGCTGACTGTTATCTGCAGTTCAGCGGTTCTAATCTCACCGGCTCAAGGTTGACTCAGCCTTCCATCCTTCCGAGGTGGGTGAAATGAGGACCCAGACTGTGGGGGCAATTTGCTGACTCAATTTGCTAAAAATCTGTAAACCGCTTAGAGAGGGCTGAAAGCTCTATGAAGCGGTATATAAGTCTAACTGCTATTGCTATTGCTAAACCAGTGCTGCTCACAAAGGCATGTGGATTCTTTCCTGATCATAAACTGCATAGACAACCTAAGTTCACATAAAATGCCTTAAATGAAGAACACTCTGTTAAGTGTCTTATTGGGATTCGTTTTGTTCAGGATTATGATCTAAACATGAAACAGAAACAGTCTTGATGGATCTAACGATGACCATAACTGGGACTCAAGTAGTAAGAATATCTTGATTCTTTTGGACCTCTCAGTGACTTTTTCAATCCAGCAGTGAAGGTTGTGAGTTGTGAGTACTATTTTTCAATAGTTAAGTCTTCCTTTGGGAGTTAAGTCTTCCTTTGGATGAAGCCAACCAAATGATTGCTCCCCTGAACAGAATGAAGCACCACCCTTTTGTGGGTGAAAGCGACAAGAATTATTAATAGCGGTTGTAGGTGTTACATTGGTGCCGCCAACAGATTTCTGAGTACAATTCAAAATACCGATTGGTTTCTCTAAAGCAGTGGTTCCCAACTTGCGCCCCACGCCCCACAAGGGGGCTATTTGATTTTTAATGGAGGCAGTTTGAACCTTGTTTAAACCAAGTTAATGGCCTTTTAGGCTTCCTCTGCATGAGTTCATTTTTTGAGTAAAGTAAGAATTATATGTCAGGAGGGGGGGGGGTCAGAATTTTAGAGATGCTTAGGTGGGGCATGGGCAAAAAAAGATTGGGAACCACCGCTCTAAAGCTTGTTTTCCATGTTTTGCTCCATTCCTATGGAACAGCTTGCCCCAAGAAATCTGGATATCCCTTTCTTGGCCTTCAGAGAGGGAGTAAAACTAGAACTATTCTGTGGAGCATTTAAGTTTTGATATTGTCAGGAGGATATACCAAGGGTAGCAGGGAAGGGAGTAAAGAAGTATGTCATTAAACTCATTAGTGAATGTTTCATTGTTTTATGGACACGTAAACAGCAGGGAGTTCACGTGATCATATATAATCATGGTTATATATTAAGCAAACAAACAACACTTGATTGGCTGGTCTGTGAGTCAGAGACCATGCAAATCCAATTATTTCTGACCATTTTTCCCTTTTCTACCTACGTCATTCTTTTCTGTTTGTCAGATGACCATGATTCCCCCATCATACCTCCAAAACATCTTGTGATTACCTTAGCCTTTTCTCCTATTCCTTATCTAGGAAACTAGATTTTCCCACCTCTCTTATCTTGCCCTGTTGCTATTAGAAAAATATGGGGACAGCCTGCTTCCCTAATACTAAGGGTAGTGCACCAATTAATCATCACCTTCCCTTTCTTCTATTTGTGTTGGTTTTTTTAAAAAAAAATTGTTTCACACTTGATTTGGTCAATTCTCCCAGCTGCAATCCATTCCAAAGTAAATTATTACTGTAGCAACATCTCTTTTAAGAAATTGGCATTTTCAACACAATTGATGGGTATGTGTGTTTATGACTCAAAACAGGCTGTGATTCTGTGAAGATAGCAGCTCAAATTTAGAAGAAGTTATGAGAAAAGGGAACTAGTACTTCAACAGGATTTGAGAAGAAACCAACAAGCTAGAAAAGAAAGCCTAGTACAGTGGTACAGTGATTAAGGTGTAAGAGTAGGAGCATGTTGACTCAGATTCAAGTCCATCCTCAGCCACAGAAGCTCACCAGTTAATTCTAGGTCAGAAAATCTCACCTAAACCTCACCTTTGTATGAGGATAAAATTAGAGGTTGGAATGTTAGGGAGGCTACCTTGAGCTCCTGGTAGAAAAGTGAAATATAAGTGGTAAGTAAACACTGAAGCTCTCTATAGTTATATTGTGATAGGCATGTTCCCCACAGTTGCATTATAATAGCAGTAGACTTATATACCGCTTCATAGGCCTTTCAGGCCTCTCTAAGCGGTTTACAGAGAGTCAGCATATTGCCCCCAACAATCTGGGTCCTCATTTTACCCACCTCGGAAGGATGGAAGGCTGAGTCAACCCTGAGCCGGTGAGATTTGAACCGCTGACCTGCTGATCTAGCAGTAGCCTGCAGTGCTGCATTTAACCACTGCGCCACCTTGGCTCTTATAAACCAAATCAATTTCAACCACACCCAAAATCCTTAGCCAAAGGCCTACAAGATGCAATAGAAATGACTGGAAAAGTCTCCCTTAACAGAAAACTAAAAGCTGTACTCTAGTTATTGTACACCAGTCATACTTTCCTTCAATTCTGTAATTCAGGATTACTCTTCTCTGATCACCTCCCACCCAGGTACTGACAAGACCAGATACGTTCACCTTCAGCAAAGGTGAACATATCATTTGCCTTATTCCCATCAACCTGTTTTTAAAAAGCCATAAACGAAAGGAGGCCTGTTTAAAGAAAGCAGAAACCTGTCCTTGCCGGCTGAATGACATCTTCATAGATCACATCGCTCTTATGGTAAAAGGCTCCAAAGTCCAACTGCCTTAAGTAATAGCGCGGGGAGCAGTTGAGTAGAGGCAGGAAATACCAGCACGTTTGGAAGATATGCCTAAAGAAAAGCCATACATTGCAATCTTGTGAATCATACTAGGTGTTAGTCAGCCGGATGTGGTAGAATTCTGGGCAACAGTATTTCATATGGCAGAAAAATCATATCAAGACCAAGACTAGTTTTAGTAGCAAGAGCAAACCAGGTCTCTCAGATATTCTCTGGCTAGTATATATAGTAAATCTAAAATTTTCCTCAAGTTGAGTTCATCAACTCTTGGCCAATTCATGAAGATCTTTTCCTGGAAAGAATATGGAAATAGTTTATCGTTGTCTTCTTCCAGGCTGAGATTTTTATTTCTGGAGTTTTCATTATCTGGAAGATTCCCATCCAAATACTCACCAGGACCAATCCTGCTTAATTTCCAAGTCTAGAAAAAGTTGCCCAGATAAATCAGCATTTGTAGTGCCAATTTTTTTTTTGTCATATTCTAGGCAAGCCATAGAAAAACTAGGAACTAGTGATGGGTTGGATAAAAACCAATGAATTAAAGGCAGCTATAGCAACAATGATGACAAAGTCCGTGGCACGACAAAACCGCGGTCCACTAAAGCGCGCCCGATTAAAGCGCGTCGCTGACATCAGCAGCAGCGCGACAAAAAACACCACGGAGAAAAAAGGGTGCTTTAAAAAGCGCTTTTAAAGCAAACCGATTCACGTAAAGGTAAGGGTTAGGGTTAGGTTAAGGGTTAGGGTTAGGTTTAGGGTTACGTTAAGCATTAGGGTTAGGGTTAGGTTAAGGGTTAGCGTTAGGTTTAGCGTTAGGTTAAGGGTTAGGTTTAGGGTTAGGTTTGGGGGGGTTAGGTTTAGGTTTACACGTTAATTTTACCTTTACCTCTCACAGCGTGCTTTTTTGGTCGCGCTGTGATGACGTCAGGTACGCGGTTTCGTCGAGCGCGCTTTAGACGACCACGGTTTTGTGGTGGAACCGAACCTCATCCAGAACAGGCCAACATCTTACATACATACCCATCATAGACTTTGTCAGTTCTTAGAAGACCAGACTGGTGGTATTTGGAAATTCTGGAGATGATCTTGAGTTGCTCAGCAGTAGCTGTTGCCAGGAAGGTTTTTGCTGCTACAGCTAGTTGCATTGATTTGGGGGAGGGGGGTGTCCATAGCCCTCTATATATTATCTCTGTTTTGACTCATTGAGGTGTCTTCTATATGAGAGTGCTCTATAATTGTTCATAAACTTTGATTGCATTATATTGGTATTAGAATTCTGAATAGTGTGGTGATCTTTTCAGCCATTCATCGCCATGGGCTGCTTATTAAGTCCAAATCAACATGCTATTTACTATCCTTAAAAGATCTGAAGAGCTTGGGATTTATTGACTTCATGATGGACCAGTACTTTCACCATTGACCAGAGTGGCATACTGTTTGATTTCAAAAGCAAATAAGGGCAAAAATGACAGAAGAGTAAATATATTCAATTTGTAGCACACTTTGAGTTATGTGATTTGAGTCTCCTAAAAATGACCATAAAATCAGCAGAAGCTGGAAGAAGTGATATATATATATATATTTGTTTCAGATATTTGTAAGGAAAAACAAAGGGGAAACCTCAAAAGTTGACTTGAGGCGCACTGTTATTTCAGTATGTAAATTTCTGACTGATAAAAGCGGAAAAAAGCCTTGTCAAAATATTTCTTGTGGACTTGTAATTGTTGCCAATATTACTGAGTTCAGAAGTTTGAAAACGTCAAGTAGATTTTATGCAGCAGTTTTCTATTATTTGGATTACTGGCTGTTAGCTGCACAAAGAAATGGGATTACATTGGCCCAAAAAATGGAAAGCAAGAAATTAGTATTTATTACATGTATCTATTTTAGAATGCTGCTGTAGGATTTGGTGTGGAATTTCATTTTTTTGGGAAGAGCCTTACATATCATAAATATAAAATATTGAAGCAGGTCTGAGAAAATGGAAAGCTACATAATGGAAACACAGATATTATTCTCTCCATAAAGACACAAGGATTTAGTCATGCATTTCTCCCCCACACTTCGAACTCAAACTTCTAATGTTAGTTGAATTTTTGTGTACATGTAGCAGTTGAAAGATAAACATGGCAAGTTTCTCATTCATCTTTATTTTAAGATCACACAGCCTGTCAAATTCTCAATTTCAGGTTATACCATTTGCTATATCAAGAACATTCCACTACTCTGTATGTTTCAAGTAGCCTATGCATTTGACACTGTAGATATCTAGTTAACTTCTGAGAGCTATTAATCAAAATGAAGTTTTAGTTGCATTGGGTGTATTTATGATCTATGTGCAGTGGTTTTAATTTCCTGTGTCAGTTCAGTTATGCTTCTTTCATATATACCATATGCCAATTCATGTTTGAAGTATTCATGACAAATGTTACAGAAATACAACCGCAAAGCAGCTGGAAATTCTGGGAGATATAGTTCTCATAAATTTGCAGGGCACCTACTTGGGAAAGAGTAATATACAAAAGAACTATAGTCAATATACCATATTTTTCAGAATATAAGATGCTCTGAAGTATAAGACGCACCTAGCTTTTGGGGAGGAAAACAAGGGGGGGGGGAAATCTGCCTCTGCCTCCCAGCAATTTGCCTCCTGGCAGTAAACAACAAATAGTACAGACGATATACACTGTTTGTGTATATCAGACTATACTTGTACAGATGCTGTTAAAATTGATGTGGCTTTCTGGAAGTATATGTTATTCTCTGCTATTTAAAAGAAGGTACAATAGCACTTCAAGTCAAGCATTTCTTTTAAAAAGCTTCTCCATTTTGTTAAGTTGTCTAGAACAATAATAAAGCAGTCTTGAAAAAATAAGTCTAATAATTTGAACATTCTATAGGCATTTAGTTATTGACTTACCTCTTTGCAGCAAACAGCTTGTTTCAGTTTAGCCTGACTAGCACAAGAAAAAAAATCTGCCTCTGCCTCCCAGCAATTTGCCTCCTTGTAGCAAACAGCCCCTTTCAACTTCAGTTTCAGCACAGGCCTCCCAATGATCAGCTGTTTCAGGCTGCAGGGATTGCCATAGCCATTGCCGCCTCTGCAAGCCCCATTTTCCCCATTTGCTGCAAGGAGGTAAATTGCCGGGAGGCAGAGGCCAAAGGGTGGGGGCCGGTGGGTGGGCGGGGTCCTACATTCAGTGTATAAGATGCACCCAAATTTTCACCCTTTTAGGGAGGGGAAGTGCGTTTTATACTCCGAAAAATATGGTATCTCATGTTGGTTTAAGGATCTAACTAAATCATCACTAAACCTTTTATATATAACCTCTATTTACTATATCGGTGGCACGACAAAACCGCGCTCGACTAAGCCGTGCCCGATTGAACTGCGTCGCTGACGTCAACAGGGCGACAACAGGGGGCACGGAGAAAGAAGGGCGCTTTAAATAGCGCTTTGAAAGCAAGCCGATTCAAGTTAAGGTAAGGGTTAGGTTTAGGGTTAGGTTAAGGGTTAGGGTTAGGTTTAGGGTTAGGTTTAGGATTAGGTTTAGGTTTAGGGGGGTTAGGTTTAGGTTTAGGGGTTAATTTTAGGTTTAGCGTTTACAGTGTGCTTCTGTCTCCGCGCTGTTGTTGCGCTGTTGATGACGTCAGCTACGCGGTTTCGTTGAGTGCGGTTTAGTCGAACGCGGTTTTGTGGTGGAACCTACTATATCTACTGTACTGTTTTGGATGAAATTTTTATTGAATTAATATCCAGCTAGCTATATAGCTACATATTCTTTTAGATCACTGCAAAGTAGTCTGAGCATTTTGTTTTTAGTACAAAGACAAGAGTATATTTTTCTCTTAAATACTGTAAAAGTTAACAGTCCAGGAATCCAATTTGGAACATTTATCACTTATTTTAATTCTTATTCCCTTGAGAATGAATGTATGGAAATGCAGTTGGGAGAGCTACAATCGTGGAATGCATAATTGTAACTGCAAAAGTGAATCAACTCCCACCCACCCAGTCCATTACTTAAGAAGTTAAGGAAGTTTTCCTTTGAAATGTCAAGGGAAAGTCAGTTATTTTCAGAACAACATGTGTGGTCTCCAAGCAACTATACTTAGTGCAAACCATGATGTTTGTAATGTGCAAACCCAAGATCTGGTTTCTTGATTCCAGGAGCATGTTTTGACAAGTCAAGCCAATCCAAGTCAGTAATGCTGAAAAGTTACTGCATTATCCCGTCAAAACAATTTACTGTATTCCCAATCACAGGAAACAAATAAGGTGATGAAAGCTAGGAAAGGCCAGAATGATTTCTTTTTTAAAGTCACCCACATGCTTTTTGAATAGCAAACAACTGTGGATTTTCTGATCTTTAGTTTCTGTATTTCAACCGTATCATTTTATGCGCCTGTTTATTTAATTTTCGGTAGATGTGACAATTGTTGACTTTAGGAATAGAAATATAAGCAAATCTCCCAGGTGCCTTTTACTTGATAGCTGTGAAGTTTAGGGTGACCTTTCAGCTTCATCTGCAGAAAGCAAAACAGGGCAGGGCAGAATACATGGCTACAATTAGAGCCCCAATGTACTAATCTATGCTGCGCTTACTCATGTTTTACTGAATTAACCTGATTAGGTTGACAATACACAAAATAAACTAACTGTGGAGACTGCGTTCACACAACACGAAGTGCAGATTAACTACCCTCCTTTTCAGCTACTATGCATCATCCCGTGTTTTTTCTCCCCCAGCGGGCATGTGGCTTTCTGTAACTGCTGAGCATACAGCGGGAGTTCATCCTAAGGCACCACTTACATGCTTCAAGATTTTCTTTGTATTTCTGAGCATACTAATATCTTTTAAGCTTATACAGGTAGTCCTTGACCTACAACGGTTCATTTAAGTGACCGTTCGAGTTATAATGGCACTGAATAAAGTGACTTATGACCGTTTTTCAGTTACAGTTCAGTTCCAGCATCCCCATGATCATGTGATCAAAATTCAGATGCTTGGCAACTGGTTCATATTCATGATGGTTGTAGTGTCCTAAGGTCACGTGATCATCTTTTGCAACATTCTGATGAGCAAAGTCAATTTGGGAAGCCAGATTCACTTAACAACAAGGTTACTAACTTAATAACTGCAGTGATTCACTTAACAAGTGTGGCATGAAAAGTCGTAAAATGGGGCAAAACTCACTTAACAAATTGCTCACTCAGCAACATAAATTCTGGATTCCATTGTGGTCATAAGTTGACGACTACCTGTATATAGATTTTTTTTATTTTAATTTCAGTTTTGTCCATTCTCAGTCTAAGTCTACTGTTAGGAAAAATTGGTTTTCCTGATTAAGAGATTAGAAGTAAAACTGGAGCTAAAAATACAAAGAGAAGTATTAATCTAAGGCTATATTCAGTAACATATTGAACCATAAACTAGCTAATCACATTTGAAGGTACCACAAGTACATATTGCTTATGTACACCTGAACACAATAAAGGCTGTTTTATTTCTATTTTGTAGACTGAAGATAAATGACTAAGATCTAACTGTTGGAGGAATAAGAGAGACAAGAAGATCATCTGAATATTGTTCTAAACAGGGAAGTCATAATTCAAAGATGGGATTATCTCAGGTGCTTCAGAAACACTTCAGCATCATTTGTTGCCAGGAATAAAGATTCTAAAATGAAAGCGGCTTTCCATTTTAACTACTGGTTTAAGATAATCCAGATGTTCAAAGGAAGTTCTCTAAAACCTTTTTGAAAATGAAATGCAATTGTTATGAAACAAATCACAGATAAACAATAGCAACAGGCTTCTATTTTTTATATTTTCAATGCTAATATTTTTATGTGAAAGAAGATTATGAGTGAAATTTCAAACAAATAAACTGAACTGGTACAGTTTGCTGTATTAAGGCTTAAAGGTTTAAAATGGACTTTTTGATACCCCACCTTCAAAGTTTGTTAGCTTCATGAATACATATGATTAGGAGTCACCCATAGCTGCGTCCATCAACCAAAGGGTATAAACTGTTCGTCCCCTCCTGATGGCATGAGGGTTCCTTCAGAGAAATCAGGAACATAAAGATAGACCAGTTGATGCATTATTTCATGAAATATTAGCTGTGTAAGGAAACAAAATGCAAATACAATAAAATATTGGTTTATTAACTATCAATAAAATAGACTTGAATGAAATGGACCAAATCCCACTGGGTTACTGGGATTATTGGGAATATTATTACTATTCCTCCTTGGCCTCTAGGCTTCAGATCTATTGTCTCATTCCTTGCCATATCTGCCATTTTCGTCTTGATGCCTCCATGGCCAATTATTTTCAAGGATTGCCCAGTTTTCCTGAGGCGCCCAACTGGACACCTTCATCAGCGAGACAAACCCACTGCAGCTAAGAGTCAGCTCCTAGGAATTCTGTAATTGAGGATGTCTTATCATATTATTCGGTGGATGTGTTGTTTGCCTGCATGAAATCTAGCAACAGTTTATATTGGAATGGGTGATGCGCAGGCTTGATAAATTAGCAAACTGACAGGCTGAATTGGAAGCCTGAAGAGACGATGTTCAAAGAAAAATTGTGGGTGACAGTTGCAAAGGAGGTATAGCAGTCTTGTAATGACTTTGCCAGGATTGGGGAAGAAGGGAAGGGCCACTGTGAGACATCAATTCCAAGGAATCTAGGAACAGTCTGATTGGAATGGGTGATGCATAGACTTGATAAATTACCAAACAAACTGCTCAACTGACAGAGGCTGAATAGAAGCTTAAAGAGATGACGTTCAAGGAAAAATTGTGGGTGACAGCTGCGAATGAAGCTTAACAGTCTTGTAATGACTTTGTCAAGGTTGGGAAGAAGGGAAGGGCTACTGTGAGACACCAATTCCAAGGAGTGCCAAGAGTGCAAGCATCCATGGAAGTGAATGAAGGGAGGAATCCTTATCTCTCCCCTCTTTTTCTTGGACACTGGTAGCCTACTATCATAGCCTTCGGCCACATAGCCTAATGAAAGAATAGTTCTCCCAACCAATTGCCCTATTGAGATGCTTGGGGCAACCATATCTATCTTCCTACAGATAGTCCGACTAGTCATTTAATAAGTGTTCGAAGTTATGACGGTTCAGAAAGGGCCTAATAGCCTTTGTAAAACATTGTACCTTCCCCACCCCATCAATGCCCTGCAATCATGTGATCATCATTTGCTATCTTCTCTGACAGCTTCCCCAGAAATCAGTGAGGACGCTGGCAGTAAAGAATGCGAGTAAAGGATTTTTCCTCTTCTTCATCTGTATGTGTGTTCGTGTGCGCGTACACACACATGCACACCCAGCTCGTGAGTTCCCCATCCCTCCATGCAAGAAAGGGAACTTCTACACTGGGGTGAAGAAATGAAGCATGCATTGCAAAGATCCAGGCTTCATTCCTCCAACCCAATGTGCCTTCTGTGCACGGAGAGGAGCTTCAGCAAGCTCCTGTCTGCCTCATAACCCTCACAGCTGTTTACGGGATTGTAGTCGTTGAGCAAAGGTATCTCCCTTAAAGACGGTTTCCTCAACAGAGATTCTGATCTCAATTGTAGTCATCATGAAGGACTACTTATATTCTGAACAACTTGTTCAATTTATGTCATTTGCTTTGCATTTTATACCATTATAATGACCTACTTGTTAATTTGTAAAAACTTGTAAAAAAAAATAAGAAAAAAGTTCAAGGAAATGATTGGTTCATTAGTGGGAGAAAGTGGCAAGAAAGTGACAAGCAACAGGGAGAAAGCAGAACTACTTAGATCGTTTTTTGTATCAAAGGGAATGCAAAGGGAAAAAACAAAGGGAAAAAAAACAGTCCAACCTATCAAAAACAGCACCATAAAAACAGATTAGGAAGACAAGTTAAAATTAGCAAAAAAAACACCTGTCTACCCTAGACAAGTTCAAATCACCAGGACCAGATGGATTACATCCCAAGGTTCTGAAGAAACTGACAGACATGATCTCAGAACCACTGAACTATATCTTTCAAATACCCTGGAGCACCGGAAAACTGTCAGAGAACTGGAAAGGAACTGATGTAGTTCCCATCTTCAAAAAAGGGGAGGAAATAATTAACTTTGTTAGTTTTATTTGCATTAGAATGTATGACACCCAGATGTCACACTGTTCACACACTGATTTGATATATTTATAAAAAATAAAAAAACTTGGGGGGGAGAGAATAGATTCATGAAACTACAGTCCTGGATCAGCCTGACCTCAATACTTGGGAAGATTCTGAAAAAAATAATCAAGCAACAAATCAGTGGAAAATCTAGAGCAGGGGTGTCAAACTCGATTTCATTGAGGGCCGCATCAGGGTTGTGTTTCACCTCTGAGGGCCAGGGTGGGCGTGGCCAGCTCAACATCACTCGTGTTGGGGGCACCTGTGGTGGTCCAAGCACTCTGCCAGAGAAAGTGGGTTCCTGAGCTCTGTTTTCGGTTGCGACGGCCTCCTGTAACTCTCTGCCAGTGAAAACAGAGCTCCGTTTTCTCTGGCAGAGGCAATGTGGGCTACTCCTTTTCAGTTTCCAGGGGGTCCCCATGGGTCAGATCTAAGCACATGCGGGCCAGATCCGATCCCGGGGCCTTGAGTTTGACACCCCTGATTTAGAGGCAAACAAAATCATAACCAAAAGCCAACATGGGTTTGTCAAAAACAGATCACAGCAGACAAAACTTATTGCATTCTTTGACAAAGTGACAAAATTAGTGGACCAGAGGAATGCTGTAGATATAATTTACTTGGACTTCAATAAGTGATTTGGTAAAGTAGACCACAACCTATTACTTGATAAGATAGAAAAATGTGTGTTAAGACAGCATCACCACCAGATGGATTCTGCCTGACCAGGCGCACTCAATGTGTACTTCTCAATGGAACTGCATATACATGGAGGGAAGTATGCAGGGGAGTACCCCAAGGTTCTGTTTTAGGCCCAGTACTCAACATCTTCATCAATGATTTGGATTAGGGGATAGATGGGGAACTCATCAAATTTGCATACAACAACAAGCTGGCAGGAATCAACACTCCAGAAGATAGGCTTAAGATATAGAAGAATCTTGACAGATTTGAACATTGGGTACTATCTGACAAAATGAAATTCAATCATTAAAAAAGTAAGGTTCTACATTTAGGCAAGAAAAATCAAATGCACAGGTACAATATATGTGGTACCTTGCTCAATAGTAGTAACTGTGAGAGGGATCTTGGCTTTCTAGTGGACAATCATTTAAATATGAGCCAGCAGTGTGCTGCAGCTTCCAAAGCCAACACAGTTCTAGGCTGCATTTAAGAGAGGGATAGAATCAATATCACATGAAGTGTTAATGCCACTTTATAATGCCTTGGTATGACTGCACTTGGAATACTGCACCCAGTTTTGATCGCCGCAATGTAAAAAAGATGTTGAGACTCTAGAAAGAGTGCAGAGAAAAGCAACCAAGATGATTAGGGGACTGGAGGCTAAGTTGCTGGAATTGAGTGTGTCTAGTTTAATGAAAAGTACTAGGGGAGACATGATAGCAGTGTTCCAATACCTCAGGGGCTATCACAAAGAAGAGGAAGTCAAGCTATTCTCCAAAGCATCTGAGGGCAGGATAAATAAGCAATGGATGGAAAGTAATCAAGGAGAGAAGCAAACTAGAACTAAGAAGGAATTTCCTGACAGTTAGGACAATTAATTAGTGGAATAACTTGCGTCCAGAAGTTGTGAATGTTCAAACAGTGGGAGTTTTTAAGAAGAGGTTGGACAATCATTTGTCTGAAATGGTATAGGGTTTCCTGTCTGAGCAGGGGGTTGGATTAGAAGACCTCGAAATTCCTTCCAACTCTGTTTATTCCATTCCATTCATTTCTAATTTATCAGACATTCATGAACAATAATCCATCACCTCTGTGCAATTAAATCAGTTAAAATGAATTTTCACTATATCTAGAGCATCTGATATAAAATATTTATCGTTAGGCATTAGTTCAGCAAGTAAATTGATATTTAATCAATTGTCATAGATAAAAAGCTCCATATTTGCTAATTTATTTTTGGGCAGTGATCCCACCCAACAGAAAAATTAGCTGGATTATGTCATAAATCTAAAATATCTTTTGTACTATGGCTTCAATCCAAACAACTTTTTTTGAAGGGGAGAAATAATTCAGATAATGAGGCTTTCTAGATGAAGCTTTGAGCCTATATTCACTAAAAATTGGCAAGAATTAAGATTTGACCCTTTCCTAATTTTAATTATTCTTTTTTAGGAATCATTTTTTTTATCTAGTTGAGAAATAACCCTTTTAAAATTCATTCTCTCTGTGCCAGTAACCACTTACAAAGTCCCATTGATATTGAGCACAAAAAAAGAAGTCAGAGAACAATTATAATTCCAATAAAATTATATACAAATGTACGCATTAACTAGGAAAACTTACAAAATTAGATATATTCAAAATTTAGAACTGTCAGATTCAAGTCGTATCCCAAATTTACATACATATACAAGTATTTATAAAATCTCAAAAATTCTCTCAACTGAAGGCAAAAATTACTCATGTACTCAAAACATTAAAAAAGATTTAAGACTGGAAGGAAAGAGTGAGAAATGTAAACTTAAAAAAAAACCCACAACAGAAATATTTATTGTATCATATACATTTTTTATAAAGTGCTATAATAATTGTTATTGTGGCATACTCTTTCACTTATCTTTCTTTCTTAGTAAAATATATTAATGTATTATGATCTTTTTTTAAAGACTTCCTTAAAGTACCAATTCTAAAAATTAAATTAGATTAATGTATCTATGGGTAGGGGAACCCATGCATTGCATATTGGCTTTTTAACTGAAAATCAGAAGAAAATATGGCTTTCAGTATTGAAATTTTGTACTAATTTTAGACTCTGGTCTTGAAATTGCACCATTTTTTTCTCCTTTCTGCATTACCCCTTATGGATGCAGTTCGTCTTGTTATTTGTGAGATGAGGCTAGTAAACCGAGAGCAAACCCTAATCTAATCCCTAACATGGCACATTTCAGGACTGGACATTAATGTGCATCTGAATTAATTAGATACTTAATGTCACAAAGACTGATTCTGTTTTCTCTATTTTTCTTTGCTTTATTTATTCTAATGAATATTAATGAAATATTCGTATTGCCATTACATTATTTCAGTTAGCAATTTTTTTGTACCACCTTCCTTGGAAGTAAAATCCATTAACAAACTGGGATTTCCTTCTCCGTTCACAGAAATAGGATTGTGCTATTACTACCATCTTTGTTGGACAAGATAAGCAGTTTCAATTTACATAGCACAGAAATAATTGTATTTTTAATTTGGGAGGAGATAATTTAATACCATTACCTGACCCTGTACATTTTTCTGGAAGATCTTATTTTCAAATTTAAACCTCAGAATATTTAATTTCTTGAATTCATAATATTACAAGGTTATTGTCTCCAAATAGCTTGGTATTGGGCATGGAAAAAACATTACTTCCTAAAGAAAAAATGCAGGGTATATATTTTTCTTTTGGCACCAGAAGTATTTTCAATCTCTTCCATCTTATTTATATAAACAAGAAATTGAAGATTTCAAAGTTTGCATTCAATTCAATCCAAAAATTATCTCTATAACAAACAAAAAAATGAACGTGAACAACAATTTATGTTCCATGTGGAACTGATCCACAACTGAAAACTCATTTTCCCATAAATGAGGCAATAAGGCCCCTTCTGAGTAAACATGTAAAAAAAAAAAAAAGGTGGCTAATCAGAAATCCAGTCCTAGCACTTTAGTGATTAGTCCAAGTAAAAACATAGACACGAAAAAAGGCTTACTGGACTATACTATATACTGTTAACAATTTGACTTTTTTCAACAAACAATGACAGGATAAGAATGTTCTTCTAGGAATGAACAAAAGGACTCATTTCTTCACACTGCCAAGTTCATGTAGTTTCAATTACAATACAAATGCGTATGTATTATCACATCACTCTTTGGCTTAGAACTTGGCTCTATTGCTAACTTTAAAAATACTCTTACCTACTTTATCAATGATCAGACCAAAATGCCATGTTTTGAATGTAGAAAGTGCAAATATACCCAGTTACCTGTTTGCCTCCAAAAACAAGCCACTTCAGGTGCCAAGACTCCAGTCTCTCAGGGGGTCATGCCCATTGCCAGCAATGGCAGCACAAAGAAGGGTCCAAACAAGATCAACTGAAAGTGCATTCCCAGAATAACAAAAATGCAGTTGTGGCCAAGCTATCATCTCAAACCACATGCCACCAGATTAATTTAGAATCATAAATACAATTCAAGATAACCTGCAGGAGTGCATTTGTTAACATACAAAGTCTGTTGAGAGTTCTTGAGGATATTGCAAAGAATCATCAAACCGGAATCGTTTGGAGACTGTACTGCTGTCTTCTGGAATATTCTCTTTATCTTCTTGCTCAATGCATGCTCCATTAGACATGGGCCTGTTATTAATTCTCTCTTCTATGCTCTTATTCATATTATCATATGCTGGAGAAGAACTGGGGTTTTCTTCGGGGCTATACCACAATAGGAATTCTCCTTGCCTAAGCCAAGAGTGGGACAGGCAGGCCTCTGCTGTTGGTCGCTCTCTACAAAATAAAATAAGAGATATGTAGATTTAAGATCTGGGACTTAGGTTGCAATTGAGCCACAAAAATTGATAGTTCACTACCATTTAGCCCTGGCACACACTATCAAATCTGTCCACTAGATTTGACAGGATACAAATGGGAAAGAAAGAGGGTTCATTCCATTCTCCTCCATAACAATTTCAACACCTTGCTACCAGATTCCTCAGTGAGCTATGTAATCCTAAACAAAAGCTAGTTACCCTAAATCAGCTCTTTTATCCTAGATTTCAGAAACTTAGCAGCCAGGAAAAAATACTGACAGAAGTGAGGGAAAACAAGATGAAAAGTCCCTATCGCTTTTCTAATGTAGTATTTGAATCAGGGGATGTCAACCAAATTGACCAGTTATTACTACCTCTATAATGCCCCCTAACTCAAACATTTACCTTCCTGAGCCGAGATGGCGCAGTGGTTAGGGTGCAGTACTGCAGGCCACTTCAGCTGACTGTTATTTGCAGCTCAGCGGTTCTAATCTCACCGGCTCAAGGTTGACTCAGCCTTCCATCCTTCCGAGGTGGGTGAAATGAGGACCCGGACTGTTGTTGGGGGCAATATGCTGACTCTGTAAACCGCTTAGAGAGGGCTGAAAGCCCTATGAAGCGGTATATAAGTCTAATTGCTATTGCTACTGCTAATCAACAGATAGAAATACGGAACCCATGATAGATCCAAAGCCCTCTTGCCCATTATGAATCAAAATATTTTTCTTATCCTGCCTTTCTTTCTAATGGTATATTAATGTTAAAATATTTTCTCTATACCTCTTTCTCCATCCCCATAAACTTACTCAGGATTTTTAACAAGAAGTTTTTGGATGAAATCCCTGGCCAATGATGAAACGGAAGCAAATGTTTCTTCTGAATAATCCACATTGACTTGAGAAACGTTGAGGTATGTTTCTTGTTTATCTGCTCCCATAAATGGAGATTCATGTATAAGCAGCATGTATGAGATTACACCTACACTCCTGAAATTAGAGAAGGTATATGTTTTTCATATATGTTAGAAATGAAAATATTTCTTGCCGATAAGTAACAGATGCTAAAACATTATCTTTTTATTGCTTTTTCATTTACCTATCAGAGAAAGTCATTCCAATTATATTAAAGTTTTCATATACTTGGATTACGGTTTTGATAAAATAAGTTCCTGAAACATGCAATGTTTTGTTTATATTTTCCACATAGGGGATCAAGCACCAGGATATTTGTCTCATCAGTGTCTTATAACAAATGTTATCTTGATTATATAAGAAACAAAAGGCTGTTCATAAAGACTTTAAAAATCCTGGCAAGCATGTCCCATGCTAAGACACAATCTAATTCTGCAATAAACCAGGGAAGTCACCTGCCTGATACTCAATCCAAAAGATAATTGTTACAGTGAATAGAAGCAAGTACCATACACATTCCATTGTACTTGTAGAGATAATGTGAATCACACACAAAACTTCCAGACATCAAACTTGAAATTAGTGAAGACATGAGCAGAGTTTGACGGCCCAAGTTCTGCAATTCAAGCATATATTTCAGGAACAGAACTTAAGGATCTGTTCTGGTTGAGTTCTAAAATCACTAAAAAGTGATTTATTTGAAGTGGGATTGGGTTATTGGAGCAAGAATGAGAGGAGGACTGCTTCTGAAAGTAAGCAACTGTTTTCCTTATCCATATCCAAACTCAAGAAAGCCAGTTTTGTATAGGGGTTAATGGCACCAGGGTTAGGGTTAGGGTGAAGCTCTGTGCCTGCACCTGCCATTCCGACGTCCCCTTCCCCTATGCCAGGCTGGGCCACCAAGCTGGAAAGTATGGGGACCGCTGGTTTATACGGTAAACTTGTTTCACCTGGAATTCATATTACATTGTATAAAGAATCCAAATAAATATATAAGACAGTATGATGGTATTTCTGATCATTGAGGAAAAGTCAGAAAAACAAAGATAACAAACCACCACCGGTTTCATAGAAAACAGTAACTTATTTAACAGATTTTAATTAATAATACTCATAGATGACAGTTCTCCTTTAAATTAATCACCAACAGGTGATGCTTAAATATACTGAAGCAAAAGTACATGGAAATCTGTTTTAGGCTGTTTCCACCTGGAAAAAAAACTCACAGGAAATAACTGTCTGCCCCAAACTTGTTCCCAAAGGCCATAAGTGTTCAAAAAGGATTTTCAAAGACTAATGAGACAATCAATAAGCTTTTAAGATGAAACTATACAATCAAGGTATTTAAAGTTGCTTTAATCTTTTAAGAAATTACCTTACCATATGTCTGTTGCTGTAGTAATGGGATCATAATTTAAGACTTCTGGTGCTGGAAGGAAAAGATACCATTAAATACAGTATTAAAATAATGTTATCATACATTCAAGATAATCGCTGATCTGCCACACTATTTTACAATACACTGAGAGTGACATACAGCTCACTAAAGATATTATTTATCGACAAGAGTGACTGTAGAAACTGACGGTATATACCCCACATTGGCTTGATTCACTCAATACACTAAACTATAATGTTATTTAACTGAGTTTAGCTTAGAGTAAACTAAGCTGTTTTGTAAACTATAGCTTAGTATGCCATGTAAACCAAAAAAAAATTTCAGTATTCTGATTTTTCCCATTTATTTCCAGGAATCTTGCCTTCGCTAATTTAAGTTCATTTGTGCAAACCAGAAATGGTCTTTTGTTTCTCATAATGCACCTATCCAGCCCTCATAACACACAGAACTATATGTGATCATAAGTATCTTAACTGAATTTGGAGGCTGAGTGGCACATCAGCATGCTAGCTCATATTACTGCTTGCACCACTATATTTTCAACCAGCTGTAGCTTCCTGATGGTCTTCAAGGGCAGCACTACAAAGATGCATTTCAATAATTCAGTTGTGAGGTGACCTGGGCATGTGCACTACCTGAAGGACCTCTTTTCGGTATTGGTATACGGTGCCTACCGTATTTTCCCAAAAATAAGACCCAGTTGTATTTTCTTTTGGGCATGAAAATAAGCACTCGGGGTGCTTATTTTCGGGGAGGTCTTATTTTCTTGAAGTGCAGGAGATGGCGAGCATGGGGACCAACAGGAATGGGAGCACAACTACCGCTGGCTCCGCCCTCTTTGTCCCACTGTCTGCTTGCCCGTGGCTGTAATGGGTGAAGCTTTCAGCATGCCCCTGCCTCCAACCGCCTTGCGTGCTGGCCCAGCTGCTGCTGAGACACTTCTTGGCTGTGGTGGGCACTATGCTGGCCACCAAGCAGCTGCCCATGCTGTTACTGGTCTCATGGGGGCTCTTTGCCCTCCTGGCAGGGCAGGTGGAGGCCAGGGTGTGCCGAGAGCTCGATCCCGATTGAGGCTGCAGGCAAGCAGACAGTGGGCAGAAAGGGCAAAGCTAGTGGTAGCTGCCCAAACACTTTTTGCCCAGGGAGGGAGGGAGACGAAGTTTTGTCTGCTTTGAAAGGGGACACTCTGAAACGGAACTAATCACTCCATTTCAAACCATCCCCTTTGCAAGCACACGAATCTTTGAGTCCCCGTCATTTCTCCGTCCGGGTGAAAAGTGTTTGGTTGCCTAGGGGGCGCTTGGAAACGGACCACAGGGAAATGGAAAAAATAAACATTCATTTCTTAATAGAATATAATGACCTGTTACAGGAAGATTATTTCTTTATAATAGTTTGTGTATAGTATATAATTGTGATAATATAGATCTTATATTTAGTCTTATATTTATACACCATTTCTATATGCAACTCTTTTTTTATGTGTAAAGAGACTGTAGCCCCCTTCTTCAAGTAACTGAAGACTTAATAATACAACAGGGAAACCTTCCAACAAACACATAATTACTGTATTTTTCGGACTATAAGACGCTCTGGACCATAAGACGCACAATAGCTGTAGAGGAGGAAAACAAGGGGAAAAAATAAGCTTGTTCGCTGCAGCCACAACCCATTTGCCACTGCCCATTCACCGAAGCCTTTCACCGCCACCCATTCGCTATGGCCGGTTTGCCACTGATCGCCACTGCCTAGAAGAGCTGATCAATGCGCACCAATCCCCCACTGCAATATTCGCTCTATACAATGCACAGACATTTCCACCCACATTTGGGGGGGGGGGGAGTGGAGAAGTGTGTCTTATAGTCTGAAAAATACAGTAATTACAAAAATAATCGAAGTCCAATATAAACATAATTTTTTGGTTATTTTGTGTTTTTATTATGGGGCATTCATCTCCCAATTAAAAATGGTTATGCACCTGGGCCACAATTTCTCCAGCTTATTTTGAAGTTATACTTTTTGCATTTGGAAAAAAATGTGCTTTATGGTTACTTGAAGAACGTTTGAAGATGAAATTTTGTTTTAGTCTTGAGAGCAAAGGAACTAACATTCTTCTAAAAGTCTGGCTAGTGCAATGTCAGGGAAAATGCATTCAAATAATATGTGCAAATTACCTTGATATTCAGGTGTTCCAACAATTTCTCGTAGTTCACCAAAATTTCCAATATTCCGAGACAAACCAAAGTCAACTATTTTTATGTCACCAAGGGGACATACACTACTCAACAAAATATTCTGGGGCTACAATAAACAAACAAACGTTATTGATATATAAATGAATTAATTATTTATATTATATTTGAAAATGTATACATCAATGCGTGAACAAGGCTACCTATACTGGGATAATCCCAGTGGAATCAATGGAACTCTAAATGTGGGTGGCTGTCAAATAGCTCCTTAGTAATAGATTATTTATTTTCATAATAAACCTAAAGATACATCCCAGCCTTTTAGAAATGTTAAAAAAAGATCAAAAATTCAAAACCTTATTTTTAATTAATATCCCACGTGTTCAATGGGAAGAAATGGTGGGATGGAAAACAACTTTTTTTTAATTTGCCTCTTTTAATTCTAAAGTAAATGAGACTATAAAGATAAAGCTCACACAGTTTTGACACTTTGCTATTAATCTCATTATCAGCAAAAATAAGTTGTAAAATTGCAAGTAGAAACACAACTCTTTCAAAAGCAGCCTGCGGCTTTTATCTTTAGCTTTCCTAGTTAGAATTACTTCCAACTAAAAAGAAAAGCAAATGACAAAGTGAAAGATCCGTTTTTAGACAAAATCAAAGAGAAGGAAAAACAAATGGAAAAACTAAAGTACTGGGTAGAAAGCTAAGTATGCTTGCTCTAAGTACTTATTTAAATATTTGGTTTTTAAAAAATAAGCATTATGAATTTTTATCCATTTGAAATTTTTACAATTCTTTACATGATTATTTGGCTTGTTGTATATCTAATGATATAAAAAGTTTTAATAAATATTATGAAAAAGCCTATTAAATAAACATTTGATGTATTTAGATTCTATTGCTTACTCTGAAATATTTCCAACTATGTAATAGCATATTGCCCATAATTTGTATTGCCTAACAGTTGTAATCTTTAACATGTAAGATTTTACATGTCAGTAACAGCTAAAACTCTGAAGATACGTGTGGAATAACATTTATTTACCCCCCCCCCCATTTTCATACAGTTATTACTTTACAATTTTTAAAACACTATCAATGAAGGTTACTATGCATATTACCTTTAAATCTAGATGCACAATATTATTTTGATGCAAATGGAAAACACCTTCGAGTATTTGTCGTATAAGCCTAATGATAGCAATTTCCTCTATGGTTTCTTCTAGGTCAGGGAGACATAGATTAAAGATTTCTCCTCCAGCTGCACTGAAAAAATTATATGCAAACACATGTAATTGTCAGTATCTTACTGTCAAAATAGAACTTTGAAGTCAGCTGTTGGCTTATAATTTCAAACAGTTTCAAACAGCTTATTTAAAATGATATTGGTGAAGATAAACAAAAGTGAATTGTTCTTCTTTTATACCTTTAGAAGAACCAGTCCTTTCAAAGATAAAATTGCAGTAAAGAAATTATATGGAAAAAAGCAGAACTGAATGCAAGCATCACAACTGTGAGCTCAAATAAATGGCATCACTTTCTATAATGTTAATAAATAACAACAAAAACAGATTGGATACTGGACTCTCAACAAAGCCTGTTACTGGTGCCAAAGGAATCTTTTATTTCTAAAATATGGCAGTTGCTTTCCTAGTCAAGTAAGTAACAATCAACGACTATGATCCAGAACACATGAAGCTTGTTTTGTCTTCTTTAGAGTTTCTAACACTCTTTTTAATTCTCTAAAAAAGAATTAAAACATTTTATCCTGAACCACTTTTCATCTAAGAATCTGAAAGTAAACAAAAAATAGTTCGACTGGTATAAATTTTTAATTCACCACAACCTCTTAAGAAATGCAAAAAATGTAGCCTTCTATTTTTTGGAATACATTTTGATTTGGCACTCTGGTCACATACCTTCCCCGAAGCAATCATGTTTATTTATATTTAATACACACATAATTTAAGAAAGAAGATGAAAACAAAATGTATGCCAGAACCACAGCCACACATCAATGAATTTTCTTCCATTGCATTCTAAGATTCCTGTGCGCACACCCAAATAATTTTTGCACACATGCAACATACTTTTTCAACTAACTGCATATCCTTTGCATTGGAATATGTGATGCAATAAACATGGTATTGTTTCATATACAAATTCCACAACCCATATAATTTTTGCATCATTTGTGCTCAAGGAAAACGTGGCCCAAATAGACACTTCCACTTCAAAAGAGTAGCAGTTGATTTTGTTAATATCACATCATGAATTTATTTGTCTTTATCCCCCAGTTTTCTTCCATGAAACAAGACAGCTTATATGGGGATCACCCTTAATATTTTATCAGTATAATAATTATGTGAGTTCTTTGCATTCAGTGAAAGTTACTTATTTTGGACAATATATATTTGTATATATATATATATATATTTCATCTGCATCCTGCTAAAAAGATTCACTCATAAGCTATATATTTATTTCAGCAAATCTGACACATTAACATATAGTGCAGAGATTTTAAAAGAGCTAGAAAGACGGAAATAAGATTAGTGTGGATATGGCCTACACTGACATTATAGAAAGCCAAATTGTACAAATGTGAAATTGTCACACAGCACAATTTCACACTAGAAAAGAATGGCTATTTAGCACTGAACAAAATAATTGAACTGTATCAATTAAAAAGGTGACACAAAAAAAATCCATGTTATAAAAACTACAGGATACATTATGGATGACTTCAAAAAAGAAAGAAAGAATATCATTTATAAAGCCAAAGAAAAAACTTCATATACCATTTACCTGAAAGATTAATTCCAAAAATTAGGCAGAAAAAGCAACAACACAGACAAAAATCCCATGTACTACCACCCACTTTCCCTACCTTATTAATCTAAAATGGTTAACTGCAACTGAAACCCATCCGACTTCCCCCTTCCAATAAACATATACATATAGACCATTTGTATGTGCCTCTGTGTGTGCATGGACACAATCACACAGGCATTTACCCTCTAAAAAAAAGGAGGTAAGATCTGAGACAAGAACAAGAATAATGAAAGTACTGATTAAACTAAACTGCCTGTAAAATAAGATATTCCATTCATAAGCAGATCCCTCTCTAAATATATCAACCATTCTTTCCACCACTTTGAAACCGATCTGACCATAGAATAAACAAAATAAAATGCATATATTCTCCCCTCTTTCAAAAGAACAAGAAAAAAACCAGGATGAAGGTAGAAAACAGCAGATTCACTGTAAATAGATGAACAAAAAACGAATTAGACAATTGGAAAAGAAAGGATAAAGAGGCCTAACAAAAACAGGATTCAATTGGCCATATAAGGAAACCTTCACTAATATTAAGTATAATCTTCAAAAGGATCCAGGCTTTTTCAGGAATGATGCTTGTAAATTACTTATACTTCCAACCATTCCTGGGTTTTAAACAGTTGCTTCTAGTCTTATCAGAGTGTGTAAGCATCCTCTCAGATTTATAAGTAATTAGTCTGAAAAGCAGATTTTACTAGCTAAGTTCCTGTTTGCACCATCTGCTACCTGAGGACATAATTCCCTTACTAGGAGGCAGTAGCAAATGCCGGTCAGAAGACAGCAGCAGCAGCTTGGTGAGCCAAACAGGTTATATATGTCAATCACAAATTGTTTTTTAAAGTCAAAATAAATAGCAGCACATCAACACATGGAAGAAATATAAAGTTCCTTAGTGATTTATTTGTAGCCTGCTACTTCCTTTAGGATTGCAGGGAGCTTTGTGTAAGTCAGTCTTGATTCCTAGTGACTGCTTCAGCAAGTCTCTGCAGTGGCCTCCTCAGAATTTACGATTTACGATTTTATTGTATTTCTATGCCGCCCTATTCCCAGAGGGACTCAGGGCGGCTTACAAACCAAGTGAGGGGGGGAGGGGGAAACAAACAGGAAAAAAAAAAAGAAAGACAACGGACAACACAACACCACAATTTTAAAAACAATCAACAGCTACACCATTCAAGCGGGGACAGGAACTCATCAGCCCCAGGCCTGTCAGAACAGCCAGGTTTTTAAGGCTTTGCGGAAAGCCTGGAGGGTGGTGAGGGTCCGAATCTCCACGGGGAGCTCGTTCCAGAGGGCCAGAGCAGCCACAGAGAAGGCCCTCCTCCGGGTGGTAGCCAATCGGCATTGGCCAGTGGATGGAATTCGGAGGAGGCCTAATCTGTGGGATCTAATCAGTCTGTTGGAGGTAATTGGCAGCAGGCGGTCTCTCAAGTACCCAGGTCCAATACCATGAAGGGCTTTATAAGTGACGACTAGCACCTTGAAGCGTATCCGAAGACCAATAGGCAGCCAGTGCAGCTCGCGGAGGATAGGTGTAACGTGGGTGTACCGAGGTGCACCCATGATCACTCGCGCGGCTGCATTCTGGACAAGCTGAAGTCTCCGAATGCTCTTCAAGGGCTGCCCCATGTAGAGCACGTTGCAGAAGTGGTTTGCCCTTGCCTTCTGAGGATGACTGACCTAAGACTACCCAACTGGCTTGTTGCCTAAGGCAGGATTACAACTCACAGCCACCAAGTTTCTAACCTCATGCTTTAACCGCTAGAGCAAACTTGCCCTCTGCAACCTAGTTCTGGGGGCAGAGCTGGAGTGGGAGACATGAATTTTTTAATTTGTGCAATTAAAACAATTTACTTCAAATATTCCTAAACAAATAAATTCAATCCACTTGGTCTTAAATGCAACTATCTTATTTTCTCATAGCTGTATTATTATCACAAGCCCTCAAAAGCTAACAGCTGACTTGCTTGTTGCTTGGCTGCGTGATGAGGCGCCTGGACCCGTAGATGGGAAGATGGAAGCCTTGGAATTTCCTATGGTTGCCTTCTATTGCAAAGAGGAAAGATTCCCCAATAAACATAGTGGGGTTCAAGAAGGAACTAAAGTAGTTCCTAAAACTCTGATGCATGGCCTTAGTTGCTGTTTAGAATCTGACTATATGTACTCTGTGTGCATATAGATCCTAGAGGAGGGAGGGGGGGAAGGAAGGAAGGAAGGAAGGAAGGAAGGAAGGAAAGGAAGGAAGGAAGGAAGGAAGGAAGGAAGGAAGGAAGGAAGGAAGGAAGGAAGGAAAGGAAAGGAAGGGAGGGGAAGGAAGGAAGGAAGGAAGGAAATTTAGAGACCACCTATCTCCTTCATAAAGCGACTCTGAAACGCCTTATGCCCATAAAATAGTGCTGCTTCATGATTCCCAGTGGGCTTTCAGGTACAATGAGGTGGTGCTGGTTGTCATCTTTGAAGTCCTACATGGTATAAGCCAAGTTACTTGTGGGATCACTTATTCTTACTGGTTTCTGCTGTGAGTTCCCTTAGTGAAGCTATGTTATCTGATGGATGCCAGGAAGCATCTCTTCTCCTCAGTGACCCTATGGAATAGCTCCCCTCCAGAGACGTGGATGGTCCTGATCTTTCTGACCTTCAAGAAAGTCATAAAGATTTGGCTTCCTGGACACTGGGATCAGGATGTTAATAGAACTTTGATATATGTAAGAATTATATGTTGGCAATGTATTGATTATGGGGGTGATTTTTTTCTTTTAAATGGCTTGGATAATTGTATTGTTTTTATCTCTGTTCACCATCCATACTTCTGGTTAGTTGAATGGCAATAAAAATTTGCCAAATAAACAAATAAATATAGAACAGTGAAATTAAGATTAGGAACACATGTATAGTATTTGAAATCAATTATTTCAAATGGTTCTGTTCTGGGTCACATGAACAAGAAGGAAAAGGGATGGGAGTTGAGACCAGAGGAGTCACTAGCATTCCAAGCCACTGCCCAACTTCGTCTCCCTTGAGGATGAACTGGGAGACTTTTTCCTGGATTTATTTTCCCCCTGAAGCTGCTGGATGGGATCTGGCCCGTATTCACATTTGATCTCTCTTTTTGTTGCTGTTGACTTTACCTGTCATGCAAAGTTTGGTCCCATTCTGCTCAGTTCTCCAAGAATTGTTTTACAGACAGTCACAAGCCCTTTTATACAATTTCTTTCCAATATTTTATTCAGTTGAAAAGAAAAATAAGGTTAAGAAAGTAGGATTTTTTTAAATGTTTCTCCAATTGTTTCCTTGTGAACTGTTGGTTTAGAATCTCCAAAAATCAAGTTCACACACAATGCTGAACTACAATGTACTGTTTTATACTTTAGCTGAGGAGAATGTATGAACCATTCATTATGGATTAACATGGATACCAAAGTCAAGTTATTATGACTGAAACTGGTAAACTCAGCCAACTGATATCTCTTAATCTCTTGCAGGAAAGGACAAACAGGCATAAAACAAACACCAGAACTGCCTAACAAATAACTTTTGAATTTGCCTTATTCTTTTAACACAGGGTTCCTATCATTATAAAACAGTTAATTCATGTTTTTCGTAAAATTGTATACTGAAGCAAGAGAACATGCACCACAAATTAATTTGTCAATTTCAACTGAAACTTAAAATGAAGAACAAGAAAGAAATCAAGGATAAGAGTCCCATAGATAGGCAAGTAAGTCATTTCAACAAAGGACCAAAATCTGGAAAATACAAGGGATCCTCAAATATTGCTTCTCTGATTATGCACACTGACAGACACAGAATGTATACTTACTATTCCAAAACTAAGATGATTTCGTTTGTTGTTTCATAGACTTCATGGAGATTTACGACCCGAGGACTTGGTTTTGTTAGTTCGAGAACAGCAATTTCATGCAAAATGTCTGCTTTGCAGTCTTGGCCTCTTCTCCTCTTTTTCAGAAATTTAGCTGCATATTCCTGGCCTGTAGCTTTCGCAATACATTTTCTAACCACACCAAATTTTCCTCTGAAAAAAAAACAACAGAAGAAACAACTGTGAAGTACTTATCTCCCCAGCCCAAATCAGAAGGACAAAAATATTTTGTAATATTTCACCCTTTGTTCTTTACAGATAGGAATATGCTATGTTTTGCATCCATAACTTTATCTTCTGTAAATATTTATTTTAGAATATGAGTGCTATATGTGTGGCCTTCCAGATAGTCTTGCAATACAGTCCCAGCCTCCCCACATTTCCTGTAGTGGCTGAAACTGAATGGAGCTGGTATTCCAACATCTGGAGGATCACACGTCATCATTCATCCTTGATGCAAAGCCAAAAGCTCTTTCAACAAAATGTTTAGCCGTGATCTATATGCAGCTGCTACCATAGGTTCAATTTCCTATCTCTTTGCTTCTAATTCATCATTTCTCTTATCTCAATTCCTTCCAAAATTTAGATCCTAGAAATAAACTACATCTTATAAAGAATGTGCTCAATTTAACTGAGGTATAAAATGGGGTATAAAGATTATTACTTTAGAACCATAACACCACTTTTATACAAAATAATCTTAATGAGTTCTCTATTATTAAAACAGATTTCAGTAACCCCTTTAAGATTTTAACAATTAAACCAATGTTTGTAATGACATTATTGAACATTAGACATTAAAATTATGCTAAAACATATTGAGTGTTAGAACTAATTTTCTGAACACTGAATATAGAGTGCAAATGTAGTTATCAGATATATTAAAATGATATTCGGGACAAAAACATGAAATGATTTTATAGCACTTCAAATATTAATGCTTTACCCTATGTCAGTTTTACATTGGCAAGTATAAATATACAGTCATTGAGCACTTTACACCTCTATGAAAATAATATTAAACTAAACCGATCAAATCTTAACTTCAGTCAGTAACCAGAATAAAAACAGAGATTTTTTTGACATCTATGAGAAATGCTACTTTCACCCAAATTCATTTAGAATTCTTTCCCAAGCTTTTAAAACATATAATTTGCTTAAATTCTCCTCAGATTTTTAGTTTGAAGGGGTCTTATATTTTCTTTTCAAAACAAAAAAACCTCTAGACTAAATTTGTGATAGCTTTGCAACAATAAACTGGCATGACTTTTGAACTGAACATGAACAGAGTTTTAAAATTCTGATCATATTCCATCAAGCTGTTGTTGACTCTTAACCAACCACATAGATTTTCTCCACGATGACCCTTCTGTAACCTGGTGTTTAAGGTCTACCAGTGGTGTATCCATTGCCACTATAAGTGCTGCTGGTCATTTCTCTTTCTTTCCACCATTCCCAGAATTATAAAGTTCAAATTTTAGAAAGCTTTCTCCTGAGAGCTGGGTCTTTGTATAAACTAGTATCCAAAGTGAGGTAATCTGAGCCTGATCATTTGTGCCTCAAACAATATCCCTGGGTTGATTTATTTGATGATCCATTTCTTTGTTTTCTTGGCTGTCTATGTTTTTCTTAACAATTTTTCCCAATACCACTTTTCAAAAGCATCAGTACTTTTTCTATCATCTTTCTTCAAGATCCAACTTTTGCTTCCATAGAGTGTTACAGGGAATACAACTGCTTACACAACTCTGATCTTTGTAGACATAGGCATATCACAGGATGATCCAAAGGGTTCATGGCTAATCTGTGGCATATTTCAAGATTGCTTGTTCCTTTGGTGTTGATGGTTTATCCTAAACGGCTGAAGCTATCCAATACTTTGACATCTTCATTGTCAGTTCTAAGGCTGGTTTCTCCACCCTCTATTATTAGTTTGGTATTCTTTATATTTAATTTCATTCCCGTTTTTCACTGTGTACTTTTATGATATGAGTTTGCAGAGCCTGTGATTTTTTTTACTATCAGGGTAGCCAAATCCTTGAGCAAATTATATAGGATGGATATATATATATATATTGGATGGATGGATGGATGGATGGATGGATGGATGGATGGATGGATGGATGGATGGATGGATAGATAGATAGATAGATAGATAGATAGATAGATAGATAGATAGATAGTGGTGTGTGTGTGTGTGTGTGTGTGTGTGTGTGTGTATGTGTATGTGTATAGGCTTTCTATCAATAATGAAACTTAGCCCAAAACAGATTACATCACTGATGCTCTTGTTTTATCTTTTCTTAATTACCCTTTGTCAAAAAGTAAATGCAGAGGAACTAAAACGACTCCTGAGGAATTATTATGGCCCACAATTGGCCATAAGAGGAGTAAACAATTAAAATCAGGAAAGATTTGAAATAGAAGTGTCAAAGAAAAATTCCATCTTTGGTGGAGACTAAGGAGCCCAAATAGTGCTAAGCACATCTTGATAGATAAAAAGGTAAAGCAAAATTAATGAACTGGGCAAGTTCAAACAATAACTTTCCTGATACAATATAAAAGTACATCTCAAAGTCTCCATACAAAAAAAATTGCTAGTGAAAAAAACCATGCCATTTTTTTCCTTACCACTCATTTCACTGTAGAATAAAAAAATGTATGCTGGTAAGCTTGTGTTTTTAGAAGAAAACCACATACTGTTTAAAAACCAAGTTGACCTTTCATAAGCAAAGAAAAATGTATTCCCTCAGCCAAGTTAAGAATGCCTGAAAACCAGCATTTTTATTTTAGCACAGAAGTTTATAGGAATGCTCAGAAATACAATACTAAGATTAGACAGGGAACAGAATCAGGAAGTTAAAATTTTTGGAAGATAATTAAATGAAAAGTATATGCTGTGGGCACCAAAATCTTTCTAGCTAACCCACCCATACTTTAAAATATTTTAAAAACCTTACTCCACCTATATTCATAAAGCTTAAGACAATATAATGCCACCAGAAAACACTTAAAATATATAACTAAAATTCTTGAAATTAACTTTTACTGGGTAAGCTCTACATTAAGACAGTTGTGAATTAGCTTGGGAAAATGTCCACATTTCAAGGACAGTTACTGAGACGACTACTCCAAAAGCAATCACTGATTTTAAATCAGGGTCTGACAAACTTTTAAAGATTAAAGATCTTAAATTTAGGGTCTGACAAACTGACATAATTTTAAAACATCCCATTAGTTGGACTGGAATGTGGAAATGGTAGAATTTATAAATTTTGTATATGTAAAATATATGACCTTAAAAAGAAGTTATTTGTGTTCTCTGAAGTTTCCTCCTGATATAAATACACATCCATTTTGAGCTATCGTATTTCAATTAACAAATGAAATGCTCTAATAAAATGCACAAATTTGGAAGTTCATGTTTGTTTCTTTCAAAAAAAATGCAACAGTTCTCATAGGACTCTATTATAAAACGATCAAAAGAAGAATTTTCCAAGTAAACACCCAAAAGAAACAAAAGATGCCTCATTCTGAGGTCAGCAACTGATTTGTGCACTGAAGTACAAACAGAATAGTTACCATAAGGAAACATAACTATAAAATCTCACCTATTATTTCAAGGTGACTGTTTTTTTTACAAATGCAATGTGAGCCAGTGAAATTCAGTAATGTAATAAAGCTTGAATTTTCTTTAAGTAACTATTATTATTGCTTCATTATACATTAGGTGAAATTAGCTCAATAAATTTGCTGGCACTATTACAAAAAGAAGGAACTACTTCATTCTCCTGAAGTCAACCAAACATAACCTATGCATTAGTATTGTGCAATGCTTGTCATTTGATTAGGTAAAAGTGCTTTGAAGAACATAGAAGAAAGTACATATATATCAGCAAGTAGGCATTCAATTTGCCATCAGCCATCAGCTCCTATTCCATCTAAGGCAGAAGAGGGGTTTTGGTACATATATGCTAAAGCGCTGAAGGTCACACAAAAATTGTGAGCATATTTTAGGAATTTTGCATGGAAGTTATAACCAGAAACATTCCACATTTTTCATACCCGTTCATGAGGCGTAAGTATATTGTTCATTTTTTGCCTCACCTGCCCACTCCTGATTTCTCTCCCTTTGATATGACACCCATCTGCAGACATCTCTTTTTTTTTCATTTTGGCTACCTTCAAATTTATGATATTTCAGACAAAGATTTTGTTTATAAATGTACATAATCAGGATTGCCAGATGTATCTTCAAGTCACATGGTGATATAGCACTCATTCATTTTAGTTGACAGTTTGCACATTAATATTCCACAAGATCGCTCAATACAAATGAAAGTGGCACATAGGCTAGTTAGAAATCTTTAAGTTTTCTTAGTCTTAAACTGAATACTAGTAACATGGAGTTATTATTTGTCCATCAGGTGTCTTTAGACAGAATGGGACTACTCCTAAAGAAGCAATCTTTTGACCCAGCAGTTCTTCTGGACTTACAGGTCCTACTAGAAGAAGTAGAAACTGTAGCTATGAAGTTTTTTGCCAGCCTCAGCTGGTGTGCCAGCTGCAACCTCTGCTTACACTGGTTCAAGCACTCATGGCCTCCTGCTTAGATTACCTCAGTGTTCTGTGTATGGGGATGCCTCTGAGCATCAAACGTTGCAATTCTGACTGATGTTCATTAATAGGAGCACATTATACCAGTGCTGAAGGCCCTGCACTGGTTATCAATAGACTTCCAGATTTAAAGTGCAGATACTAATCTATATTGTAAGGCCTTTCTTTGGCAACTATTCATCTGCAGGATTCTATTCTCCCATTAGAATCATTTCAGCTACCTAGGAGAAGCTATTAGTGAATAGGTGAAACAATTAGTGAAATTAAATGCCACACACAGAACAGCACACACTCTGCTAGAGAGAAGATCCCTGAAGATGGGCTCCAGCACGAGTCTGAAAATCTGGAAGGCCAAACCTCTGGTCCTGATGACCAACCCAGATTGGATCCTGAGTCTATTTAGTATGCATCATTTTAGTGAGATGAGGGGAGAGAGGGGCTTCAGGATCCAATTATCTACAAATAAAAAGAAGCAGGAGGAAGGGGAGGTAGCAACAGGACTAGGGAGGCGGTAGCAGAAGTCAACAAATTTAGACATGGTTTACTAGATTAGTTCCACGGTTTTCCTAGCTGACTATTTTCCTTTACAGTCTCCAAACAAAGCTGAGTGGCTATTTATTTATTTGTGTACATAATGCATTTAGGGACCAAAAAAGATTAGCTTCTGGAGCAACTACAGTATATGAACCTTTAACTATTTTAACTATTTAAAAACTAGCGCCTTGTAATCTGTTTTCCTGCACCTTTTTCCCCAAAATGTTTGTATAGCTCACATTTGTATTTACTGTGACAATCACCACTGTTCCTGTGAAACCTCAGTAGGAAGTAGAATTTTGATATGTGATTCAGGGCACATCACTTTTAAGTGGATTTAAACAATTCTTCATAGAAGCAATTAGCAAAACAAAAAGACTTGGCATATACACACAAGAAACTAAATATAATTCAGTTCAGTATAAGAAATTTAGCTAGGTATAACATGTGTGTGTGTGTGTGTGTGTGTGTGTGTGTGTGTGTGCTGGATTTTAAGTTAGTCAATAGTTAATAATTTTATTACAATAAATTTGTAGAAATTTATTGTAATAACATTATTAACTATTGACTAACTTAAAATCCAGAACATTCTAACTTTCTTGGCATTGATTATACTTCTTATAGCTAGACATTTTAAAGTTTCTCACCTAATGTTCAGGCACACCAACAACCTTTTCTTGTTCAAAAGCTGTTCTGCAAACATTTTGATAAAGTAACACACAGTCTATAATCTTGCCCCACCTTAGCAAGTCTATATTAGTCAATTCAACAGCCCCAAGCACGTATATTTTGCAATACTGACGAATATCAACCACCCCATTGCATGCAAAAAAAGCTGTGTCCAGAACCTCTTCAGAAGGGCCAGGACACACTGCAGCACCACAACACTAAGATAAGCAGAACATAAATGGCTGCTTGACATCCTTCTCCATAATGGATATCCAAAAACTTTCATATTCCAACACACAGCACCCAAACCACAACATACCATGCAGCCAACCACCACACAAAAACTAATGCTATCATACAGAAAAGGGGTGTTGGAAAGGAGAGCCAGAATCCTTCAAACCCTAGGAATCGCAATAGTCGACAAAACGACAGTCACACTCTGCCAGGAATTATCCAGAAGGAAAGAATAGGAAGAATGAAAGAAACAATGTAATCTACAAAATCAACTGTAACCATTGCAAACAATTCTATGTGGGACAAATATGTCAATTAAAAACACTGGCTGGCAGTCAAATGCCATGATCCCAAATCCTTAATCTCTACCCACACTGACACCAAACAGCATCAGTTTCATTGGAGCAACAAAAATCATCGGCCATGCTACACTTGCCACACTTGTGAGTTCATCAAAGCTTCGCACTCCACAAGCAATTCCATCAACACATTGACCCACAATCAGCCTACGAACCCCTCAGAATCCAAATCAACTGCACAGCCAACCAGAGACAGCACCCAGCTCCAATCAATCCATGCAACACCCTCCACCATTCACCTCCCAATGACCCTGACCTTATGTAACCTCCTATCACAAGACTCTCACTGATAACTCACATCTGACCCATCACAAGACCCTCACTTGACACACTCACACCTGAAGCCCTTACTGACATTCCCTAAACGCCACTGAAGATGTTTCCTAGCCTGGTAACAAAACATTTGGGAACCAACTCACAAGCTTGGAGAATGAACTTTCAACCTCAGTGTGTATTTTGATCACAAATTAAACATGTTCAATTTTTTTTTAATTTTCAAAATCATTTTTCTCAAAATGAAATATGTACCACCAAAGACTAGGCCAAACCTGCCTACATTTTTCCTATTAAGAACAATAGGATTATTTTTTGCTATATCTACAGTGCTAATTAAAATAATTATAAGAACACATTGTTTTATGAATGTTCATTAACACACATTCCCAGAATAGAAAGCCCATGCTAATCATTTATTTTGCAGTAATTGACCTGGAATACTAGGTTGACTTTAAAAATATCCCAAAGCTGTGTTGCTGTACTGTAGTTTACAGGAGTTCCATTCAAGTTACCATATTTTTCAGAGTATAAGATGAACCGGAGTATAAGAGGCACCAAGATTTTGAAGAGGCAAGTTTTTTAAAAAAAAGTTTTTGCACTCTGCAGACCTCCCGAAAACGGGCCCGTTTTTTGTCAAAAAAGGGCATGCATAGCCTTTAGGAGGCTTAGAGTGCTCCTGGGGGCTGGAGGGGGGGCAAAATTGAGCAAAAAAGAGTAGTTTTTTGCTCATTTCTACCCTCCCTAGCCCCCAGGAGCACTCTTTAAACTCCTAAAGGCTATGTACAGCCATTTTGGTGAAGGGGCGGGGTTTGGGAGGCAAAAAATGCTGTATTCAGTGTATAACACGCACCCAGATTTTCAGTCTCTTTTTTGAGGGAAAAAGGTGCCTTTTATACTCTGAAAAATATGGTAAATACATTTTTATAGATAGTAAAGAAGGAATCTGTGAATAGTAAAGACTTTTTGAATAAATTTAGAATAGCGGTCCCCAACCCTTGCAGCTTGGTGGCCTAGCTGGGGAGGGGGGGAAAAGAGAGGAACTGGGATGCCTGAGTGGCGGGCCAGCACACATGTGTGCATGTAGCTCAACTTGTGTGAGAGGTAGGCCAGTGTGCATGCATGAGTAGCTCAATTTGGGTAAGTTGAGCTACACACGGGCACGCTGGCCCACCCCTCACTCAGTGTGGTTGCAAACAGACCATGGCCCAGAGGTTGGGGATCCCTGATTTAGCGTACAGACACTTGATTTATAACCATCTGTTTAGCAACTATTTGAAATTATGACAGTGCTGAAAAAAGTGACTTATGACCAGTTCTCACAATTACAACTGTCAGTTTCCCTGTGGTCATGTGATCAAAATTTGAGCACTTGTCAATTGGCATATATTTAAGATGTTTGCAATGGCCTGGGGGGGGGGGGTGTCATGTGATTGCCATTTGCAACTTTTTTAGCTGGCCTCTGTCAAGCAAAACCAATGGGGGAGACCGGATTCAGTTAATGACTGTGTGAATCACTTAAAACCATGGCCAACATATGAAAACCAGGAGCAACTCACTTAACTACCACCTCACTTAGCAAAAGAACTTCCAGTCCCAATTGCGGTTGTAAGTCGAGGACTACCTCTATTTCCTAAAATATAAAAATTAAGCTATTAGTTAGGTTCTAACGTCACTGAAAACTATACAGGCTTTGTATTTTTCATGAATATGGCTATTACTAATATGAAGAAATTCTCACAATAGAATTAATGTGTTGATCATTTCTATGAGGAAGGAACAAAGTTCTTGCAATAATGATTTCCTCTTCTCATTTTTCTTCTTGGCAACAGAATAGGCTGTCCCAGACACAGAACATGATTTTTCTTTCATTAGTTCTAGTTTTAAAATTATCTAGTAATTCTAACTGGAAGAAAGCATATTACTACTCTTAAGAGTTTTAAAGTTCAGGTGGATTCACTAGCTATTCAATGTTCATGGGAACCTTGGAATAAAGAAGGGTAGCTTTCTAGCTTACAACAAACTCTTCAGACTTTTCACTATTGCTTCCAAAAATCTCCAAAGACCAACATAAACTAAAACAATGATCTTTATCTTCTCCCCAAATTCTTAAGCATACTGAAGAAATAAGGTGGCCCATTTTCCTTCCCAATATTGTAGGAAACACCTTCCACACTTAAGAATTCTCTGTAATGTAGGCAAATGTAATTATTTTTAATCTGATCGCAGAAAAAAATATTTCTCATGTCATACTTCGTATATTAAAATGTTCCACAAACTGTTTTTCAATGGGGCCCCACCTGCAACTTACTTTAACAGAGCAAGATCAATGTTATATCCAAGTTACAGAAAAACTGTAGTTTTGGAAAAAGCTGAAACTGGAGCTAAGCACACACATAGTGGTTAGCCTGTTCTAAGACAGGAGGCCAAACTGTTGTAGGTGGTTTCAATGGAGAGCTGATCTAGACCCTCTCGATATGAACAGGACTGAATTTACTCTTTTCTTTATTAACTAGTTTAAATCATCTGAAAAAGGTGCAATAACAAGCTCGTTATTACAGTACATAATGCACTAATACAACAGAAGTTAAAGCAAGATCAATTTGGAAAAAAAACCCTGAGATATATTCTTACCTTCCCAATTCCTTGGGTTCAACTTCATAGAAATGGTTGAAATTATCTGCCTTTATCTGTGTGTGAGGAGATATAAGCAACAAGCCTGGGATGTTTTTGTTTTCTGATTTTCTCCTAGACATACTTAATGCATGGGGTCTCTCCAAGGTCCGTACTGATTTTCACCTGTTTAAAGAAAGTTGTATTTAAATAAAAGTATTCCATAGTTCTCATATGTTTCCATTCTGCCATTAGTTTTTATTTAATTAGTTAAAACTCCTATTGACTCACTTGAAATAAGCTCTTGCCTTTTAAGAGTTTTTCAGATCTTAGAAGAAACTATTTTAGTATAAAAATTCCAACAGATTTATATACATCAAGCTGATTTTTAAAGGATATAAATAATAATTCATTTTTAAATAATTAATAAAATTTGAATAATTGATCTAAAGCAAACAAAGTGGCTATAAAACAAAGAAAAACGGACCCAGAATGTGATGTGATAAAAAAAACAAATCTTTTCTGTTATTTTTACAATTATTTCATGAATGCATTTATGACACTTGGATTTCACAAGATTGAAAACTGTTTTCCAAACAGAGAATATCTTCTTTGTCTCAACCAAAATTATATGAGTTTTAGCATCAACAAAAGCAGTTGTCCCTCCAAATCCTGCAAATCTGCTATGGAGGAAAAACGTTTATCTTTAAAAAGACTGCCAGAGAAAAAGAGCAAAAAGTTTTGTGCCAAGGTTGGAAGAAGGTTGGAATCTCTTCAATCACTGAGAAAAAGGAAAACATCTACAAGAAGCTGGGAAAAAGGCCAGAAAAAGAGCCAGAAAAAGCAAGGGGACTTTAGCTTCAGGCATCAGGTCATCCTAAGGAATAGGAAACTAGTTAAGCTAGAAATATTGCATAAGGTTACTTTTTTTATTTTAACAGGGTGTGTGTTTAAACGTGATTTACTGTCTCTGGTTATTACTGTCTCTACAAGCTCAATTCTCAAGTATTTTATTCAAATTTACATCAGTTACTTTTATATTGGTGGATCTATCATCGTGTGATCTATTCAATGTGGACCTACTGAATTGCATGCTTATTTTTCATACTGTCATTTTAACAATTCTATATTTCAACTCCTTTTGACCTGAATGCTTTGCATATAGCTACTTAAAAAGGATTTGTTACATTCCATTTTCTCCCCTTCCCTTTTAAAATAAACTAAATGTTATTATATTTATTTTGTCAAGTTGGTCAATCTTCTCACAAAGGTAAAAGGGCCAATTTCCCCAGTAACACCTCTAAGTGTTACAGGGCCAGAAAGGGGCACAACAGTATTTATTTTCATTTTATCATTTTTCCTCATTTACATCTCAACAAAGCAAAAGGGCTATGAAAGTCCTTTTCACTCACACACACACCAGAGTTAGGGGGAAGTGTGTCACACCCCTGAAGGCTAGGTGGAGGCAGCAGTTAGGTGCAGACCAAGGCAGGAGGCGGAGCTAGAATAGGTAATTCCAGAGGCCCATGGAAGCTGAGATGGAAGACCTTCATCCTTCAGGCTCAAGAACACCAAATTTACAAGAACATTAAACTTGGAAGCTTTATAAAATTATAATGAACTTTTCCATATCTCTGTCATAGATACTTCAAAGAATTTTGGCCATTAGGGAAAAAAGTCATTGAAAAAGTAATACAGCATGTTAAAACTGTGTGTTTTTCTAGTTAAATATGACAAATCATATAAATCACCAGCCAAATTATTTGCAACATCACAATCTATTATGGCTTCCATACTGAAGTGTTGCTTCAGTAAGTTTTCATTATCTTTAAGATAGATGGGACCAAAATATGTGTATCATTTTTCTCCAAAAAAAAAAAACCTGCTGAAACAATTCTGAGGAGGTATAATTGCCAAGATAGTTAGGTCTTACAATTAGCACTACTAGTTATTAGCAATATTATTTCATAATTATATAACACAGTAGACAATAGGAGTAACATCAAATTATTTAAAATTTGTAATCCTAATAGACTAGGAAGTTTAAAATGGATCTCTCAAATTATCATGAGCTACTCTAATTCAAGAATAAATAAGCGTCTGCTCTCTTACAAAGCATTTCTGTACACATTGCACATGTTTTCTATCATTACAGATAATCATAGTCTTATAGCAAAACTGAGGCACATCTTACAGAGCCAGCCTTGTAAATTTGCTGTTCATGCATTCTACCAAGATAATAACTAGGCCTAGATAGGTGGCAGCAGTCAGTCAAATTTTATTGATCTCAAAAAACTAGTCAGGACCTATGCCGTAGTTATATGGATGTCTATCAGATAAGCCCAGGACTTTAGGCTAGACTGGGAAATAAAAAAAAAGCTTCAACAGCGATGAAAAACCACTTCCACTATCAAGTAGCAAACCACTTCCTTACTGTTACTTACAGTCAAGAAAACTACATGGACATGGCCATAAACTCACCAGAAATCAAACTTCACTTATAGGAAATGTTACCTTAACTATAATAGTTTAGCAGAACAATAAATTCACCATAAGGACTTCCAAGAAAAGCATTGACTTTTTTTAAACCTTGTACCTTATGATTCATACTTTATGACGTAGCCTCAGTTGCATTCTCAGGTGTACATTTTAAATGAAAAATAATCATTTAGGAATCTAAACATTCAAATGAGGAGAGTTTATTTAGCTAAAATAATTCCATAATAACAAAATTAGAGCTTGTGTTTAAAAGTCAATTGTACAGAGATGAAAATGTAATTTACTAACAGCTAGTTTTAAAGAAACACGTTGAACAGATATGAAGTATTTATTCCCATTTTACATGTATAGCTTAAAAGACTTGCATGTTTTATGCAGTAAATCATCTTTTGGAAATCACATACTTTGATCAAGATAACACTTTATCTTAATGCCAAACAACTGAAAAGGGGTTGACGTCATTCGGAGGTAAATGTTCCCCAAACTTCTCAGAATTCCATTTAATTACTTCTTTCAAAAGGTGAGCCCTAAAACTCTTAGCCCAAATTTAATTTTTAGAGACAACTAATTTTCAAGCTGAGCCAAAACATATTAAGTCACAATCAAGCTCCACTAATTTCAAAAGGCAATGTTCTCCAGTTAGCTTGCTTGGAATGACACAGATTCTTAATAGTTCAAATCTGGTGAATTTACAAATATTTTCCCATATGTTGAAGTATTACCTACAAACTAACTTTTCCACAATTTTAAAAAAAAATGAAATTGTGATTGGAACACATAAAACATCCATTGCTTTCCAGTGACATGCACAGAAACATATTACATTTAACAAAATGCCAAAGTGAACATTTCAACTCATTAAATGTTTGAGAACCGGGAATTCATTTTTTTAAACAGTTGAAGAAGAGCACGGAAGCTATATGGTTTGACTTTCATTGTAAAAAGTTCATACAGGCTTTGTATTGAGCTTTGTTAGGACATAAGATCATTTATTCAAGATTAAAAATATAACTTCAGCATGAAACAGAGCCAAGAAATGGCAAAAATAAATCTAAAATTTCATTTTTGTAATGTTAACTATACATTCTGTGAATAATTTTACAAGCACCTGTTTAAAAAAAATTGAAGCATCATAAATAACTATTTAAAAGGCCACAGTCTTCATAGAAGTCTGCCACTAAACTTTCTCATCAATGCTGCTTCAAGCTGTTGTGGGGTCCTTAACAAAGATCCTCTTAATACTTGCTACTTTTTCCCACCTTCTATCATTTGCCCTCCCCCGTCTAGTGAAAAATGTTGGTTTATCTTTTTCTTGTAATAACAAGAAAAGAACTGACAATGAAGGAATGCTGGTTCAACAGGTGCTCCCAAACAATTGCCCTGAAAGAGGTGCCTCAAAGTGCGGTGGCTACATGGAGATTTCTCTAATTCAGACAAGGTTGAGCTTCTCAGTATAAATTATACCGAGCAGGGAAATGTAAAAGCACCCTTGAATATACTATAAAATCCCAAAGACTCTGCGCTGTGGAGAATCTCCTTGAAATGCTATTCCAGACTAATGCAGTTGTCGTCTAAACTAAAGAAAACTATATTTAAACGAATAGGATTATATCAATCTTTAAAGTCACTTCTTAAGCGAATTTTGAATTATGGGGAGAAACGTTTCACATCCGTCCTGTGGGGACCGAGCTAACTGCCCAGTGCAAAGAGAAGGGGAAGACAGGAAGCCAAAGGTGTTGGACCACAATTATGATCATCTCCGGCCGGTGTTGCCACTCTCATCTTGACGACTGCAAGAGACGGGGGGCAGATCAACTCCAAGGTTGTGTTGCAACACGTGCAAGCAAAACTCCCAAGAGTTTTAGACAAATGGAAAAAGAAACACCAACTGGCACTTTTAACAGAAGACGTCGCCAAACCAACGACGTCCTTAAAAGCAACTTGCCCGTCTGGGGCTCCTCATAAAGCAGAGAGGCGGCTGCTTCCCACCCCAAGAACCAGTCACCACTAAGTCACCACTTCTCTTTGGGCGAGTGACACATCCCTACACACCATTTTAAAAAAAATATTATTCATCGAGGTCGCTCGCACGCCATAATTGACTTTGTGAGAGAAATCATTTTGTGGGCTTCTATGGCGTGAGACCCAAGACACGAGACCCCCTTGAAACAAGGGGAAGAAGGGGACACCCCCCCACACCCGCCCCGTTCAAGGCACGACCCGAGAACCTCCCGAGAAAAGCTCTCCCGAGAAAGTACACCGTACCGCGCTCGAGTCAGCATTCAGGGCTTGTCTTCGCTTGCAAATCCGGCCAACGTGCTGCCTCCGCTCCCTTCCACAGCCTCAGGTTTCCCCGCGCAGCACCCGCGCGCAACCCTCATCCGCGAGACAGCCTCCCAACTCGGCGCACACGAGGCGCTCCGCGGGTCCCTCTTTCTCGGCAACGGCGGCCCTCAGCTCGCTCGCTCGCTCGCTCTCGCCCGGCCCCGCGCTCGCTCCCGTCACGTCCACGGTTGGCGTTTGAAAAGCGCAAAGCCGGTTTCTGAGGAGAGTGGCCGGGGGGGGGGGGAAGGGGGCTGTTCCAGCGCCGGCGCCGCCTCCGGATCGCTCCCGAACCAATGAAAACCGGGTTATTCGACTCAGCCGGCTCCCCCCCCCCCTCCCGCCTGTTCTGAGGTCGCTTCTTCCTTTGAGTGGCAAAAGGGCGTGCGAATCGGTTGCCCGGATGCCGCGAATGGGCGGGGCGGAAATAAGGGGCGGGGCGGAGACGGGAGGGACGCGATGGTTTTCTCGAGCGAAGTCGGTTAGTCTTGGCTAGGCGAGGTCGCTGAGGTAATAGGCGGCCTTGTTGTTCAGATCCAAATGAGACGTCGGCTTTTTGTCCTCCGTGCTCGGAGGCGCGCCTGCCATCCTCCGAGTCGGGCACACACTTGAGATTGAAACTAAGTTCAGGGGCAGTGTCGAATACATACGGCATGTCCTGGGAGAAAAAATAAAAACGACACCCTTGACGGCTATAAAACTAGTAGCGCAAGGCAATTCTCGCCTCCCATAAATCATCCTTGACAGCTATTATCCTCATGGCGCCCGCTGCGGAGATGGCATCCCCTGGGCAGGCAAAGGCCGCTTGTGAAAGGCCCTCGAACAGCCAATTAAAGTAATAGGTAATGAAGGAAGCAAGATGGGAATATAAGGAACCGTAAGCCGCCTCGCCGCCATTTCACTTGTTTACCGCGTTTAAGCCGTCGAAGGGGACCTTCCTGAAGAGGAACGGAGGACAAAAGGAATGAATAAAATAGATGAGAAGACCGAGTGAGAAAATCGCAAGAAAGAGCAAACATTGTCCCTCTTGACATTTCTACAACACTCCATGGGACTGAATTACCCATTCTGCCATATGCAAGGACAGGGGAGAGCGTTGCTTATAAGAGTATAAGAGCAACTTATTTTTAAAAAAATAAATTTAAAGTAACCAATTATGAGTAACATTTCTTTTTAAATGATCTTTGAAGAAATGAGATGGGACGTAGGAAATCTGCAGCGAAAGGAAACCTGCGTGTTAAGGCGGACGTGGCTGTGGTCTGGATATGACGCGCGCTCTTAAACCATCCACATCTCTTTTTAGCCATTTTGTTCTTTTTTTTCTACATTCACCCTGTAATCCAGGTTCATAGAAGGGCTGCGACGAGTTCTACAGATGTTAAGTGATTTTACATACAGGGTTGCATCCTGCGATGCGCAGAGATAGACCTCGTGAAAAGTATGCAGACAAAATCCTATGCTCCCATTCTACCTGCTAATCAAACAGGATGATCATCTGTGTTTTGAAAGAAGAAAAATTCTCCAGTCGAACTAGTTTAACAGCACCCACCATCTCTGAAAATCAAGCAGCTCTAAAAAAAAGGATTTGTTTTAAAATTGAAAAATATCTCTTACCTGTGTTTTGTTTAAAGTTTGTAGAGGCTACCTTGTTAATTTTCAGTAGTCTAGTTTTGCTTCTAAACTAATGAACAGTTATCCAGATACAATTTTCAAACTTATCCTAATGTTGTAACAAAAGTATTCCAAATTGGGGCTTATGGTTTATGAGTTTCTTTATATAAAACATCACATACATTTCAGTCAAAAAGGCTCCTAGTATGGCTGACAGATAAAGAACAACAGCAAAAGAGACTTCTATCATCAGGCTTAGACCAAAAATAAAGTAAAAATATCCCAAAACCGATTCTGAAGACTACAAATACTTGTAAATAGCCCAAGCGCTTTTAGATTATATTTGGAGAAAATTCAATACCAAAAACAGTTGACTTCACAAAGCCTGATGTTAACTTTGATTCTGTGAGTCAAATTCTATTACTTCTCTGTGAGTCAGATTCTATTACTTCTTTTCCATATATCTTTGAGCTACTTTGAACTTTTATCCTTTTTGATATATTACTATAAAAATTGTTTATATTGCCAACTATGGAAAATCCTGTCCTGATTTAAATAGATTCAGAGAAGAAAGGACAGAAAACTGACATAACTGCAGAAAACTGACATTAAAAAGCTATAATGTGCCCTATTTTCCATCATTCCACCCACTCAATGCTCCATATTTATATATCTTCATTACAGCAAAAGACTAGAATCAACCTCCTTCACAGCCTAGAAACAAGCTACAGGCTGTAGAATCTCAGGCTTCTGTCCATGCCTGGCAAGGAACTTAGTGTGGTACCCAAAGGCTACTTCCAAAACCACTACGCTTTGTGAAGTGAAGAACTTTTGTCCATTGCTTACAGACGAATGCTTATACATCAGTACCACCCATGGCTAGATACGTAGCACTACGGTTAAGTCATTATCCAGCTGCAGTGTTTTGAAATTTGTCAGCTTCACAATTCTTCAGAAGAGTTCAGAGTTGACTGAGAAGTCAGTGCCAGCGGCCAAGTAGTAGCTAGTCTCAGATAAGGAAATTCTAGTAATGGGACCAGAGTGTCCAGGGACATTTGTTACATTAGTCTGTTCCTTTAAGTCCCAAATCTTAATCAGGGAGTCCATCATTCCTGTCTCCAAAATAATCTCTTTAGAATGGAACAGCACAGAAAATAGCACAGCAATCAGTTTCACCTTGGTGAGAATATGGCCAGAGAAATATCAGAGAAAGCCCAATACTGGTCATTAGAAGAACTCAGATTATTGCCAGTTGCATGAAGATTCAGTCGTATAACAGCACTTTCATAGGCTCGCACACCCAATACAGAAACAAGCAAATTATTTGTACTTTTTTACTAAACGTGTTAACTTTAAAATATTTCTGCATTAGAAAAATAATTGGCAGATTGCATGTGCCTGAATTTAATATTTTAGGATTGCCAATTAACATTGAAAGGTACAAATTTTACAGTGCAATTAATGACACGATTAGTTAAAAATAAAACTTATCTTGTTCACTAAGGTTTATTTCCAGGAAATAACTCATAGAATTACTGGCTTGATTTTGTAACATTTACATGTAAATAGTTTTGAATGATGTGTTTTTATTCAGAATGTTCACATGTTTATATGAAATAAAAATGGAAGCACATCCTCTAGGATAGAATCTGCCACATTTACATTTAAAATAAAATTAGAAGTACATTTCAATTCTTTAAAAAGTTTAAATCAATTAATCTAGATAATTAATAGGCCAAACTCCCAGAGGCCTAGTTATTTTATTTAAATTATTTTAAGTGTACCATAATTAAGACCATATCCACCCTTACATTTTATACATCTCTACATAGCTTGACATTTTAGCTGTTCAAAAATAGGTCAGTAATATTATTAATTGGATTCTGTATTCCGATGCTCTATAAACACTATTTTAGCATCTGGTCTGGATACAGGACCTATTCAGCCCATTCATTTTTATCTTTAAAGCTGTAACTAAAAAATTGGTTGTATCTCCACTTGCTTGATGTACCTTAACATTTTCCGAAGCCTTTTTTAGAGTAGCATCTTTCAAAGGAACTTTAACCGCAACTTCCTATAGTAGTGATGCTCTGAAAACCTTAGCTGGTACTTATTCTTTTTGCAGTATCAGATAAAATTATTTAGGCAGCTGTTGAAATATCACTTAAGATTTTCAACTTGTTTATATAACATGTTCTATGTTTTCTTTCTTTATTAACTGTCCAGAGGAAATTGTTATTGGTTGACATATGAGTTTTTAATATGTTTTATGCATATTAAATCTTTAGCAGATCTTGATTCAGCATTATGTAATAAGCACATAGGAAGCAGTATTTGTGGCATGTTTATGATAACAGAAACCATCATATTGTACACTGCAATTCTATCTTAAATGACCTTCACTTTAAATTCTCTTGATGGCAAATATGTTTTTCACTATCTCTGTCTAGAATCTTCTGTTGGATCCACCCACTGAGTTAGTTACACATTTCTGACAAGGTGAGCCTACGCACCTGTTTAATTGTAATTATAATTCCATGTCATTTTGCCAAACAAAGCAAAAGAACTTCAACACCTATAAGAGCTTCACCAGATTAGGGTTTGGAATATGTTCGGCACAGAATGAAAAGAAAAGCGTTCTTCGCATACCAAATATACAAGATGAAAATTAAAAGATGGCTGCAATTAAGATGCTTTGCGTTCTTAAGAGATATAGTTTCAGAATGCAGGAAGACAGCAGCCATATACCTCCTTGGTATACTATGTCTCCTCTATAGAGCCTTTTGGAGCCAGAAATATTGCTTGTTTGATCTTCTAAAAGCCAAATATACCAAGAAGTTGAGACCCCAGGCAATTTTAATTGGAATCTCAAACACTTCAAAATTAAAATAAGAGGAAGATGGAACTGCTACAATAGAAAGATAAGGGTTATGGCTAGCCAAGGTCATAAATCTTCATGTGATATATACTAGTACCACCATTTCACATAATATTTATTATAATAATCTTTCCTTTTTATTCTATTTTAAGTCTTCATACACTGTATTAGTTCAGTACAGTGGTATTTACATAACTTTAAGTATTGAAAATAGAAAAGATAATAAGATACTCTTATCAAAATGATATACAATTTAGGATATCAATATTACAATCATTGAAATTACATAGTTTTTAAATTCAAACTGGAGTATAATATTGTAATATTTTGAACCAAAAACAGCCTTCCCTGTGATTGATAGAAAAGTATAATTCTATATTATTTTCACATAGCATATGATGGCATTTCTGTTATACCGATCCACATGATGTAAATAGGATTTCAGTTGGTTCAGCAGGAAAGGAGTATAGCTCTGTGTGAAAATGATGGTTGATGGACAAAGAGCTCCAAATTAAGCCTCCAGCATTTATTCTTTGCGGTATACATATGTGAACTCATATATACAGAGCCAAGCCAGGATATTTTGATAACTGAAATGAAAAATTCACTCACAATAAATGCTATGCATGACTTTTTAACAATTTCTTCCCAGAAACATCACTACTTTATTCCCAGAGATGCTTTCTAAAGTCCTGTTTGCTAAACTTTGATTTGTTCTTTATCATGTGTTGACTGGTTGATTGGTAGGTATTTTGATCTTCCATATAGAGGTAGGCTTGGGGAAGTTTTAAAATAAATTCATATTTAAATAGTGAAAGATTGCCCTCCATATGCATGAAAAAAAAATGTCCCGAAATTTTCTGTTATCCCATAGCATGTTTATAGGATTTTTTTCCCCATTTTGTTTATGGTCTTAACATATGTTTATCAAATTTATATAGCTGCCCATCTCACTAAACACACAATAAACACAGAACAATTAAAAATAAAAGTTTAGATGAAGCAATCTAAACATAATTATTAAACAATTAGAACATAAAAATAAGTAAAACCATTGGAGAGTGCCTTCAAGATCTTATATGAGATACAGTATATATATTTTGTGGGCTCCCGCTTCCATGAATCTCCAAATCTGCTGATAAAACCACAAAACTACATAATAAGAGCTCTCTGTAATTTGACAGTGGTTTAATACACACACATATACATACACAGCAACAATAGACTGAAATAGTAAAAAGACACTGTTCTTGTTTACAATAAATTTGCATAAATTATGAAGCACACGAAGTACAAACTAAATATGTTCATATATTTATCAGTACTTTTAGAAAAGATATATACCAGAGTGGCAGCTGAACGTTTTTTTCTATCTAGTTGTTTTGCCATCTTTAAACTTAATATGCCTAGTTTGCATATCAAGCTAATCTAAGAGCCACACTCGTTCTCTTTAAAAAGCCTAAGAACAGCCATACTGATTCAAAGAAAAAGACCATCTAGTCCAGCATTTGGTTCCCATAGTGACCATCCAGACATGCAACAGGATATGCATTCCTTCATTTACATGCTGGAGCAGCAGCAGGAAAGCTCCACGGAGTCTCACTACTGGAACAGAGGCAGCCATGGCTAATGAGTCTCTACAAATACCCCTCCAGTGTTTTTGTCCTAAGCGAATGCTGCAAGTTCTTTAACATTAGATCCCAGCTGCTGGAGGGCTAGAAGTGCCTGATCCATTTCTTCATTTGGGGACATTTTGTTTTCCAGCCAGGGATGCTGTACCCATTCTGCAGATAGACCTGAACTAACAGAAGCATGATTGATATATATATTATTGCCAGTAATGGGTTGTTGACTGCATATCTATCAAATATCTTCATTCCACTGTAGGAAGTTATCACCCAGCCCTCTCCCAGAAAAAATGAAACATCCTAGGAAATATTGAAAAGGCAGAATATTTCTCTGGATGTGAAAAGAAAGAAACATGTTTTAAAAGACGGAATAGCTGCCTGTAGCTTCCTGCCCATCCCCACTTTGTCAATGGGCCATTGAGAAGGCCAAGCTAGTCCACTTTACATAATAAAGACTTCTCCACTTCAGCTCCATGGGGATGGGATTAAAAACATGATAATATTGGCCCTTTACTCAACTGACCACATGGCATCTGACAACTCAACCAAACCTGGATTCAAAACACAGCCTAGAGAGTTGCCTCTGCATGGCCCCATGGGACTCTGACAACCAATCAGAATACATTTCTTACACAGGAACAGGAAACAGAGAGGCGGGACTGAACAGGTTATAAAAAGCCTAGCAAGCCCCTCCCTCAGCCCTTCTCTTCTTCTCCACCAACATTGAAGCATGTGATCACCTTTTCTGTTCAGGGCTCAAGCCATGTGGTCCTGTCCAACAATAAACCATCTTTCCAAGCAGCCTCCATGTCTCCAGTGTCTTTTTTCCCCACTTGGAGCTGAACCCAGAAGGACATTTCTTTTATCACCATCATTGATTACACAAGAAATCACCCAAAATTGTCCTCAGACATCTCACCTGACAGCCAGTTTTTGTAGGTCCTGAGCAAGTAGTGTCCATGATAAGATTCACTGCAATGAATACTCAGAGCTTCATTTTTGGACTGATGTTTTTCTTTTTAAGACATGCTACCCCTTCAGCTGGTAAAGGCTACCTGATACCTGCCAGTTTGTTCAATAGTATGAATAGATATCCGCATAATATCCATACTGCATTGTATGTAAGATCTTGATGCAAAGATCAAGGAGGATGGGTATTTCATCCAGCTACTCAATTGACTTATTAAGGACCAGGCTAATTTGTGTTCCATCAGACATAGCCTTGATCATTTTTGCACCACTACAAGCCCTTCTGTCTTAAATATCTCCATCATAATTTGATCACGTTGTGCAGCTATTTTTAAGTTGTTTAACAACTGAAGCAATCTGAAAGGGTCACACTGGGACATCTAGTGTTGATCCAGTACTGTGGATGGCTCACAATTTAAATGTAGAATAAAGTCCTGTTTCCCGCATTGTAACACTCCGCTGTCATTTTAGCAATTTGCTATGATACAGTGATGGATGGTCCTATTGAGATGTCTATGCTTAGGAGGGAAGGAAGGAGGGAAGGAAGGAAAGAGAGAAGAAAGGAGGGAAGGAAGGAGAGAAGGAGAGAAGAAAGGAGGGAAGGAAGGTGGGAAGGAGAGAAGAAAGGAGGGAGGGAAGGGGGAAGGAGGGAAGGAAGGAGAGAAGGAGAGAAGAAAGGGAAGGAAAGGAAGGAGGGAGGGAAGCAAGGAAGGAAGGAGGGAAGGAAGGAGAGAAGGAGAGAAGAAAGGAGGGAAGGAAGGAGGGAAGGAAGGAGAGAAGAAAGGAGAGAAGGAGAGAAGAAAGGGAAGGAAGGAAGAAGAAGTAGGATTGTTGTAAGATAAGATGGGTTTATGGGATGGTAAGAAAGCAATTTCAGGTATATTGTCAACTGTAGGGGGGAAAATTGTTACAAATACATATTATTAATAACAGTTATGAGATAATATAATTGTGAATGTATATATGAGAAATAAAAAATTTTAAAATTAAAAAAAAAGAGATCTCTATGCTTGATAGTGCTTTCATAATTGAAATGTGTGTCCATTGGTTACCATGCATAACTGTGGTCTCCATCTTTGCAGCTGTGCTATTCCCCAAAGATCTCGTTTCCACTTTTCATCTTTTTGCAGATTTATTTTGTCAGTTCTTTTTTTGTTGCACTTGCAAGCTTAGCCATCCATCTTGTATCAAATCAATGCTGTCATCCCTTGCTAATTTGTGGCACCATCTTTTCTCTCTGTGAGTGCAAATAGTTTTTGTCACCACATTAATGGGGTTTCTGATTTCAGACTGCTGCTCTTCTATATTTTTACTTGACGTCTTCCTATCAAGTCACAATTTATCAATCTATGCCAGGGGTGTCAAACTCAAGGCCTGGGACCCGGATCTGTCCCACGGGGTACTTAGATCTGGCCCGTGGGCCACCCTGGAAATAGTGAAGGGCTGGCCTGCAGTGCTCCTACCAGTGAAAATGGAGCTCAGGAGTAAGGTGACCAGATTTTCAGATTGGTAAAGAGGGACACCATTGACCCGGGGGGGGGGGGGGGGGGGGGCTTGATTAAAAATTTTATATTTTGTCAAACATGACCCCAGGACACTGAAACCATCATAAATACGAATCTGTTGCCAAACATCAAAATTTTGATCACGTGACCATGAGGATGCTGCAACGGTCACTAAGTGTGAAAATGGTCGCTAAGTGTGAAAATGGTCATCAGACACTAGGCTATAATGCAAGGCTAGCTTGCATTATAATGCCTTATGCTGGCTTACATTTTCAAGAGAGAGAAGCTAAACTCCTTGTTAGAGTTGAAATAGAAATGAATAGAGTAGCGTAAAATAGAATAGTTTATTAGCCAAGTGTGATTGGACACACAAGGAATTTGTCTTTGATGAATATGCTCTCAGTGTACATAAAGAAAAATAAAATAGTGGGATCCTTGCTGCACCAAGCTCAGAAACCAGCAATCCCACGATTTGCCCCACACCTCCTCTTTCCTTAAGAGGAGGTGGAGTGGGGGATCCTTGCCCACCAAGCTCAGAAACCAGCGATCCCACGATCTGCCCCACACCTCCTCTTTCCTTAAGAGGAGGTGGGGTGGGGGATCGTTGCCCACCAAGCTCAGAAACGATCCCACTATCTCCCACATCTCCTCTTTCTCCCTCTCATTCTTTTTTGGGGGGGAAGGAGGAGAAAGGCCCTTTTTTAAAAATTTTGAAACCCACCACTGATTCTGACCAATATATGCATTTGCAAATAGATTTTGTGTGCCTGACAACACCTGTAGATTGGACTAAGAGTAACGCTGGCGCAACTGTAAAGAGAACTTTATCTGAATGAGAGGGTAGCAGCCAGTGAACTTTGCAGCACCTGTCTTTCTATCATGTATTCACTTAGTGGCCATTTTACTTTCCATTAAAGGACTGGATTGTGGTCATTAAATGAGAGAGTGTATTTGATCCATCCATCCCAAGGACCTGGGCGGACCCACTATGCTTTCAGGAGAAACGTAGGGGTTTCCTAAACCTCTGATATGCAATTGGCAGAGGTCCTTGGAATGAGAATGTGGAAGGGGCTTGGATCAGATCAGACCTGTGCAGACTTCCTTGAGCACCATTTCTTCAATGTTTTGCTCTCAACACCTCTTCTCACTTTAAAACATTACAGAGGACCCCAAAAGAGCTTTTGTTTGTGTAGGTTATCTTTATTAATATTTACCGTATTAAAGTTAAATTGATGCATTTATAGAATATTTATTGCGTTAGATATCAACAGACATACAATGCTTCTTGTGAAAAAGAATATTTTAACAAATAAAAATGAGAAAAATGACATTGTTTCAAATTTTAGCAAAAATCCTCAGTATCTAGCACAGATTCCTTGAGAGGGTCTTAGAGCACCTTTTCAGAAACCCTATCCTAGTATATTATGGCTTGCCAGTGTGGGAAGTTATCATCCAGCCCTCTCCCAGAAAAATGAAATATCCTAGGAAATATTGAAAAGGCAGAATATTTCTCTGGATATGAAAAGAAACATGTTTTAAAAGACAGAATAGTTGCCTGTAGCTTCCTGCCCATCCCCACTTTGTCAATGGGCCATTGAGAAGGCCAGGCTAGTCCACTTTACATAATAAACACTTCTCCACTGCAGCCCCAGGGGGGAGGGAAGTAAAGGCATGATAATGTTGGAACTTTACTCAACTCTCCACATGGCATCTGAGAACTCCTCCATACCTGGATTCAAAACACAGCCTAGAGAGTAGCCCCTGCATGGCCCCATGGGAGTCTGACAACCAATCAGAATACATTTCTTACACAGGAACAGGAAACAGAGAGGTGGGACTGAACAGGTTATAAAAAGCCTAGCAAGCCCCTCCCTCAGCCCTTCTTCTCCATCAACATTGAAGCATGTGGTCACCTTTTCTGTTCAGGGCTCAAGCCATGTGGTCCTGTCCACCAATAAACCATCTTTCCAAGCAGCCTCCATGTCTCCAGTGTCTTTTTCCCCACTTGGAGCTGAACCCAGAAGGACATTTCTTTCATCGCCAGGGAATTCTGAGGGATGAGGCGAAACAAGAGAACTTAGAATGCCTCTGGAGGAAGTGAAATTTGCTGATCACAGGTCATGAAGAATCTTCATTATTCGACTTGTGGCTGTTGGAAACCTACCTCTCTTATGATGTCTGCAAAGACTGGCTAATAGTCCTGTTTCAGGTAACCAAGTCTCTTCTGGGTGTGGAGAAGCTGTGAGCTCACACGCAGGGCCACTGTGAGGAATTATTGTTAGTATCTGTTAAACACACTTGTGTCAAGGTTGCATCTTTATTGACAACTCTGCCTTGGGAGAGGCTGCACTGGGGAAGAGGCTCAAAGGCATCACAGAGTAGGGCAATTTCTTTCAGACTGCCTTCTCTTTCTATCATACAGTAAAATAAATGGTGTTTCATTTCAGCCCAAGTGTGTGAACAGCCAATAATACATTCCTTTGCTCTACTGTCACCTTTAGAAGTCCACTACCTGCTCCGATTATGAGTGTGCAGATGATATATATATATATATCTCTGTGTAATCTGTTTGTCATAATGCTCACGCAACAGTGCCGAACACTTTATCCACTTTATTTCCATTTTGTAAATATTATGAATATCATAAATATCCATAATATTTTAACTATTATGAAAAACAGTTAAGTGAAGCACAGCCTGCAGTGATTATATTAAATGACGGTTAGATAAATTAATGAAGAGTAGATCTATCAACAAAGCTTTTAGAAACAAGGTTCAGAGAGACATTTTTCTTTTGTATATAGCAGTTGCTAGAAACAGAAGAGAAAGCTGTTGCAATGCTTTTGGGGGCATGTAGAATGTGGAACCTGTGATCTGTGATTCTGTAGAGCAGTGGTCCCCAACCTTTTTATCGCCGCGGACCAGTCAGCCTTTGATAATTTTACCGTGGCCCGCTGAGCGCGCGCAGGGGCGCACAGGGCTCTCTTCCCTGGAGCCTTTGCGCACGGCCCAGGAGCTTTTGCGCACGGCCCAGGAGCCTTTGCGCTGCAGCCTGGTCCTTCGCCTCCCCCCCCCTCCCCGGAGAAAGCCGGTCCGGAGAAAGCCAGTCCCCGCGCCTCTCACTCCCACACGCGCCACCTCCGAGCGTCACAGCCCCACCAGCCCCGCATAGAGCGAGCGAGCAGCTCAAGGTCACCTCCGGACAGCGGCAGTGGCCCCTTCCAGAAAAACCTGCAGCAAAGGCGCCAGTTAACCACCACCTGCTTACCAGGGTTGGCTGCCTCGGGCGCTTGGGCAAAAGTGGCCCCGAGGAGGCGGACGCGCACAGCTGACGCGCGTCTTTCCGAGCTCCACAAAAAACCCCAACGGCCCCCTTTTGGTGCGGGCTGGAAGCCAGGCGGGAAGTTCCCGTTCTCTTACCTGGGCTGTGACGACTATTGGGGAAGTGTGCAGTGCCTCAGAAGTAAAGCTGCCGCCGCTGACGCCATTCCTTGGAAGCGACGGAGCGGCTGAGGCAGGAAGGCGCACGGCGGTGGCAGCTGTTCAGCCAGCCGCCTCGCAGGAGAAGAGCCGCTCTTGGGTTTCGCAGGGGGCGGCGGTGGCGGCGGTACCAGCAGCGCCCGGGATTCCACCAGCGCGCGCGCGCGGACCTTTGGGCAGCTGTTCAGCCAGCCGCCTCGCAGGAGAAGAGCCGCTCTTGGGTTTCGCAGGGGGCGGCAGTGGCGGCGGTACCAGCAGCGCCCGGGGATTCCACCAGCGCGCGCGCGGACCTTTTGGCAGCTGTTCATGTCCCCCGGCTGCTGCGCGGCCCGGTGCCAGGTACTCCACGGCCCGGCACCGGTCCGCGGACCGGGGGTTGGGGACCACTGCTGTAGAGAATTACTTGGGAATTAACGGCTAGCATGAATAATGGCCTGAAATGCTGGGAGACTTAATCAGCAACAAGTTTAAATTGATTGTCAAAAAATTCAATTTTTGCAACAGAGTTGTTGAAGTCTGGAACATCTTACCTGATTCAATTGTTTCAGCTCTAACTTTCTAACTTTTAAATTTAACTTAACTTCTGTGGAATCCTATATTTAAGAGGCTCCTAAGAGAGAGTGCATAAGTGCACTAATGTGCCTACGTGACCCGACAAATGCACACACAACAAAAGCGCGCCGACAAAACCACGGTGAGAAAACCGCAACGTCATAAACGCGCCCACAACAATGCGGCGACAAAACCACGCCCACAAAAGCGCGATTTAAGTTAAGGTAAGGGTTAAGTTCAGGGTTAAGTTCAGGGTTAGGTTTAGGGTTAGGGTTAGGGTTATTAGGTTGCTATTGGTTGTTTGTTGAAGGCGCGCTTTTGTCAGTGCGCTGTTGTCGGCGCGCTTCTGCGCTCATTCAACGGCGCGATTTTGACCTCGTGGTTTTCTTGCCGTGGTTTCGTCAGCGCGCTTTTGTCGAGCGTGCATTTGTCGGTGAACCATGTTGCCTATTACCCCTGTCACATTTTAGGTTTTTCATTTTGTTCATTCGAATTTGTAATTTTTATTTGATATGTAAACAAACAAACATCAGAAGGACCAGATTCATATCTTTGTTCTTTTCTCTATGGAGACAGCCCATTACATGGCGGATTGCATAGTACAGCAGTCCCCAACCTTTATGGCTTGGCAGCTCAGCAGGGAGGGCAGGGGAACTGGCCTGGACAAATGGGCTCTCCTCTCACAACTTGAACTGCACATGAGCACACCAGCCTGATTCTCACGCAAGTTGAACTGCACACACACAACCACACACACACACACATGTGCTGGCTCACCACTCACACGGCCCAGTTCCGAACAGACCACGGCCTGGTAGTGGGCAAGGCAGTGGTGGGTTTCAAAAATTGTTCGAACCAACTCTGTGGGTGTGGCATCCTTTGTGGGAGTGGCTTGCCGCCCATGTGACTGGATGGGAGTGGCTTGCCGCCCATGTGACCAGATATGAAGGTGCCGACGACACTTGTCAGAACCACCTTAAATTACCTCACACACAGCACTGGCATGCATAAGAATATGATGTAAAACTTGTTTTTTAAAAGGCATCTTTGGTTTGCGTTAAAACAACTTCAACACACGCAATGTTCTGATTGCACCACAAACGCAGTAGTCATCCTTACCTTTCCCAGAGGCACTGAGTTTTATAAATATGAGCATGATAGTGTAGAATAATCATATCCAAGGACCAGTGGTGGGTTTCAAAAAAGTTTGGAACCTCTTCTGTAGGTGTGGCCTGCTTTCGGGTCCACTGGTAGAACCTCTTCTAACCGGTTCGGTAGATTTGACGAACCGGTTCTACCGAATAGGTGCGAACTGGTAGGAACCCACCTCTGGGGCAAGGTAATGATTGCATCCACTAGCATCCACTGTTAGTTTTTTCTTTAATAGCTACTCAGGGTCCTAGTTAGCCCCTTTCTGCAGTTTTTCCCACTGCTTTTAAAACATCTCCCATTAGCAGCAATGAGTTATTTCCTACTATCATGCATAATAGATGGAAAAAGTCTCTGTTTTAGCCCAATGGGTCCAACATGTTATAATCCCGATAAGGATCTTTCCCACATCTTCCTAACAAAGGAAAAACATGCCCTTTTCCACCTATTTAAATCACTTCATTAGGTTTGGCTTTTTTTACAATGGCTGTTTCCTGCATGTTTGAAGGACTGTCTTATGCACTTGCTGTTTATAATATTTATTAAAAAATACTATAAATAGACCTGGGTAATTTGTGGTCTATCAGACCTAAAATAATCCACCTGTTTACCAAGCCTCTGTGTACCATGAACCACTTTAGGTTTGATAAGTCACACATTATGCTAATTTACACCTGGTTTCTACACTTGGGGAATTGATGTTTTCTTCTGGAGTATCCTTTGCAAAGTATCAGAGTCGAAGTTCTTATTTGAAAACCAGCAATAGCAGTAGGACTTATATATCGCTTTACAGTGCTTTACAGCCCTCTCTAAGTGGTTTACAGAGTCATCTTATTGCCACCAACAATTTAGATCCTCATTTTATTACCTCAGAAGGATGGAAGGCTGAGTCAACCTTGAGCCTGCTGGGATTTGAACTGCCAAATTGCAGGCTGCCGGCAGTCAGCAGAACAGTGGTGGGATTCAAATAATTTAACAACCGGTTCTCTGCTCTAATGACTGTGTAGGTGGGGCTTGGTGGTCATGTGAGTGGGTGGACTTGGCCAACTCAAGGTCACTCAGGTCGATGGGCGCTTCGCCTTAGCTGTTACAATGTAATAAGGGTTAACCAGAGAGGCAGTTTCTGTAAGCAGGTCAATAAAGATTAGGCTAGAAACAACACCAGAATGTTTCCTTCCTGCCTTCCTTACAGGATTAGCCTTGTAAAGTGGAAAAAAACAAAAGGAGATTTCTTGCAACAATCAGTTCTCCGAACTGCTTAGAAAGTTACTAACCGGTTCTCCCGAATAGGTGCGAACCGGCTGAATCCCACCACTGCAGCAGAAATACAGAAGTACAGCACTGCACTCTAACCACTATGCCACCAAGGCTCATACTGAGTATGTAATGACTCATTACATACTTGTAATATAGTTAATTTTCATTAAAATGCTATCAGATTATTGTACATTATAAAATGTTATTGTTGTAGTTTAAGGACCAATTACAATCTCTGTATATTTCATATTCATGTTATTGTCACTACACTAAGACAGAATTCCATTTCTTGGAATCTTCAAATAGATCCAAATATTGAGAACTTATTTTAAAGCTCCCTTTTTACTGAGTTATATATTTCAGCATGCACATACCAAAATATTTAATATAAACTGAAAGATATAAACTCAGTTACATCATGTAATAAAAATAAAATATATAGAAAGGTTTCTTTAGATATGGATATTTATTTATTTATTAGAGTTATATACCGCTTCATAGGGCTTTCAGCCCTCTCTAAGCGGTTTATACATTTTTTTAGCACATTGAGTCAGCAATTTGCCCCCACAGTCCGGGTCCTCATTTCACCCACCTCAGAAGGATGAAAGGCTGAGTCGGCCTTGAGCCGGTGAGATTTGAACTGCTGAACTGCAGATCACAGTCAGCTAAAGTGGCCTGCAGTACTGCACCCTAACCACTGAGCCACCTCGGCTCCTGAACAGATAGATAGATGGGAATCATTAAACCTTATCCTTCAAGTAAAATGAATGCTTTCAAAATGAATATCATTACCAGATTAATTTTATATGCAGAGAGGAATACTTATTCAAGTATCTGGAAAATATATTTTTTAATTTAAAAAAAATGTTTAGAAATTTTAATAGGATTTCTTTATTCCAAGAATATCCTTATGGAAAATGCAATTGCCAATTAGTGAGGAAAGATTCAGTTTTTTGAATCTGGAGCAATATCACTTGTTGTCATGTAATAAATACTAGAAGTCAACAATTGGTATTAGTTTTTTTTTTAATTTGGGCAAGTTTGGAATGCATATGCATGGCCTCTTTTGCTGGATGGATAATAAAGATCTAAATACAATAGGTCTCTAGTATCTCTAGTATCTTTGGAATCGATGATATCACCTTTAAAGGTGATGATATCACCTTTAAAGCCCTACATGGCCTAGGACCCAGATATCTGCGAGACCGCCTCCTGCCACATACCTCCCAACGGCCGATAAGATCTCATAGGATGGGCCTTCTCCGGGTGCCATCGACTGGACAATGCCGGTTGGCGACTACTCGGGGGAGGGCCTTCTCTGTAGCTGCTCCGGCCCTGTGGAACGATCTACCCGCAGAGATCCGGACCCTTCCCACTCTCTCGGCCTTCCGAAAAGCCACTAAAACCTGGCTATTCCGGCAGGCCTGGGGCTGTTGACCCAGGCCTGAGGTCCAGCCCCACCTAGATTGAGTGTATGGTGTGTTGCTTTTTAAAACTGTTTCTCTTTCCCTATTTTTTTAACTTTTTACCTTTTTAGCCTTGTACTTTGTAAGCCGCTCGGATTCCTTCGGGTTTGGGCGGCATATAAATTTATTAAATTTACAATTTACAATTGGTTAGAAAGCTATGGCATGTAATATCTTTTTTTAAAAAAGATTCAATCCTTTTTCCCATTCTAAATTCATTTTATGCAGAACTGCAACATTAAAAATTGGGGTGGGGGTGGAAATGGGGATAGGGAAAATTTGACTTTGGACCAAATTAGGCAAGGATGAATTTCAAATATACACAATACTAAGAGACAAATATGTATCAGATGTGACTCAGTGGCAATATTTACAGCTAAAGTATCTGTTAGCAACCATTGTTTGGGCCAGCAGCATTTTCAGCTTCTGAGACACCCAAGATATTACAGATGTTCAAAGGATGGACGTACCCTGTTATCAGAGGTGGGTTCCTACCAGTTCGCACCTATTCGGTAGAACCGGTTCGTCAAATCTACTGAACCAGTTAGAAGAGGTTCCACCAGTGGACCCAGAAAGCAGGCCACACCTACAGAAGAGGTTCCAAATTTTTTTGAAACCCACCTCTGACACACACACACACACACACACACACACACACACACACACAGACTCACACAGAGAGAGAAAGAGAAAGAGAAAGAAAGGAAGAAAGAAAGAAAGAAAAAAGAAAAAAGTGAGGGAGAGATGAAAGAAAAAAAAGGAAAAAGGGACAGAGAGGCAAAAGGAAGGAGAGAGAGAGAGAGAGAGAGAGAGAGAGAGAAAACACATGGCTGGCAAGCCACTCCCACCAGGTCACATGGCCAGCAAGCCACTCCCACAAAGGAGGCCACACCCACAGAGTAGGTTCGAAAAATTTTGGAAACCCACCACTGCCTGTTATCTGGGAGCTGATTGATCCTGCTGGACCTGAGGAAGTAGACAGGGTCCTCAAGGCTGTTATTGCAACTACTTGCTGCTTATATCCCCATTCTTCCTGGTTATTGAAAGGTTCCAGGATGGTGAATTCCGGGAGGGTGCATGAAGTGTTTAACGCATCACTGCAGGAGGATGTGTGTGTTCCCGACAACTTTTAAGGAGACTGTGGTCCTCCCTGTCCTTAAGAAGCCATCATTAAATCTCACCGTACAAGACATTTTTCATACAATTTCCCCTCTTCCCTTTCTAGGGAAGGACAAGGGGAAAAGTTGTTGTCTCCAGAGGATCTTGGATGAAAGAGATTATCTAGACCCGTTTCAGTCACGTTTCAAGCCTGGTCATTGGAACGGGAACGGCATTTAGTTGTCTTGTTGATGATCATTGGCAAAGGTGGGATTATCTAAGAAAAGTGCCATTATCTATGTTCTTCTTACTTCTTGGTGATTTTCAATATCATTAATCATGGTATCATTTTGGACCAGCTGTGGAATTTGGGACTGGTTAGTTCCTTTCCTTTCTCCTTAGCTGGTTCTAATCGGTGTTAACAGGAGGCAATAGCAATAGCAATAGCAATAGCAGTTAGACTTATATACCGCTTCATAGGGCTTTCAGCCCTCTCTAAGCGGTTTACAGAGTCAGCATATCGCCCCAACAACAATCCGGGTCCTCATTTTACCCACCTCGGAAGGATGGAAGGCTGAGTCAACCTTGAGCCGGTGAGATTAGAACCGCTGAACTGCAGATAACAGTCAGCTGAAGTGGCCTGCAGTACTGCACCCTAACCACTCTGCCACCTCGGCTCTGTTTTAAGAGGTTCAGTCCATGGCCGCTCCTTTGAGGGTGCTGCAGGGTTCAATAGTCTCTCTGCTCCTTTTTAACAACTACATGAAATTGTTGCCCTGTGGTACATTTGTCACAATCTGGAGCTGAACATGCTTAATACCGTAGAGATGAAAGCGGATTTTAGGAGGAGCCCTTCTATTTTACCACCTCTTACTATATTTAATAGCACACTATCAGCAGCAGAGTCCTTCGAGTTTTCTATAATCTCCCAGGACTTGAAATGGACACTTAACACTAGAACCGTCATTAAAAGGCACAACAAAGAATGTTCTTCCTGCGTCAACTCAGGAAGTTCAGAATGCCTCAGGAGCTGTTGACAAAGTTTTACAGAGGAATTACTGAGCCTGTCATTTGTGCTTCTATGGCTGCCTGGTTTGGTACAGCAACCAAACAGGACAGGCACAGATTCTAACAGATAGTTAGGTGTTCTGACCCCACCGTGCCCGTTCAAAAACGACAGCCACACACAGCTTGCAAAGGAATGTTTTTATCAGTCCCGGCTTTTGCTGGCAGTGAGCCCAAAATAAACATAGATAAATTCTCTGGCAAAAAGTTAAACAGCAAATGCAAAAACAAACTCTTACAGCAAACCCAATTCTCCAAGTTGGTTTCTTTGAATCACGAACACGAACAGGGAACCTTGACTAGAACAGGAACGGAATAAAACAGAACGAACGAACATTGACTTCTGCAACTCGGGCGTGGCACCATCAGTCTTTTATCCGCAGGAGATCCTTAACGATCCACAGCTGCTTGTTATCCTCTCCTGTGAGCATCCTGAAACCACTCACAGGAGGTTTCTGTGTCAGAGTCTGATAGCAGCTCCAAAGGCTCCTACTGAGCGACAACAGTTAGGACTGCAGAAAAAACAATTGCAACCATCCTGCCTTCCATAGAAGACCTGTATATAGGGTAGGTCAGAAGGAATGTTGAAAAGATATCCGCAGGCCCCCTCACATCCTGGACATAAACTGTTTCAATTCATCATCTCAGAACAGCACTATAGGGACGGGATGGCGAACCTATGACAGGCACATGAGGAATTGCTCGTTCCTCTTCTTGGTGCACATGCACATGCGACAATCCGCAGGCGTTTGTGCATGCTGCAGTGCCGGAAACCAGAAGAGCTGGTCTTCCATTTTCCGGTGTGAGCATGCACGCTGCCCACCTGATTGGCATGTGTGCATGCCCGGCAGAAACCTGAAGCCTTGCTGGTTGGTGCACAGGCGCACTCCAGAAACTGAAAGTTCATTTTCCAGCATGCACATGCCCCCTGGCTCTTTGTCCGGATCGCAGCCCAGATGACCACATGCACCAGGGGTGGGTTTCTCGCCCCGTTCCAACCGAGCTGGCGGCGTCCTCGTGCACGCGCGTGGTGCACGCATGCGTACTAGCGTCTGCGCGACGCTCCAGCTGCTCCTGGACGATTGCGCAGGCGCTGTATGCATCCTGAGCATGCGTGGAAGCGCAGAACTCGGCAAAACCGGGTAAGGACCGTGGGCGGGCGGGCGCGCCCTTCGCCGTTCCCGGAAGTTACTTACTTCCGGGTTCGGCGACCAACCGGTTCGCAGGGACCGCCGCAAACCGGTTGAAACCCACCCCTGACATGCACATTCGCCATCACTGCTCTGGGACATTGCATGCCAGAACAATTAGACATAGGGAGATATTTTTTTCTCTCGTGCCATTACACTGAATTCTCACAGTGCTGTTCAATGTGTCTATATATTTACCCATGTACTGTGGCTATATTGTTATTATTTATCCTTATTTTTCTTACTCCCTCCTCCCCTTTTTATTGGGATGATGATGATGATGATGATGATGATGATGATTGTGTTGCTTTGCAGGTACACAGATTGCTTCTATACCGGAAACGATTTCCTTGTGTGTGTAAACATACTTTGCCAAATAAAGTTCAATTCAATTCAATCCAACGGCCACACTTATATCTTGCCCAAAAATACATTATTATTATTTTTATACATATATATTCAAAAACACACACACAAACACACACACACACACACAAACGCTATCATTGATAAGAAGACAAGAAGAAAAGCAGGCAACTAGTCTGCCAGCCAGGAGCTAATCGTTGACTGGGAATTCAAAATCTGCTCTCTATTGATCCTTTTTTGTAGAGGATTATCTACTGTAAAAAATACTTTATTGCTTTTACCTGTTTAGAGCAACACACATACCTCTTCTCCAGTGGTGGGTTTCAAAAATTGTTCGAACCTACTCTGTGGGTGTGGCCTCCTTTGTGGGAGTGGCTTGCCACCCATGTGACCGGATGGGAGTGGCTTGGCGCCCATGTGACCGGATATGAAGATGCCGACGACCCTTGTCAGAACCACCTTAAATTACCTCACACACAGCACTGGCATGCATAAGAATAGGATGTAAACTTGTTTTTCAAAAGGCATCTTTGGTTTGCGTTGAAACAACTTCAACACACGCAATGTTCTGATTGCACCACAAACGCAGGAGTCATCCTTACCTTTCACAGAGGCACTGAGTTTTATAAATATGAGCATGATAGTGTAGAATAATCATATCCAAGGACCAGTGGTGGGTTTCAAAACATTTTGGAACCTCTTCTGTAGGTGTGGCCTGCTTTCCGGGTCCACTGGTGGAACCTCTTCTAACTGGTTCAGTAGATTTGACGAACCGGTTCTACTGAATAGGTGCGAACTGGTAGGAACCCACGTCTGCTCTTCTCCTACAAATGATCCTGTATTTAAGTGTAAGTTTATTACAGTGGAATTATATGAGCGTATAAATACATTTACATGTAGAAAAATAATATTGATAGAACTATTTCTTCAAAACGTTTTCTACTAACCAATTTCATTGTATTTAAGTACAATGGCAATAAAGATTATACTTATACTAAGTGTAACAAGATCCATATCTGACATTTTTTTAAAGAAATCTTTGGTTATTTACAAAGACATTGCAATTCAATCAAGAGAACTGTTCAGAAAAATCCCCCTCCCCTAAAAAAAACATCAGTTTGCCCATTTCTGGAAAAATAATTCAACTAATTAAGTATATTAGCACTAATTTCTAGGGTACCTTAAATAATTAAATGGATACTCTATTTAGAGTGCTAAGGAAGCAATGGGGAAAAACTGTCATTGTCATATCACACTGGTCTTATCCAGCAAAATGAAATGTGATGGTGAGAAAAGTAAGATTTTACACTTAGGCAAGAAAAATCAAATGCACAGTATGGAATACATGGTATCTGGCTCAATAGTAGTAACTGTGAGGGAAATCTAGGACACCACAGTTACCGTATTTTTCAGAATGTAAGATGCACCTTTTTCCCTCAAAAAAGAGGCTGAAAATCTGGGTGCGTCTTATACACTGAATACAGTATTTTTTGCCTCCTGAAACCCCTCCCCTTCACCAAAATGGCTGTGCATAGTCTTAGAAGCCTTGCAGAGTGCTCCTGGGGGCTGGGGAGGGCAGAAATGAGTGAAATATGGGCCATTTTTGCTCAATTTTGCCCCCGCCCCCAAGAGCACTCTATAAGCCTCATAAAGACTATGCATGCCCCTTTTTTTTGGGACAAAAAATGAGCCCATTTTTGTGAAAAATGGGCCATTTTTTGCTCATTTGTGGGCACCCCCCCCCCAGGAGCACTCTACAAGCCTCCTAAAGGCTATTTGTGCCCCTTTAAAAAAACAGGCCCATTTTCGTGAAAAATGGGCCATTTTTGGGAGGTCTGCAGAGTGCAATTTTTTTTTTTTGAAAATTTCCCTCGTCAAAACCTTGGTGCGTCTTATACTCCAAAAAATACAGTAAATTTGAGTCAACAGTGTGTTGCAGCCACACATGCACACAAAAGGGGGGGGGGGCAATGCAGTCTTTGACTGCATTAACGTAGAGATAGAATCAAGATCATGTGAAGTGTTAATACCACTTTATAATGCCTTGGTAAGACCACACTTGAAATACTGCATCCAGTTTTGGTGGTTGCCACGATACAAAAAGATATTGTGCCTCTAGAAAGAGTGCAAAGAACATCAACAAAGATGATTAGGGGACTGGAGGGTAAAACATACAAAGAATGGTTGCAGGTTTGTCTAGTCTAATGAACAGAAGTACTAGGTACGACATGATAGCAGTGTTTTATTCTCTGAAGGGAGAACCAGAAGCAACAAATAGAAACTTATCAAAGACAGATCCAACCTAGAAATAAGGAGAAATTTAGCAGTAGCAATAGCAATAGCAGTTAGACTTATATACCGCTTCATAGGGCTTTCAGCCCTCTCTAAGCGGTTTACAGAGTCAGCATATCGCCCCCACAGTCTGGGTCCTCATTTCACCCACCTCGGAAGGATGGAAGGCTGAGTCAACCTTGAGCCGGTGAAATTTGAACCGCCGAACTGCAGATAGCAGTCAGCTGAAGTGGCCTGCAGTACTGCACTCTAACCACTGCGCCACCTCGAATTTCCTGGCATGAGAACAATTAATCAGTAGAATGGATTATGGGTGCTCCATCACAGGAGGTTTTAAAGAAGAGATTGAACAACCATTTGTCTGACATGGTACAGTGATGACTTACCTTTTTGTCGTTGCATGGCCTAACTCAGAAGTGGCTTCACACCGGTTCAGCCAAGTAGGTAATAATTGGTTCAGCCACGCCCCAAACCAGTTATATCGACGCCATCTTGTTTTTTGCTTCTCTGCATGCGCAGAAGCAATTTTTAACTGTGCATATGCGCATAGCGCGCATCAAGAGCATAAGAGCCGAGGTGGCGCAGTGGTTAGGGTGCAGTACTGCAGGCCACTTCAGCTGACTGTTATCTGCAGTTCAGCGGTTCTAATCTCACCGGCTCAAGGTTGACTCAGCCTTCCATCCTTCCAGGTGAAATGAGGACACAGACTGTGGGGGCGATATGCTGACTCTGTAAACCGCTTAGAGAGGGCTGAAAGCCCTATGAAGCGGTATATAAGTCTAACTGCTATTGCTATTGCTATGTGTGTGCGAAGCACATCCCTGAGTGAACCGGCAGCAACAGAAGCCAGAACCCACTCCTGGCCTAACTATATAATATTAATCCTTAAACATTAAATACATTAAGTCATTAAATATTAAAATACAGAAGAGTAGTAATGCAAAGAGGTTAGCTATGGTGGATTAATCAAGTGTTTCCGATGAATTCTCAGTGCTGCTGCACAGAATCTAGCCACCTGCGCTGTAATCACGGTCTGTTCATCCTTAAGCAGCCATTGGAGATAAGCGGTGTTGGAATGGCTAGGATACCTATCAATTATTGGAGGATATGTTTTTTTCTGAATAACTCTATAGGAAGAGCATCGAAAGAGTATGTGCCCAACGGTCTCCACTCTCCCAAGCCACAGGAGCAATCAATGGTATCTTTTTATACTTGCTGTACAGGATGGACAATGGAAGCGCATAACACCATGCAAGTGAAAATGCTTTCTGGTGGTTTGCTGTTTCCAACTGGCTAAGATAACTGGCAGGAGTAACAATATATAGAGTCTGAAACCAGAAACAATGGAGCTTTCCCTAAGTCCATTTGCCTCTCAATGTCCTCTACTCTTTGTCGCAAGGTTTGTTTTGTTTGGTCCTAGTCCAACTTGAATATTGCGGCTGGAGAGAAGCCTAATTTGGCAAGATTGGCCTTGATGGCCTTGATCCATGAAGAGGAGAATTTGTCTCGGAGGATTAATGGAGCAAGGCCTTGCAAGGAAGAAATTAAGCTTTAGCCAAAGATTTAAAGAAACTATACAAATTCTTGCTTCAATTTTTATCAATCCTGTCTCCAGGCACAGAAGTGCATTTGAGACACAGCGTGGCATCTGGAGAGTTGCTCTAATAAATTTGGATTGAATTATTTCCAGTGGTGTGAAACGTGAAGCTGAGAGTCCGAGCAAGATCCTATATTGAAGCTGTGCTAACGACTTGGCTTAATTGTGGCAGGAACAAAAAATGGAGAATGGCGTTTGCTGATCTTTGACCAGAGGCAGCTGCATATTCACTGTGTGCTTCTCTTGAGCCAGTGGCATGGATGACCAACCCCTAAGCAGGGACATGCAGTCAGGGGAGGCAGGGGAGGCAGAGCCTCACCACTGTCATCATGAAAAGAAAAAAAAATGTAAAAGGAAAAAGGCAAGAGCGGAGGTCAGGCTGAGCTGGTTGCTGCCAGAGTCACCATGGATGACTCTGCTTAGTGCTTAACTGTTTAAAAAAAGCCTCTAAAAAGTGCCCTCTACAGGAGGCGGCAGGAGAACGATGTGTCTCATCTAGTCTGGCATTTTATGATCACTCGAGCAGAGTTAAGCAAGGGTTAAAAGCCGAAAAATTCCTCACGTAGATGAGGCACGTCGTTCTCTTGCCTCCTCCTGTAGAGGGCACTTTTTAGAGGCTTTTTTAAACAGTTAAGCACTAAGCAGAGTCATCCACGATGACTCTGGCAGCAACTAGCTCAGCCTGACCTCAGCTCTTGCCTTTTTCTTTTTACATTTTTTTCTTTTCATGATGGCAGGCAAGAGCAGAGTTGAAATCCTCTCTGAAACAGCTGGAAAAGGTACATGTGGGTCAGAGGGAGGGGGAGGAATTCAAACTTCATCCTCCTGGTGCAACTTTGTGTGTGTGTGTGTGTGTGTGTGTGTGTGTTTGAGAGAGGGGGGAGGGAGCATATTGAGTCAGTTCTTTAGTTTATGCACTATGTAACACTCTAATACTATGCCTTTGGGTCTTCTGAAATTTTAATTATCCAATCATGAGCAAAAACAATGTTTTCAGTAGAATGAATTTCCACTTCTACTTACACCTGCCAGCCAAAATTCTGCTAGTGGTATTGCTAACATGGGCTGAGGAGGAAAACCTAAATTTTCTGAATCCTGCTGCAACTTTGTGTGTGTTTGTGCGTGTGTGTGTTTGAGAGAGGGGGGAGGGAGGGAGGAAGGAGGGGAAGGGAGAAGAAAAAGAAAGAAGAAAACTTATTTAGCAAAGGAGAAAAACAAATGCTGTCGCTTTAAATCGGAACTGAGCATGCCTGGCTGTGGAATTCTGGGAGCTGAAGTCCACAAGTCTAAAAAAATTGCTGCCTCACCAGCCATAAACCTCACCGCACGTCACTGCCCCTAAGTACTTAAAGGGCGTTATTTGCTCTACATTATGAGCATTAAGATACCACGAACAGAGTTTGGGCATTTTTGCAAAGGCCATAACCTTGGTTTTCTGGTAATTTATGTCCAGTTTATTGTAATTACAATACTGGACGAGAGCTCACAAGGCTCTTTTAAGGCCTACATCATCACTGAGTGCATCTACCATTTTCAAAAAATAGTCATTTCTCTTATTTTATTGGATCCACTGTACTCTGCAGAATTTGCTTAAATCGTGTTCCTTCAGAATAGCTGTTCTTATTTCCTCACAAGAAAAAAAATAGTAATAACAAGAGAAAATGTGGAACAACTGAACAATGATAGATTGCAACTTAACATAAATGTGTATTATTGTTAGAAATACGTAAGTTGATTGAATGTAATAATTATGATTAGTTTTATTTGTATTCGAATGTGTGACACCCAAGTGCCACACTGTTCACGCATTGATTTGATACATTTATAAAAAAATAAAAAACTTGGGGGGAAAGTAATTTGTTTAAATCATTTTCCTTCAAAATAGCTGTTCTTATTTCTTCACCAGAAAAAAAATAGCTATAGGAAACAAGGCTAAGGTAATAATCTTCAGATCTGCACCAGTTACGTGATAATTGCAGAGCACAGCACTGTAGAACTAACAATGTGTGATGCATATTCTATATGCGAAGTTAAGAACTTAACAGCTGAGTCAGACAGCGCTAATAGGCAATTAAGAATCCAAAGCAGGAAGCAGGGAGGAGTGAGAGAATTCCACCCTATCCTTGTAAGTATTGTGTAGACAAATTGATTTCTCTTTAGAAGAAAATACATTAGCTTTAACTGTATAATAATAAACATATAGTAAACATAAAAATAAATAAAAATAAACATGATTCAACACTTCTTTTACATTGTGTCCTAGACAAAGACAGTGCCTTCACATTTCAGTAATCTATAATTTTACTCATGTGATATAATATATGATCAATCAACTTTAAGATCCCTTCATTCCCTCGTGACATGCCCATTGATGAACTTTTCAGGAAATAGGCATTTGAAATATCCTCTTCCTCCGCACATGGAGGTTCCTGTATATTTATTGTAAACATTTAATATAATATGTTCCAAAGTTATACAGCTCTCTCAATACTAGCATCATTCACAATGAAACCGTATTATAATAAAACTATAAAATCAGTGTAAATAATCTAAAAACTAAACATGACACCAAAAGGGACAACTTAAAAATACATTTTAAAAGTTCGAAATCAATTTCAGATGAATTTATAAAAAACAAGTAATTTTGAATATTAAAAAAAAAAAAAAAACTGTTGGTGCCACACATTTCAAAAGGTAGGGATTTTGGCAATAATGGGACTGTTTTTGTACAATAGATCAGAAAGCTGGACTTTCAAAACCAATTTCTATGTTGGAGAAGCTACTCCTGCAAATGTTAATGGCCAAGTATGCACTGACAGCCGAAACTACAGTAGCTAGCAGTACTTTCTCTACATGTAACTGCTGTCCTGTAACTAAGGCATTAATTTAAGCTGGTCACTAGTGCCACATGTTGCTTCATTAAAAACCCTAAAATTAAAATCTCTACCTTTCCTTAATTTCTTAGTTCTCTTTCAGATTAGAATTATTTGCAAATGTCTATTCAGAATTCCACAGCTCCCCTTTAACTTTTATAGCTAGAAATATCAAGGTCAAACTCTAAGTCATGTACAGGGTGGGGCATAACCTTTTCCTAGGGGGTCACAGCAACACTTGTAATAACAACACAAATAATTCATACACCATTCGAAAGCCCATCAAAAACTGAGTTTATTGACACGATTTAATAGTCAGTATGACCACCATTAGCCCTTCGAACAGCATTCAAACGAGGTGGATAAGAACACAACAAATCTTCAAACAGTTCCGTTCGATTTTCCAGATTTTTCAACACAGTTTCCAAATTCATTCTCAAAGTTTCAACCGAATATCGATTTTGACCTTGCTCCTGAATCATCAGAGCTTCCACTTCATCCTTAATTATGGCCCCAATGTTCTCTGCCGGATTGAGATCTGGCGAATTGAGATCTGGCTCCAGCATCGCGAGCCTCTCGAAAGGCAATGCATTTTATTCTGTCAATGATCCTTTGTTCTTCCGAATCGAATTTTCCAGCCATTCTTAAAGCAAATTTAACATTTAATAGCTCATTCAATTCAGTTTTTTATGGGCTTTAAAATGAGGTGTCGCGGAAGTTGTAAACTGCTGTCGATCTTGCTGTGACCCCCTAGGAAAAGGTTATGCCCCGCCCTGTATATATTCATGCCATTTTAGTATTAACTTTGAAGTGTCAGCTAGTCCTTTGAAGGTTAAACAAATCTAATTTCCTCGCCCTTTCCCTATGGGTTGAATGACAGGGAAGGAAAAAGGAGGGGAATTAATTTAGCTGATACTCCGTTGTATCTCTCTTAAGAATGAATTGGGGAATTTATAAAACAGATGTATGGATGCCCATTTTGTAGATATAACTATGGGCAGTTGATAACACATTAAGAACAATGCCACAAAATATAAAAGCATACAGTGATTACATGAAAAGCCCAACAATACAACACTCCACACAGTACAATTAAGCTTTATCTCACACGCCATCTAAAACCTCCCGATCCCCAAACCTTGGAACATATCCAAGTCTTTAAAGCTTTGGAAAAACCAGCAGGGATCTGATCTTGGGATCTAATCTTGTTCCAGACAGCAGACCCTATAACACAAAACAACCATTTCCTATGGATCTTCTTGATGGAATCCAGAACATTCTTCTTCTTTGAGACCTGGAGAGTTAAGAAAGAAACAAATAACAGAGCTTCATGGCATAAAAGGCTTTGGGTGTCAACCAACACCTTGAATTCTACCCGGAATTACACTAGGAGCCAGTACAGTTCATGGAACACAGGCATAGCAAGGTGCAACTGGCGCACAGGATGAAAATGTGTGAAAGTCCTCCTGGCTACAGCTGCTACCTCCAAAGAAAACCCATGAGTCCAGGAGGATCTCTTGATTGCACACCAGTTTTGAGTAAGCAACCCCATCCAGAACTAAAGATGGAAAAATACTAGATATTGTGGGCCCAAAAACTCACAGCCAATCTTGCTATGGTTGAGCTGAAGACTGGTCTTCCCCATCCAGACCCCCACAGCCTCCAAACATTGAGACAGAATTCTCCTGGCGTCCTTTGATTGGCCTGGGATAGAGGTGTAGATCTTGGTGCAATCAGCATATTGACGATATCCTCACTGGTGCCAATGGATTACCTCACCCAGCAGCTTCATGTACATCAGTGGTGGGTTTCAAAAAAATTTGGAACCTCTTCTGTAGGTGTGGCCTGCTTTCCGGGTCCACTGGTGGAACCTCTTCTAACCGGTTCGGTAGATTTGACGAACTGGTTCTACTGAATAGATGCGAACTGGTAGGAACCCACCTCTGATGTACATGTTAAAACTGGGAGAAAGATTGAGCACCCAAGGAATCCCACAGAAAAGAGGTCATGGACTAGATTTCTCCTCTCAGCACTGATTGCAACTGGACAAAGGACAAGGACCAATGCAGAAGTGTGTCTCTTATTCCTAGTCCCCCTAGAAAGATAATATGATCGAAAGCCACTAACAGCTCAAGGAAAGTCAGGATGAATACACCAACCCATTCCATTTTTGCTAAAAATAATTAAGAAGTGTGATTGATGCCATTGCAGTCCTATACCCAAGTCTAAATCCCAGTTGAAAGGATTCAAATGATCTTAAGAATGAATTGGAGATAGAACAAAAGTTATCAAAAATGTCAGATCCAGTATGGCTTCTTGAGCAGTGGGGTAAACAATAGCTTCTTTAAGCAGTGATAGGATTACCCCTTTCTTCAAAAACAAATTCATCACAAAGCTACATAGGTGTTCATTTGTTAAAATTCAAGCTTCGTTTTGGTGGCTTCTGCCTCACAAAATATAGTCCTTTTCTGCTCTGGTTTTGGAAAGTGATTCTATTGGGTTGAAAATAATTAGCAAGAGAAAACAATAAGACATTTCAAAAGCCAAAGACTGAATTTAAAAAAGAGTGCTCTGCATCATCTTTCAAAGTTGTAGCTTTGGTGAAGGATTGGGTCCACAATAAAACTACGTTCTTTCTCGAGCCTAGCTGCCCCCATCAGAAAAAAATATTATCACTGGAATTGAAAGCCCCAAAACAAATTCAATTAGTGTTGGATTCAAATCTCTCCATTTGTTTCCCAGCAGAAATAATTTCAAAGGGCATTTTTCCTCCCCAGATAAGGATGCAAAACAAACGGATACGATTTTACTGAACTATAATATCTGGAGGAACCTAGAATTTGTGAGCTGCAAGTCTGAAGCTATGTTTGGACACTAGAACTGGTTTCACCATACAAAAAGGAAATTTAAATTTAGGATAGTAATTATATGATCACCTCTACAAGAAAGCAATGCCACAACTTTACTTGGAAACTACCGGTAGCATATTTGGGAAGAAGCCATAAATAGGGCTTAAACCTCAATTTGCATGTTTGTCAGTCATCAAATATAGTGGAGTTAGGATATAAACTATTAAAACATAAAAATACTATGATTACAAGTATTCCGCGCTATTAATTATAGAGCTGCTGCTGTTAAGACTCCAGATTAGTCCCGACCTCCAGCTTTAATCCTCTTTTGATACTCATATAAAAAAGAATGTAGCCAAGTAGATAATTGGCTGCCTTGGGACATTGGTGAAGGTTCAACCTCATGTCTGAGAAAGCTTTTGAGCAGTAAGTAGAGACTGTATTAACCTGAATCTGTTTTTGCTCCTCCAAAGTAATTACTTCGTCACTGTAAAGTATCGTTTGATATAGTGGTTAAGATACTGTATTAGACTAGAACTGGGTAATTCAATAAAACCAGATTTTCAAAAAGCTAGTATTTCTTCATAATAAACCACAGTAACTCTAACATTAGTGAAAAGTTTCAGGAAGTCAACATTTTTCCACTGGATTTCCCTAAGTCCAAAAAGAGAATCTCAGAAACCATGGTAACATCTGTTGCAACATTAAGATGACCTGCAATAAATAACCTACCGTTATTTATAGTTGCTTTACAAACAGCTATAGTTGTTTGGAGATGTCAGAGCATAAACAAAAAGATACAATTCTCAGTGTTAAAAAGTGAATTTCTGGAAGCACGAGAGGAATCACAGAATTTATTCCCACAGCTTAAAAAAGCGAGCAAAATGCCAACCTAATATTCTCTGCCAACTTTATGACCTGCCAGAAACTTTTCTTCAGAAGCTCTGCCAGATGCTATTGCTGGATTTCCAACTTCCCTTGGAGATAATATGTTGAGCCTATTTATGTATTCAGTGAACAAAGGCTTTATCTTAGGCTGTACATAGGCTGGTCTTTTGATCAGAATTGAATTTCACTTTAAATGTTTTCCTAATCTAATCAGAAGTGATAGGATTGTTCATTATTATACCCTGGATTTGTGTAGAATAGAATCACTTTGTTCAAAATAATAGAGCTGGTAAAAAAAACAACAACCCAAAAATGGATAATGTAAGTTATCACATCTTACAACATCCAGATTTGTGAGGTGGTTAATGTATCAGGCTAAAAACTGAGAGTTCACAAGTTCTAGTTTCACCTTAGGTTCAAAGCCAGCTCAGTAACCTTGGCCCAATTCCTCTCTCAGCCATAGGAAGTCAACATTTCATGTAACTCTGCAGTTAATACAGTTACATATTTGATATGGACGAAATTGTGTGTGCAATGCCTGTTTAATTAACATAAAATTATTTTTAGTCTTAATAAAACCAGACCTTGGACATACCATTTTTTCCATGTCAAATAAGTAACTTGTTCAAATTTTTTCTGAAGTAACAAATAAAAGAATATAGATTATAGATTATGAGTACACAAAGTGAATCTGAGTAGAACTAGGATACCAGCTTGAAAAAGCAGAATTTTCCTCCTCACAGGACAACAGGATCCCTTGTACATATAGTCTTCTGGATTATAAATTAGCAAACTAATTTAACACAAAATCTATGGGCATTTTTATACTTTTTAAAATCTAAAATGATGTGAGTCATGTACTAAATTCTTGAATCATGAATCATTCTGAGATTTGTTCAATTGTTTGCCAATTGTAGAGAAAGTGCCTATCTGATGGCGAAATACTGAATTATTTGTGTGTTGTTTTTTTTTACCAATTTAGAAAAAGCAGAAACTGAGGTATATACAATTGTATTTAAGAACAGACATTTTATCTTGGTTTTGAGGCTGACCATGATTTCCTCTCATTGCATTGGCTCAAACAAAACCAAAATCTTACTTAGGAAAGATATAGAAATAGCCTCCATTTGACATCACTGTAGCTAAGCTAGATTTCAGGTGAATGAAATCTAGCTTTCTTCATAGCAATGACTAATTTAAAATGCATTTATCCCAGTCTGTTTCTAAGAGACAGGAATGGCAATGGCCTGAACATCATCCATGTCCATCAAGAGTAAAGAAGTAAATTACATGCCGTGTATTCATTCTTGGTGATCACCGGAACCAGAGTAAAAAACTAGACACCCCTTTCTCCTCTGCCATTTAGGAAACTGGTCTTTCAGCACAGGAGATTTTTATAAACAAGTTCAATCCCTTTTAATGTTTCTAAAATTAAAAGCTTATTTGACATGGCGAATTCATGCTTTCAGATAAACCATAGAAAAGTACTTCATTTTAAGAAACATTTATAAGAAAACTAATCAGTGAAAATGTGGGTTTAGAAAGACACTTCAAACAATTTACATCTTGGAGACAGTTTGCTGCTAAATGTGAGAGTGACACAAAGTGGTTCATCCATTTAGGTGCTAGTCCTCTTGTTTTTCCAGAGCCATTGAAATGCTTATAATAGTGCTGTACAAAAGTAAAAAAAGCAGCAAAATATGAAACGTGTACTCAGCTGCATCTGTATTCAGCTCTAATGAAATTAGTTAATGGAGGAAAATAAGTGCATTTGAAATAAAATGCATATTACACATTATTACATGTAGCCAGCTTTAAAAATTATTATTTAACTGGGCAGAATGCCGACATTAACTAGAATGTAACTGGGAAATAAAAATCAGGTTCTTTAAAGTAGCTACCTCCTATAGATTTTGGATGAAGTGATACATATTTTTTGTTATTTAATTCACAATATCCCTTTGGTACATTCGGTGCAAAAAATAGTTTCAGGAATACCTTACCTTTATAAAAATAAAGGTGTGTGTTTGTGTGTGCGTACACACACACACACACACACACCTTAAGTGTGTAAAGAATTGAACACAAGAACTATTTAACCATGGAAAAGTGAAAAGAACAAAAAAGGTCTATTTTCTTATTTACACCCTAAGAAAATCAATATTATGAACTTATAAAAATAAACAAAAGTCACTGTGTAAGAGGCTTTCTTCTTCCTGATATGCTGTGATAAACTCACATTATTTTTTTTAAAAGCCTTCATGCAGTATAAAGAATAAAGTTAACCATTAATCTCTTACAATAGCTCCCCTTCTGCTAAACATGATTTGCATATACAATTGTACAGGTTTTCCTAATTAAAAGTCTTTCTGTTCACACCATCTTTTGCTGCCAACTTTTCTTCATACCCTTGTTAAGCTGCAGAAAATAACTGTTCCTTGTGCTGTATCTTTGAAATGCAATAGATGTCATGCAGGCACACATAGATTCAGGTATAGCATATATAGCATATTCTTGTATTGTGTAAGACATATAGTAAGTGTACCATTGGGAAATAACTCCTATTTGATTTTTAGAAAGCATTTTTACTTATCCTCTTACAATTTAGCAGCAAGCTAACAACCTTTGTATTTCACTGAACTCTGAATTTTCATGAAATCCATTTTTGAGATGTATTAGATTTTGCAGCGGTCTAATTGTTGCTAATCTCTCATCATTTTTTAAAAAAAATCCAACTAAGTTTTAAACATTTGGTGCTCAGGGGAACAAGGTCACAATCCTCGCTCTAGAGTACTCATGCAGCTGTTACAGTTTTTCTCATTCATAAAGTCCCATTCTTCCAATTGCACTGTACAATAGGTTTTTTTTTAAATCTTTGCCACTTGCTGTAAGCGTTTGTGTATTTTGGGGGAGTGATCAACAAAAGTCCCAGATACTGGGTTAGACAATTTCTGTCTTATTCAAGACCAAATGTGCTTGTCTCTTCAACAGCTGTCAACAGCTTCTCATAGAGCATGGAGAACGATGGGTAAGGAGGAAGGTCAAGCCGATTGAAACAAGTGTGAGCTCTGGGGAAAAATGGAGAGAAAGTTTTTAGGACACCAAAAATCAAATGTGGAAAAACTAAGAACAAGAACTTCTTCCCAAACATACTCTAATTTAGAAATTATTATTTTTTATTTCTCATATATACATTCACAATTATATAATCTCATAACTGTTGTTAATAATATGTATTTATAACAATTTTTCTCCCCTACAATTGACAATATAATTGAGATTGCTTTCTTACCATCCCATATATCCATCTTATTTTACAACAATCCTACTTCTTCTTCCTTCCTTCCCCCCTTCCTTTCCTTTCTTCTCTCCTTCTCTCCTTCCTTCCCTCCTTCCTTTCCCCTTCCTTCTCTCCTTTCTTCTCTCCTTCTCTCCTTCCTTCCCTCCCTTCTTCCCTCCTTTCTTCTCTCCTTCTCTCCTTCCTTTCCTCCTTCCTTCCCTCCTTTCTTCTCTCCTTCATTCCCTCCTTCCTTCCCTCCTTCCTTCCCTCCTTTCTTCTCTCCTTCTCTCCTTCCTTCCCTCCTATCTTCCTTGCTTCCCTCCCTCCTTCCTTCCCTCCTTCCTTTCCCTCCTTTCTTCTCTCTCCTTCCTTCCTTCCTCCTCTCCTTTCCCTTCTCTCCTAATTTAGAAATTAATTTATTCCTAGATGAATTGTAAAAACATTTATTGTTATTTTTCTATGCCTCTGCCTAAAAGCACTATATTCTTGGTTTCTAGTTGTTTGCGCCAAAGTAGTAGCCACTATGTAGTGTATTTTTAATTTAGATTTTTAGAAATCTTCTACAATGTTTTTGCTTTTGAAAACTACTGGGATGGGGGGAGGGGGAAAGGAGATAGATCTTTAAAGAAATTAAAAAAAGATAGTGCAGTCCCTGCAAATCGTTGCTGACTATAGGGGGTGGTGCTCATCTCCATTTGCCTTTGAGAGAGTACTGTCATTGTGCCAGCACTGTCTGAAGACTTGTCCACAGTCATGTGGCCAGCAAGGTGTCCTGGAGGGCTGTTACCTTCCCACCAAAGTGATTCCTATTTATCTACTCGCATTTGCATGCTTTCAAACTCACCCCATCATATGGCACTTGGGTCTCAAATCTGGGCTGTCTGCTTTCCAGCCGACAAGCCAAGGATCTTAACCCGCTGAGCCAACACGTCCCAGTTAAAATAAGAACTTTGCAATATTTTCAAGATTACAAATCAGAGCTTTTCAGCAGCATGCCAAAAGTCATTTGCAAAGAGTGGGAGTTATCAGAACAAAAATAAAATTAGACTTAATTTAATAGAGTTGCTATTACTCTATTAAAATACGTTGTAAATTATTCATTTGGTGGATCTTAAAACAGAGGCAATATTGTTCTAGCCAGTTCATTACTCTCATATATTTCAGAACACCAAATCTGCAAATAAATTGTCTCTATTGCAACTTTGGTAAAGTACTTGCGTTCTCAGGAAGGAAGACTAGAGTAAGAATTCTCCTGGGTTATATTATATTTATTGATAATTCTCATTTTCTAATACGGTAACATACTTCCTTAGATAATAGGTTTTTTTATGACCATGACCATTAACTTTCCTTTTAAAATTATTCATTCATTTTTAGTTTCATCATAAAATGAAATTACTATGGATCCAAAACCCAATATAACTTGACAAGAAGTTTCATTCACAGAGGTTCAAATTAATTACCCACAAACAAGAAGGGGCTAAATTGGATGACATAAAGCGGCCTCACTGCTTGGTCTCACACCTGTCCATCTTCATCCTTATGAGTAATACTCATTCACCTATATATATGCTGACTCTGTAAACCGCTTAGAGAGGGCTGAAAGCCCTATGAAGCGGTATATAAGTCTAACTGCTATTGCTATTGCTATATGCCCTCCCCTATTTTATCACTCTACATATTTCAACATGGATGGAACCTTTACCCTCATGGCTCCAGTGAGCTCAAAGTGCAGGAAGATAAGGAGAAGGATCTATCTCAATTCTGTTTTCCTTTCTATCTCAACTACAATAAGTTGAAAGTGAATCCTGCACATAGGAGCAAAACTGGTTCCCCATGACAGTAAAGCTTCAGCTTAATTGACCTGAGAAATGTTCAGGGAAGACTATAATCTTAATGTGTCTCAGCAGGACATAAACTAAGAATGTATTTGCAGCTGAAAACTCAAGACAGGTTAGACAGTATTTTAAATCAGTCTCCAGTAACACAGCAGCAGATTCCTGGAGGGAAATCTCCCTGCCTCCAAAAAAACGGGTAGCCCGTCAGTCAATACTAGGCAGCATCTGGAACTTGCATTATTGAGTGCTTGAAGAATTCTGTACACAAGTACTATGGAATTGAAGAAAACTTTCTTTTCATCCAAAGTTGAGACAGGATCAAAGTACCATTCCTTAAATGTTTATGATTAATCTTATGTTTTATTTAAATATGTTTACATCCATACCTACACTTAAAAGTGCTTACATGCTTTTAAATGTTGTTAAGTCATGCTAAAATTATGAGTCCAGGTCAGCAGCAAAGAAAGGACATGTCAGAATCAAAAATTAATTAAATCTATTTTCAGGCATTCAATGTGTTAACATTTATTATGATCTACATGGGGGGGGGGGGGACATCAGGCTGTTTTATTTCACCTATTCTCAGAGGTATTATTATTGCTCAATCTGAGAGGTAATGGGTATAAACACAAGAGATTTTCCAGCACACTTTAAATTAACCACAATTTATATGCCAGGATATGACAAGCTGTAGTTAAGGAAAAATAGAAGCAAACGTTTAGAGGCATGCCACGGGAATGGGGATGAGAGATAGAATCAGCCAAAGGCTTGCTGCTAATTGGTTAAAAGGAAAAAAAAATCCAGTGCTGCCTAAGAAGCTCACTGTTGCTGTCTGCTCAACTGTGGCACGACAAAACCACGCTCGACTAAAGCGCGCCCGATTAAACCGCGTCGCTGACGTCATCAACAGGGCGACAACAGCGAGCGCGGAGAAAGAAGGGCACTTTAAATAGCGCTTTGAAAGCAAGCCGATTCAACTTAAGGTAAGGGTTAGGTTTAGGGTTAGCTTTAGGGTTAGGTTAAGGGTTAGGGTTAGGTTTAGGGTTAGGTTAAGGGTTAGGATTAGGTTTAGGGTTAGGTTAAGGGTTAGGTTTAGGATTAGGTTTAGGGGGGTTAGGTTTAGGGGTTAATTTTAGGTTTAGCGTTTACAGCGTGCTTCTGTCTCCGCGCTGTTGTCGCCCTGTGATGACGTCAGCTACGCGGTTTCGTCGAGCGCGCTTTAGTCGAGCGCGGTTTTGTGGTGGAACCCTGCTCAACACATTACAGTATTCTGCAGAGCAGAACAATAGGATCTTTTTGGCTATACTCTGACAGATATTCAAATTAATAACTTAGAGGTAGCAGAGATACAAGGACACAACTCTTGATAAACTAGTTTTTTACAGTTATCAGAAAAGCAGTAACTAGAGCAGAAGAGCAGCAACTATAAATGTAAGAATGCAGCCATCTCGTTCTCTTCCAAATCTTCGGTTTCTTTCTCTTTCCTTGTGCATCCTGACAGAGTGACAGTCCGTTACTTCTCTGAGGAAGGGGCAGCTGATACTCTGCACTCGTATTGTAATATAAGGCCATCATAATCATGGGTATGACTGGGCAATTGAAGCTCCACCCCTCTTCAACATGTGCCATCACTGTGGACACTCCTAGTAAAAGATGATTCTGCTTCTGACTTTCGTGCTTCTAGCTCTCACTAAAAGCAGCATCTTCTGTTAGTACTAGTCTTATGGATTTTTTCCCCACATCATTAGGTTTTCAATACTTGCTCAAAGAGTCTGCTTTCCACTTCTTTTAACAAACATTCCAGAGGTGGGTTCCTACCAGTTCGCACCTATTCGGTAGAACCGGTGCGTCAAATCTACCGAACCGGTTAGAAGAGGTTCCACCAGTGGACTCGGAAAGCAGGCCATACCTACAGAAGAGGTTCCAAAAAAATTTGAAACCCACCACTGAAACATTCATTCCTTGACACAGGCATATAATGTTATATTCTACCCAGGACCATAATCAGGACAAGCACTGGGACTACAGTCAGATATTACCATATACATCAATGGGAAAAGACAAAGATAGAGGGAAAAAACAGGGCAGAAAGGAATTGTTTCAAAACACTGTTACTACAGTATGTTTGTATTTCATGTAGAAATTTGCTGAAAAGCAAGAGTGTTTTTTGGAGATAAAAATAAAATAAGAGTGGTTTTAAGCTTCACAGCAAGCAAATCTAAGGAACAGGGAACAAAATTATGCTGAATCCCTCGATTTTCTTTTATTGAAAGAAACCCAAAATCTTCTGCTACCAGAATTTATTTTAAATATTCTTAGAGTTACTTTACCTGGGCAGAGCAGTGATTTTGCCCCATTTTTCTACACAGAATCTTCTTGGTCCATTGCTTCCTCTCAAAGAAGCAAAACCTTCATAAGGTATACTCGATGTACCTGTAACAAACTGGAAAATAACATAAAACGCTGTAACTATTTATTATTGAAAAGGGTGATCTAATGCAGTGTTTCTCAACGTTGGCAACTTGAAGATGTCCGGACTTCAACTCCCAGAATTCCCCAGCCAGCGAATGCTGGCTGGGGAATTCTGGGAGTTGAAGTCCGGACATCTTCAAGTTGCCAACGTTGAGAAACACTGATCTAATGCATAGTTCTATTTTTATTTTCTATTTTTAAATACATAGATGACCCCTTACATGCATTTATCTGGAAAATGATAAAAAATTTGTTTCTCGATTGTGTTTGTAGAAAGGGCAATCGAGACAATGAATACAGGAAACAAACAGGGATCCAGCTTTTGAAAGGAGATACAGTATAATATGCTAAATACCACAAGCTGCAATCTTTTCAAGACTTTATTGAACCCTATGGAAGACGTATGTTGGTGGAACATAGAGTACTTCTGAACGAGCATACTGATTATGCTGTATGGATCTGGCTACGAGAGCTTTGGGGATTATCCCTACATCTGCCTTGTCCTGCTGCAGGGACAGTCCACTTACTGCTTTCTGAAGATATTTCAATGAGGTAAGATGAAGGCAGATCAAGGTGACGCAGTGGGAAATTAGTCTTTTCCGTTAGAGCATGTAATTAGTTCTTTGCTATGCAAACATTTGAGGTCAAATGGAGTAGGGGCCTAGGATAGATTTGTGATTAATAGAGCCTCAACTGGCCTCCTCCTCTTCCCATTTGACTGCCAGAAAGGTTCTACCACAAAACCGCGGACGACAAAATTGCGGTCGACGAAAGCGCGTATGTGACGTCATCACAGCGCGACGAAAAAGATCGAAAAAGATCGAAAAATGTAAAAATAAAGCTAAAACCTTCCCCTAACCCCCCCAAACCTAACCCTAAACCTAACCCTAAACCTAACCCTTAACCTAACCCTAAACCTAACCCTAAACCTAACCCTTAACGTAACGAAAAACCTAACGCTAACCCTTAACCTAACGCTAAACGTAACGCTAACGCTCTAACCCTAACCCTTAACCTAACCCTAACCCTAACCCTTAACCTAACCCTTACCTGTATGTGAATCGGCTTGCTGTAATTTAATTTTTATTTCAATTTTTCGATCTTTTTCGTCGCGTTGTGATGACGTCACATACGCGATTTCGTCGACCGCGCTTTTGTGGAACGCGCTTTTGACGGGTCACGGCCAGAAAAGCCAGGGTCTTCCTGGCAATTCAAGGATTTTTTTAAAAAAGAGGAATATCAGCCTTGTGAACCAACTTTTATGAGGTCACTATTCCCATTGGTAATCCTGTAAAGTCAACTGCCTCCAATACATAATGATTTTCCCACTGGTAACTTCCCTTGCAATTTCTGTCTCATTCGTTTTCTTCCTGACTGCCTTGTCTCTCCTATCCCACCAAGCACAGATTGTTTGGCTTCCCTGTAAACAGATAGGAACAGGGAAAATAAGAGTATCTGCACTTGGCTGGTGAGGTGGGCTGGGTCACGTGGTGGGAGGCATTCCCGTCTATACGGACATCACCAGTATTCCCAATCTCCTTCTTTGTGTCTTGCTCTTCGGACAGCAGCAATCTGCCATTAAAGGACAAGATCTAGCATATTTTACCCAAAACTGCTTCATTATATACACTCAAAATGTATGGAATCATTGACAAATGGGATTGTCCTGGTCTCATAAGTTTCCCCTACGTCAGTGGTTGCCCATGCCCCACAGGGGGGGGCAATTTGATTTTTAATGGGGGCAATTTGAACCTTGTTTAAACCGAGTTAATGGCTTTTAGGCTTCCTCTGTGTAAGTAGAGTTCACTTTTTGAGTAAAGTAAGAATTATATGTCACAGGGAGGGCATCAGGATTTTAGAGATGCTTAGGTGGGGCATAGCCAAAAAAATGGTTGGGAACCACTGCCCTACATGCATATTAGCAGCAATGGTAAAAGTTTATTCCCAATTAAAGCAATCTACATGACCGGTGAGTAGTGGGATAATGTCCTTATTTAAGCAATTGAATGAGTAGGGGAAGAACACAAATATTCAGTGACGTGCAGGCAGGGGAGGCAGGGGAGGCAGAGCCTCACCACTGTCATCATGAAAAGAAAAAAAATGTAAAAGGAAAAAGGCTGAGGTAGTTGCTGCCAGAGTCACAGTGGATGAATCTGCTTAATGCTTAACTGTTTAAAAAAGCCTCTAACAAAGTGCCCTCTATAGGAGGAGGCGGTAGAACCACGTGCCTCATTTAGTCTGGCATTTTATGATCACTCGAGCAGAGTTAAGCAAGGGTTAAAAGCCGAAAAATTCCTTATGTAGATGAGGCACGTGGTTCCCTTGCCTCCTCCTATAGAGGGCATTTTTTAAGAGGCTGTTTTAAACAGTTAAGCAGAGTCATCCTCTGGACAAAAGAATGAAAGCGGCAGCCCGCCACTGGCTTTCTTTTGTCCGCCTCAATGTTGGACATAGTGGTGGGCAAAAGAAAGCCAGCGGTGGGCTGCCGCTTTCTTTCGCCCGCCTGTCAGAACTCAGGTGGGCTAAAAAAAGAAAGTGCTTTAGACAGTGGGATGTCGGGGGAGAAGACTGCCTCACCAGCCATAAACCTCATCGCACGTCACTGCAAATATTATACTATAGAATACTATATAGGTTTCTTGCAATTGAATGTAGTAATACATTAGACTTTGAGGTCACAATATTAGCCAATAATCTGTATTTAATACAAAGCTTTCTTTAAAAAAAAACATCTTAATGACCACTTCTTATTTTTTCCATCTAAAAAAATGGAATAGGAAGAGGAAGGAAAAAATAAAAGCAGGTTTCATCCTCCTTTCCTGGCCCCAACAGATTTTCAGCCACAGCATAAAATACAGAAAATAGAAGAATACGTCTTTTTCATTCCATTTTGTTCTGATAGTGGGGGGGGTTGTTTGGAATTCTATTTTCAGACATTTTTGCCTTTGTTTTAGTTTTCTTACTAATTTAAAAAAATCTATAATCAAGCAGAAAATGTTACGCAAACTTAAATCTTTTGGGCAGGTTCTGAAGTAGTGAAAGAGTTTTCCTTAATTTTTATGAGAAAAGACAGCAAGATAAAGCATGTTTCATCCCAGGAATTATAAATGGAAAAAATGCAACAATGAATGTATCACTGACTTATTTCCACTACTGCAACCTATTATTAAATATTTAAACACAAATCCATGCCCCCCAAAAAAACCTATAATTGCTGTTTTCATATGAATGCATCAGGAAAGGAGTGAGAATTACTTATCAAGCCATTCAACAATTTTGAGATTCCAACTTTTCATAGTTTTTAATTAGCTTTTTATTATGTTGATGACAACTAAAATTATGCTAACTGCAACCTTACTTGTAAAAGCCGTAACCGTTGCTCATTGTTGAATCTTTCCACGGCAGCCCAAAACCATCGGATTACAATATGATTATCATGGTATCCTGTTTAATTACAATTAAGAATATATTATTGAGGGCAATCTTACTTTTAAAAAATAATGAGAAAATGTTAAGAAGTGAGAAATATTACAGATGCAGGCCCTAACATTTCCTAAGTTAACCTATAGAATCTATATATGAGATTAATTCTCGTTCCCCTGGGAGACTTTCAGAATGTACTGTCATGTTTGGACATGAAACTTCACAAAAATGTACAGGGGTTAAAACATGAGTTAAAAATTACTGATGATAGAAAAGTTGGAGGAATGATGGATATATTATCTAAGGAGAATAAGATAAAGTGACAGAAAAACAGCCTCAGGAAATAATGGGGAACTGAATGCAAGGTTTTAAACTACCTAAGATAAAAGTATGGCAAAATGGTTTGGGATAATTCCTATCGTAGTATGTATCAAATCTGTTTTTTATTAACCAAAATATTTGAAAGTCTGTAATATAAATTGAATAGAACAAGGGAGATTACTGAAAGAACCCTCACATCAGAAGGAATCTCTTGAGTATATGAGTTTTCAGCTAGTACTGTAGAACATAAAATGGCAAGTTTTCCTCTGCTAGAAGTCCTCAAATATAGTCTGGATTGTTATTTATCAGAGATCCTGTGATAGATAACCACTGGGTTAGGAATATTTATTGTTGATGATTTTAATGTTTTTTTATGCTGTAAGGTGTCCTGAGTCACTTCATAGCGAGATGGGTAGCAAATAAATTGAATAATAAATCTATTTAAAAATACTCTAGAGCAGGGGTCTCCAACCCCCAGGCTGGGGCCCACGACCAGGCCAAGGTCTGTTCAAAACTGGGCCACGGGAGAGATGGGCAAGCATGTGCATGTGAAACTCCACTCTCATGAGCGGAGGACACTTGTATTCATGTGCAAAGCTCCATTCATGTGAATGGAGGGTATGTGCATCTGCCACTCACACAAATGGAGCTGTGCACAGACATGCATGTGCACCTACCAGTCACATGCCCCCACTGGATCCAGCCGCCAAGCTGGAAAGGTTGGGGATCACTGCTCTAGGGGAGCCTCTAGGTTGAATCAGATGACTTCTACTGTCATCTAATCTTATCCCTTTTGAGGAGAGGCCGCCTGTCAGGCCTGCAGTCATATTCCTTGCTGGATCTTTGGCCAGCCACACTCTCTATTATTTTACTATGCTGTTTCATTAGTGGGGAATTGGGAGAGGGAATAGTAAGGAGTAGAATGTGTTGTTGTCAAAATAAAATTCCTTTCTAGAAACCAAGGTCATCTTTTGTTCTCTACACCTCTGAGCCTGACTGGAACTGGATGGGTGGAATTGCCAGCGTGGCAATGGAACATTGGACCATGTGATGGACTTGTGGGTATAGGGGCAAGATCGTGAACTTTCAACTGGGTGGGAAAACCCGGGAAGCTTTTAGATTCGGGTTTTCACAGATGTGCCAACATGTCTCTCTTAATAAATTGGAACTTTGAGGAATACTTTGCCTTGGACTCTGATTTAATTTTGGATCATATTTGGAACGCTGACATCTGCAGTACTTTCAAACTCTATGGTTTTATGATTTAGTCTTTCCAAACATATAAATATATAAATACATAGGTGAACATTCAAATAATTATATTCAACATACTCCTCTTTCCCACAAAAAGATATTTTGGACCTATGTTTTTTGAATGTCAATCTAAATCACAACTACAATAAATGCTGGATGAGAAGACATTTTTGTAATAGTGGTGCAAAGGAACATCTAAAATAAAATAAAATAAAATATACCATATGAAATCATTTTTAAAGTAAAATATATCTAAAATTCTACTGATCCCAAGCAATTTATATGAATCCCAAATCTATTTACATTTATTTTAAAACATGGATGTATTCACGTTTTAATTACTTTATTTCCATTGATTTTCTTTAAAATATTGTCTGCGTCTGCACCAGCAACAGACTTTTTACATGTAAGCATGTTTCAATTTGCTTCCAGAAATAAAGTCCAAGTACCACTTAATTCAATTCTTAACTGTCAGAGTCTCATTTCATTGAAAAGTCTCTTTCCCCCCAACTTTTGCCCTCTTTACTATCTGTTATAAATTAAAAACCAGGGTATCTTCATATCTTAGAGCAGGAGTGTCAAACCCATGTCGTCATGGCAACATCACATGATGTATCGGGACTTTTTTCCCCCTTTGCTAAATTGGGCATGAGCATGGCCAGCACATGACGCATCCGGCCCATGGGCTGCGAGTTTGACAGCCCTGTCTTAGACTAACTTACTTAATCTCACATATTGGCAGTCATGCTGTTTTGGATTTTACCTCTTTTATCAAATGAAAGGATTGCCCATTCCAAAATGGGAAAATCTAAAGACAGCTGAAAACTCAACGTAACACCATATGTTTGTGAAATTATACTGCAAATTAAAATAGTTTTTGGGATTCCTCTAAAATAAAATAAAAAACAATCACACTTTTATTTAATTCTATTTATGATCACTCAGGATAACTACAACCTAACTACAACCAACAAGATACGTATGTGTGTTTTAGAAGATGTCACCTCCTCTGTATTCAGTGTTATTTCTCCAGTCACTTAAGTCAATTTCTGCAGTGCCAGCAATAACCAATTCTAGTTCTCTTGCATCAAATACAGACACCAGTCTAGCATCAACCACCTAGGAGAGAATATATATATATATTCAATATGTATCCTTTGCTGTTTTTCTTTCCACCAATTATTATTATGTACGGTCCATAATTCATAATACTATAATTTTTGGTGCAACGTTTAGATCTAGCCACTAAATTTGAAAGAAAAGTATTTCTCTCATTCTCTAGTGTATTTTTAAAATGTAAGCAGAGCATTAGAAGGCATATTCATACCACAAATAATGTGTGGAAATATCTCCAAGCAGTGCATTCTCAAGATCAAATTTTAGATGTTCAGCAGAATTTGTTCCACTGAAGTTAGACAGACACCCAGACATCTGTCAATATGCTGTATACTAGCAGGAATTGTGATTCTTGAACCGAAGGCTGATTTACTGCCAGGAATATTCAATAGCTTTTTCTTTTAACATCCCCTGTGATGACATCTAGAACACGTGTCAAACTCGTTGCCATTTCATGACGTTCTTTCCCTTCGCGGAACTGGGGTGGGCTTGGCCTTCCCATGACGCATCCAGCCCGCTGGCTGCCAGTTTGATACCCCTGATCTAGAAAGTCAGGCCAAGGGTATAATTAGCCCCACTTGACTTGTGGTAGTTCTTCAGGCTTGAGCCAGACATTTTGCAAGCCCTATTTGGAAATGCCAGATTGAATGATGGGAACCTGTTGCATGAAAAGCACTTAAGAAATAGGTTGTTCCATCATGCAGCTTGTGCTCCAAATGAATGAACTTGAAAACAACTGAAAGTCTAGGTAAAAATATGCAACTTCAAATTGCAGCATAATTGTGCTGGCAACACTAACTGGTTACCATCTTCATGTGTAGGAATTAATACATTATCCCAAGCAACTCTAGTTGCCTCACTTTGGTGACATTAATGTCAAATTCTGAGTGGAACAACTTCAAAGGCAATGCAGTGGTTTCCAACATGATTTAAACAGTTGCAGGATAGGAAATAATTATGAATCATAGATAATCCTAAAACATGCCAAATGCTCTAGGCACTTAATGCATGCAATATATGAAAACAGATTTATTTTTTACCTCATAAAAACCACGTACTAAACTTTCTGTCTGCTGCACCACACCTCTCTCAATTCTCCATTTCACCATTCTTTCTATATATTCCTTCTTGTTCTTTTCTGTCACAGGAATGTTGGCACCTCCAGGTTTTAATTCCCTTTCAGTAATCTTAAAAGCAAATTACCACCAATATATTATAAAGCAGGATCTATTGCAAAGAGAAATTTTAATCTATCAAAGTGGTACTAATTCCCCCAAATGACTGATAAAAATCCTTCTGAAGTGGTCAAATTTGGTCAATATAGAAAGAGCTAAAAGAAAAATTAATCTTTGGAGCTAATGGCACCAAGTACAAAACCTGAAAGCATCAAAAGGGGGAATACAAAGAAAGCATTCTAGAAAAGGGATGTTAGCAGCACTTCTTAATGTACATATTAGAACAAGAATTCGTGTAAAATGAAGAATTCTTATCCCAGGAGTTTTAAAACATAGTATAACTTCTGGGTACTGGATGCTTACCAGCATTGCTATCTGTAGGAAACAGCTTCTACCCACCCCACCCCACCCCCAGAGGTGGATTCCTACCGGTTCGCACCAGTTCGGTAGAACCGGTTCATCAAATCTACCGAACTGGTTAGAAGAGGTTCCACCAGTGGACCCGGAAAGCAGGCCACACCTACAGAAGAGGTTCCAAAATTTTTTGAAACCCACCACTGCCCACCTCCATATTCCAAATTGTCTCTGTTTCAGAAGAACCTCAATTACAACACTGAAGGCTCCTTGTACTGGAGGACATCTGAATCTATACTGAATTGGCCCAGTCAGGAGCAGTTCAGGATTATTTATCCCAATTACTGTTTGATTCCATACATACAGCAGGACACACTTAGATTTGGGTTTTGTTTAGGAACCAATTATAGTCATATATTGAGGACTGCCTTTATTCTTACAGTTTTAAATAGTGGCTTTTAGGCAAAATAAGCAATGTACCAAAGCAATATGTAAATGACATCTTATCTGGAGGTTTTGAGCTTAGTTGCATCCTTGAAGATGTTTGTAAGCAAACAAGCTTGGAGGACACCGGGAACAATACAGTTCAACCTAAGCTATTTATATTCTCTTCTATTGGAACATTATCTTGAAGCAAGATGATCCAAGAAGAGAATTAGAAGCATTGTAAAAATAAGTACCACACAACTGCCCTTGAAAGAAAGAAAAAAGATTGCCCAGACCTGTCCAAAGACTTCTTCATTTACAGTGAATGTGAGATCTAAGATATCATGTATATCATTGTCTTTCATCCATTGTAGACTTTGGTGAAATTCTTCATCAAGATATTCCAAATCACTTAGGTCACACAATCTATAATAAAGAAGTAATTAGAGGATTAAAAATGACCCAGATTATGGTGATGTGTACAAATGAAGAGAAGATGGATATGTGCTACCAAGTCTGTTTCAACTCTTAATAACCACATATGGATTTCTTCAAGATGGTCAATCCATGGTGGGTTTTTTGGTGAAATATAGGAGTTGTTTACCACTGCTTTCTCCTGTGCAATATGAAATGAAACCTTTGCCTTTACCACTAAAGAGATCTTCTGCCTCCAACATCTTCCTATGTTACTGCTGCCAATATTGGAACTTTCTTACTTTGGCTAGACAGGTTGAGATGATTCATACCTTGAATGACTATGCTGGGACTGCATACTCTTTGCATACACCCAGCATTGTTTATTCAACCCTCTTAGGAACAACCTCACACCACCTTAGAGGCAGCATAGCAGGACTACAGCAAGGTAGAGAGGTTATTCATTCAATAATAAGGAGAACAAAGAAGGAAATCTGTACAATTATTACCGCTGGAGTTTTCTATGCTAAGTCTTTCATACATATTCATACATGTTCATTCATTCATTGGCACATCTTAAAACCCTAAATAAAAATCCTAAACTTACCAATAAAAAACTTCGTTTCCATTTTACTAGGAAAGTATTATTTTGATTTTTTTTCACCTTTCAGCACCAATTAAAGGGAAATACCTTTCAAATCAATAATTAATCAGCAATTGGAATATCCTAGAACTATGTGGATACCTTGCAAACTATCTGCACAATATTCATACTAAATCAGAATAACATGTATTTTTGAATTTAATTTATCCCCTAATAAATGATTCCTGAAGTAAAAAAGAACAAATTTATCAAAAATAGGAAAATAGAAAGATATTTTATTTCTGCCTCCAAAATAGTTTTCTTCATCAGTACATTAAGTATAAATGCGGTCTGTGATTTTTAAAAAAAACTTATAATATTATTTAATATACATAAAGCAGTTAATTACAAATATGACTTGCATCCAGATATGTAAAAATACATTTCTTTCCATATAAAAATAACCCTGTCAAATTTCTCTACTTACATTCTGAGAAGGGCTTTATAAAATGGTCGAGTAAAGAAGGCATCTAACAAATATTGATGAATCAGAGCAAGACCAAGGATTCGACCACTAAATCTGAACCTACAAAGAAATTAAGAGTACAGTTTCGATTTATTATTTATCTATTTAAATTTGTTATATATGCTAGTTCAGCAAGTAGCTTTGACACTATTATCCATGTCCAAAAGGTAACTTTCGCGTTATCTTTTCACAAGATCATCATTTAAAAAAGATATTGTCAATAGTTCAAATTTAAAGGATTTATCATTAAACAAAAATATCAAGAATATTTGCCCTTTGAGATATAAATACAATTGAAGATGCTATGGTTATCATTTCATGTGGAAGGCAAATGCTATATTTTTTCTGGTAAATGTTTTTCTTGTTTCCTTAATTTCTGTGAGTCGATAAAAATTATAGGAAACATAAAATCAACACAGTAACAAATTGGGAATCAATGCAACTCCTTCAGAACATGAATCACCTATGTGTTGGAACTGTAACTCCCAGAATTCCTAGGCTGAAAGGCAGTTGCAATCCTAACTTATCTGGAGAACACTAGATTGAGGAAAACTGATGTATAATTTATTTGTAGGTAAGCTGCCCCCATCAACAACCTACTAGCAGCCTTTTGCCCCAGACACAACTTGAGAGTGAATCTCAAGGACAGTCCCATGTAAAATACATTGCAATAATAAAACCTGATTTTACCAGGATATATACTATTATGAAGGCTATCCAGAGGTGGGTTCCTACTAGTTCGCACCTATTTGGTAGAACCGGTTCGTCAAATCTACCGAACCGGTTAGAAGAGGTTCCACCAGTGGACCCGGAAAGCAGGCCACACCTACAGAAGAGGTTCCAAAATTTTTTGAAACCCACCACTGGTCCTTGGATATGATTATTCTACACTATCATGCTCATATTTATAAAACCCAGTGCCTCTGTGAAAGGTAAGGATGACTACTGCGTTTGTGGTGCAATCAGAACATTGCGTGTGTTGAAGTTGTTTTAACACAAACCAAAGATGCCTTTTAAAAAACAAGTTTACATCATATTCTTATGCATGCCAGTGCTGTGTGTGAGGTAATTTAAGGTGGTTCTGACAAGTGTCGTTGGCATCTTCATATCCGGTCACATGGGCGGCAAGTCACTCCCATCCAGTCACATGGGCAGCAAGCCACTCCCACAAAGGAGGCCACACCCACAGAGTAGGTTCGAACAATTTTTGAAACCCACTACTGAGGCTATCCCTATAAAGAATAGTCTTACTGGAGTACAAGCAAAGCTAAAAATAATAATAATATGGAAATCCTTGTTATAGAGGCCACCTGTGTTCCATTCATAATAGGACAGGAAGAACATACCCAAATTAACCAGATATTCCTTCAGAGGGTATGCAAGACTATTCTTCAGAACAGGCAACCTGCCTAATTCCCAGACAAGGAAATTGTCCTAATCACAGACCTTCCATATTATTAGGATTCAATTACTGTTTACTGGCTCTCATCCAGCTCATTACAGCATCCAGACAAGAGATTCATCATCTCTCCTGATTCGGAGAGCTAGAGCTGAGTGTGTTTGTGAACTGATGAAAACCAATCAGAAACTTCATTCCCTCCAATGGCTCCATAAAGACAACAACCTACAGACATGAAGTATATGGTGAAAAATACATCAATGATAAATTTTCTTGACATATATTATGTTGTGCAGTCCTTGAGAACAGCAATGTTTTGTCACATAAGAAATTGGGCCAGCGTTTTGTGCCCCCTTTCATTCACTTTTTTTTTTTTTGTATTCACATAAAGAACTCAGACTAATGAGATGCAGTAAACACTGTTTTCAATCTCTTTCTGGCTGACTTCACTTTGCCTTTAATGTTATTTTGCATTTTATCCTCCAAGAATTGACAAGACTAGGTAACTGTTTTCCTTTCTTATAGAAACATGGATAGCCCAAGAGATGGTGCAAAACACAGAGCCGCAAAGTAGTTTTACTATGTGAGAAGTCTTAATATGAGAGAAGTGGGGAAAAGATTATTGCACGTCTTACTGAATTAGGCAGATTTTTTTTTTTAAAGCAGACTCCAAAGCAAAGACTAGAAGTGTAATTGATTTTATGCCTTGACAAAGTGAACTTTTGATACTTAGGAAACCCTCAGAGCTCTGAAAGAGTTCACTCATGCCTAGCTCCAGTGTTAGCTGCGTAGGTTGGAAGATTCATTGGGTATACCATGGAAGATTCAAGGATTCTATTCCAACACCTTGCAATCTATTATTTGAAAATATGTGTGATTTACCTTACTTGGATCTTTACATGTGATTTACCTTACTTGGATCTTTCATAGTAAATGAGAAAGTAGAGCCCAACCTATACTTTATCAAAATAACAGTATTTCAGTGATCCAGCATTCTTACCATTCATGGTGATTGTCGACAAAAGCAGACATTGGACTAATTTGTACAGTGTATGTGTCGTTGGCTGAATATTCAAATAAACCATAGTATGGGTTGAAGAGTTCTCTTGATACCAGGAAAAAAAACTCCCTTGATGGTCCACTGTAGTCCAGTCTTAAAAACAACAAAACATAAAGGGATACTATACAAATGTGTTTTTTAAAAAGAAAATTAAAAATACAGAAATATTTCCCTCAGAGAATTATTGATTTACTCTCTCCCACACACACACTCAATAATTTCGAATCCTTTCAATCATCTCCGTGTAGCTTCTGAACATTTAAGTTAATGACCACTTATACGGCTTTGAATGTTACAAAGGTAGTTAGTAGTACACTACGCTAGCATCATTCAAAGCACTGATTTCTATTTCAGAATGTATGAAAATGTAGATTTATTATTTTCCATCCACCCGACATAATTGTATCTCTGATTTAAAGGCACAGGTTATGCAAAATTTCCTATTAAATAGTTTGCAATATATAGGTTTAGGTTAACTGTACTTCATTCCAATCCTGAAATGAATGAATCTTTATTCTACATTTATTCTCCATAGAAGCTTAGTTTCCTTTAGTTCAGGTGCTGTTGTAGAATAGAAGCTAGTATCTTCAATGTAGTAAATATAGGCTTAACAGATGATAGGAAAACAGTGAGCAAATTAAAGCTCATTTGTTTTTCTGGAGAAAATATTTCTCTGTTTTGCTTTAGCTTTCTCACGCACACCCAACAACTGTTTAAATTATTATGTAATATAAGAAATCTTTTATAAAAGCCAAATCTGCCAGTCAGATAAGAAATTCATTGTAATAAATATCTATCTGATATTTAGCTGTTCAATCTCCTTCTAGATTTGTTCTTGCCCAATGTGTAATCTATAAGGAAGCCATTACCATAGAGAGCAAGTGATTGGACAAATATGTATGACAACATATTTGATGTTATGACAGGGACATATTTTGGGTGAGATGATGCTCTGGATATAATGTTTTAAGTAGAGATATTTACCAATGTTTCTTAAGTACTTTTTAATTTGAAAAATAAAATTCTTGATCATCTCTTACGAAGAAAGAGTGATGCACTCTGACTAGAAGTGGTGATTAAAATTTTACTTTGAGCTCTTACTTTTCTGTTTTCTGTTGTTGTTGTTTTTTAGTGTTGAATTTAATTAAAAGAATTACAGTTCATTTAGTACAGTGTTTCTCAACCTTGGTGACTTTAAGTCCTGTGGACTTAAACTCCTAGAATTCCCCAGCCAGCTATGCTGGCTGGGGGACTCTGGGAGTTGAAGTCCACAGGACTTAAAGTTGCCAAGGTTGAGAAACACTGATTTAGTATGTTTGTTTATAATGGCCAATCATTGTGAATAGTTAGAAATTAAATGAAACTCATTTCCCAGATGGGAGTTAAGTGGATACCCTGTTTGTCTGAAAATAAGACCTCCCAGGATAATAAGCCCAATTGGGCTTTTGAGCACATGTGCTAAAGTAAGCCCTCCCTCGAAAATAAGCCCTCCCCAAAAATATTGCAACACAGCAGCACCATTCTCGCCGCCTCCTGCACCTTAAAAATACTAAGACCTCCCCGAAAATAAGGCCAAGCGCTTATTTCAGGAGTCAAAAGAAAATAAGACCCTGTCTTATTTTCGGGGACACAAGATATATAGTGAAGAAATTATCTGTCATTGTTTGAGCAGCAGGGAATGAAGCCGTTCTTTGTGGACCTGCATTTAAACAAGATTCAATGAATACTTTCAAATAAGCCACACTCTGAACATAGTTTGGTCCTGGCTTTGTTTTTTTTACTGCAATCATCAAGGAAAGCCCCAATTCATGTAAATATGATGCTATTTTCTCCCCCTGTCAAAAGAGAATTACTGGCCTTCAGAAGCTGAAGAATGGAAATCCCACATAGCAATTCTATTAGTAACGAAAAGGCTGTGACAGCAGGAATTACTGGATCCAAAAAAAACACAATAGTTCATAATATCCATGATTTATACTCATTGTATTTCTAGTTAGAAAAACATACAATAATATTTAAAGACCAAATTTTACTAAGGTCGCTTCTACACTACACAAAATTATACATTGCCAAAATAATTAACACATTTAACAAAATACTTTACATTTTGCATTCATTAATATTTTTCTATGTACAATATAAGTATAACTGATTTACTGTTGCAACAATTACCTTAAAATAGCTATTTTCTTTCATATTTTGTATGTTCAAAATCAAAACAACCTTATTTATTATTGATTAAAACTATTCAGGAAAGAAGACACAATTTTTGCAACAGAATTATTTCTTTTTTTTTTTTCTAATTTCTCCCCTGCACTGGTTCTTTTTTTAAACCATGTGCAATTAGATTGACCCAGACTTGAGAGACACACAAAATCACTGGAACCTAGACCAGATAGTTCCTTTATATCAGAGGTGGGTTCCTACCAGTTCGCACAAGTTCAGTAGAACCGGTTCGTCAAATCTACCGAACCAGTTAGAAGAGGTTTCACCAGTGGACTCGGAAAGCAAGCCACACCTACAGAAGAGGTTCCAAAATTTTTTGAAACCCACGACTCACACACGCACACACACACACACAGACTCAGAGAGAGAGAGAGAGAGAGAGAGAGAGAGAAAGGAAGAAAGAAAAAAAGAAAAAAAGAAAGAAAAAGTGAGAGAGATGAAAGAAAACAGAGAGACAAAAGGAAGGAAAGAGAGAGAGAGAGAGAGAGAGAGAGAGAGAGAGAAAACACATAGCCAGCAAGCCACTCTTACCAGGTCACATGGCCAGCAAGCCACTCCCACAAAGGAGGCCACACCCACAGAGTAGGTTCGAAAAATTTTTGAAACCCACCACTGCTTTATATTAGGGTTCCCCTATGTGGACGGTATTGACTCCCCTCAAGGATCGACAGAACTATCAGCGGAGTTTTGATGTTGCCGTTATTATTTGTAGTACTATTATTTAAAGAAATAATTATTACATTATTTTCATATAATAAATGTTTGGGAAGTTGTTGTCGGGCGCAAGAAATCAGGAACCAAGGTGATTCAACTAAGTACAGACTTAATCCATGCTAGCTCACTGTAGAATCTGAACTACTAATAGTTAAGCCGAGCCGAGGTGGCGCAGTGGTTAGAGTGCAGTACTGCAGGCCACTTCAGCTGACTGCTATCTGCAGTTCAGTGGTTCAAATCTCAACGGCTCAAGGTTGACTCAGCCTTCCATCCTTCCGAGGTGGGTGAAATGAGGACCCAGACTGTGGGGGCGATATGCTGACTCTGTAAACCGCTTAGAGAGGGCTGAAAGCCCTATGAAGCGGTATATAAGTCTAACTGCTATTGCTATTGCTAAGCCAAATTGGCAGTAGATAAAAGTCAATGGAATTCAAGGAGGGCTTGGCTTAGATCTCTTATGTGCACAAAGGAATTCCAAACTGATGGTTTACTTGATCCCTCCCTTGTGCTCAGCCTGGTCAACTCCTACAGTTGATGAACAATTTGAAATTTCATGAAGAAGTCAATGAGCTGAAGAGTTTGGGGACTCCTGCTTTATGTTATACACAGAGTCACACAGAGACATATATGTTTCCTAAACTATTACTATTAAAATGTTTTCTCTATACTATATCTATACTATATATTATTAATATTACAATTGTCCATGTAATGTGCTCTATACTATTACTAGTATATATCGATCGCTTTTCCTCTCTCTGGGATTTATTGCAGACTCTGTTTTGCATTGTTGGACTCCTATATTTATTTTTCCTCTGGACGGTGTATTCCTCCTGAAGGAAAAAAATCTTTCTTATTATCCTGTTTTCCCTCTTGCCCAAAACAATCTGTTAAACGCTAAATTAAATAGCTGCTAATTGATAAAATTTATAAAGTTTGTGGCGGGAAGGAATTTTTGTGGAGTTAATTTTATATTGGTATATTTATTTGTTTGTTTAATTTACATCCCACTTTTTGGACAGGAGTTTACAGTCTTTCTTCCTATTTTTATTATAGAATTCAAAATGGTATTATATAATGCTACGTAGTATTTTTCAGGGCACGATGGCTCAGCGGTTAAAGACGCTGTGTTTGTCAGCTGGAGAGCTGACAGCCCAGGTTTGAGATCCGACTGCATCCCATTACTTGCCCCAGCTCTTTCCCACCTAGCAGTTTGAAAGCAAGTAGATTAATAGGTACCACTTCACTGGGAAGGTAATAGCATTGCATATGTCTTTGGCATATAGCTATGCTGGTCACATGACCACGGAAATTGTCTTCGGGTAATGCTGGCTCCCACGGCCAAGAATCGGAGATGAGCTACGTGCCCTAGAGTTGGATATGACTGGCAGGGAAGCCTTTATCATTTTTTTACCTTATATTATTTATAGAAAACACAGAACATAGAAAACTGACAGCAGAAAAAGATTCAGCGGTCCAGCAAGTCTATCATTTAACTTTTTTGTTCTTGTTTTCTTATTTATTAAATTTATTTATTGTTTAATTTAAGTTTTATTTTATTATTTATTTATGTTGGATGATAGACATGCTTAAACCCAGTTAATGATTTATGTGTTTTGTTTGTAATTGAGATTTTCTATGTTTTTATCTGATTTTGACTCAATTTCTTTTAAACTATTTATGTGGAAATAGCTGCATATTTTCTAGATCGCAGCTATACATTCTGTAAAAATATTTAAGGGAAGAGGGAAATCCTATTCTTACAAGAATTTCTTGACAATGTTTTCAGAAGGTTTGTTGCAATTTAGCCTGTTTTACATTTTGCTTTGTTTAAGGATATATATCTTGTAATCAACCACCTCAAGCATAAAAATATTAGGGCAAAAACATTACATAAGAACAATTATATTTTTATGGGGGAAGTATGGGTTGCTTTGTACAGTTATTTTAGTGTCACTGCACGGAAGCATAGTGTCACCTCCCTTCCTGAACCACACTATGCTCATGTTATTTGCCATGAAACAGAGTAATGAAGAAATCTGAACATTGCATAATCATACTTAAGAGTTAAATTGACCATTACCTTTATTGGTGACAACTTACACCGAGACCTTGAGCCTCAAATCCAATTATTATGAAGCTCCCCTGATGCCCAGCATTTTTGGTTATACACGGAGGACATGGCATGAATCTTGAACCTTTCAACTTGAGATGGTGTCACAAATTATCCTGTCTCTCGGGCTATGAAGATGGACTGACCGTTAAGACACACTTTTTTAGCGAAGTGGGTTGCTTGCCTGCAGCTGAAATAGATCCTGCCCAATAGTTGGTTGTGATGCAGACTCTGACTCCCACAAAAGGAACCAAACAGTATAGAGGATGTAAAACCTTTCTAACCTATTTCATCTAAAATTCCTTTTCGGTTTAGCCCTAATTGAAAGGGCAGCGTTAAATTCCTGCACTCTCTAGTGTCCCAGCACCCAAAGACCACCCAAAATAATATCCTAGATGAGCAGGACCACAGGTTGATGAATGAAATCATCTGCGCCAAGGGGAAAAAATCCAGACAAAGCTATAGTTATTAGAGGTTAATATAGTTATTAGAGGTTACATGTATTCCTCACCACCATGTCCCTCAACACATACATTTTAATTCTAGCATCCAGCAACTTTCGTACAACTGTTTAATTAGTTGCCTGTTGAATTGTTTATGGGTTACAAAAGATTCTGACACCCAAGTTTCTTGTATATCCAAAGGCTTTGCATTGGGAATGATTACAAACAACATTTGCAACAACAGCGGCAAGGGCATATGTTTACTATTCAAGCACGCTAATACCACACCTCACAAATTACTTCTTGAATACACAATTTAGTTATTAAAACATACACATGTCACCTAAAAATAACCTCACTCCAGCAAAGAGATGTTCTGCATGCTTTGAATCCACATTGTTTCGAAAAAATTTGGTCATGAAGAAATTAGTGATCACTGTTTGAATATCCAAACAGTTCATCAAAACAAACAAAAAATGAAATGTGGTGGTAACCTTTTAACCTCTGTGATTTGTTTGACTAATATTTTAAACAAATTGAGCTGTTTTATGTGTAGATGCTTTATCATTAACACCTCTTCTGAAAAAATAGTAAATATAGAGACAGGGAGAAAAATGTATACATCAGTTAATTTATATAAATGCTAATGGCTTTGTTGCCCTGTTTCCTTAAGAATATTCTGTAATTGCTTGAGTACATTTACTGAAATCAAAATAAGAATGATAGCACTTTTCCCAGGTAACAAATTTAGGATGAGATGGGAGTGGAAGGGTGGAATTAGACCAACTTGTCCTACATCCTATATATCAGATTAGCAACTCCGTGCATCTGAGTTTAGGATTTTTAATAAAATGTATTAGTTGGGAGACATGTTCCCAGTTTCATTCATATGATTCCCCCTCCTACAGTCATCACATTCATGGCAATTGTTAATATGCTATTTCAGAGTTTAGCCGATTTACTCTTAGTGTTGCCATTTCTGGATGTTTCCTAACATTTTCATATTTTAAATTATCTTGGGATTCATCTTGTCTTTCTTGTCCATAAAACACTGGAGGCATGAGTCACAGTAGCTTCTACTTTGTGTTTCCAAGAACACTTTCTTTTAAGTGTTTCTTTTCTATATAAACACCTAGACTAATTGGTACATTCTAAAAGGACATTTAGTTGTAAAAGCTTTTTATTAAATAATATCAAAATGGCATGATTCTTATTTCCTATAAAGAACAAGATTTTGGACAGAACTAGCAGAATCTGTTTAAAACAAGTTGGTGGCAACATAACAAAGTAACGTACAAACTGGTTTTATTTATCCTTATCTTGATGCTCCCACTTTGTAAGACTCCAAGCAACTCACAAAATAAAAGCGTTGTCAAAACATCACATCTATGGACTGGAGTCATAAAACATCATCCAGACAAAATCATAAAAGCAAAGCTATTGCCTCTAAGCATGGAAGGTTGACACTTCTAAGTATAGAAGGATGATGAAGCATGAACAGGCCTTCACTTAAAACATTTACACTGCATAATGAGAGGGTGGTAAGAAAAGAGGCAAAACCTGCGAAGAGGTGCTGCCAATATAATTTAGAAGTTTCATGATTTGTAAACATAAATGCATGAAAATTAGAAATGCCAATAAATACAGGTGTGTGATGGACAGACTTTAATCCCTCCATTACATGTTTGCAATTATGTGAGACTGTATGGTGAACAACTTCAATTTTACCCAAATTATCTAAGGAGTTAATATCAATCTTCATCAACCATATGTCTAAAATAGCTAGTAAATCCAGTCCAGTTCTTCAAAGCCATCATCTTATTTTATTTTTTTATAAATTGCAGAGAGAGTTGGCAGTGCAACATGCAGGACTAAAATCTTATCAGAGCAGATTTAGTAGCTGCTCAATATGTGCCAATGCGATGCTTTCTAAAGAACTCAGATGTCAGAAAATCAGCACTATCTGAACAGCTGTAGGTTCTAGGCTTATAAAAGGCATTTCCTGGTAGTAATTCTTCCCCATTTCTGCTCTAGACCACAAAGAGCGCACTAAAATATCTGCACACAGCTGCAAAACAAAACATGTATTAAGTATACTTTATGTTGGTAGTCACTTCCTTCTACTCACCCTTCCTCTCCAACAAATGTGACATACAGTTTATTCCTCTGTAGATCCTTTCTTGAATAACCCATAATTTGATTGAAGGCATCTTCCAGCAAGTGGTCTCTTCTGATAATTAATCTTTACAATGAAACAAATCAAATTACATAAATTCATAATGATATTTATCTTTCCTGCTTGGTTATATATTTATATTCAGTTTATAATGACCCTCCCTTCAGCTACCGTATATGCATCAACAAGATAGAGGCAGAACTACTAGACTACAGACAAAGATTCATTAAATTTCAATGTCTTGAAATATCCTTAATATGCATATTCTAGTGCATCAATAAAATATTAACGAATGGACAAGGCAAAATTAAATTCCAATATTAAAGAGGGATGCAATAAAGAGGACTGGGTACTTGGTGTCATTTCTTGAGCAAAAATAATCATCTGATTTACACATTAATGCAATTATAATATTATTCATGTTTCTTAGAAATTCCATTCTGACATATTTATACATAGTTGGACAATCTATAGTCAACATGTTTATATAATGTGGATTAAACTCAGAAGTGAGAATATAAATTGCTCCAAGTTTTTATACATTTGTCTCACTTTTTCACTTTAGCCATTTAGCTAAAGCACATACTTGTGAGGAGAAGAGCAAATATGAGTTAATGGGGGGCAGCTTAGAATGAAACATTATTTTGATTATAAAACAGTGGTAGAAAAGTGAAGCAATCCTTTGTTACTGCAATTTATCTATCCAAGTTCAGTTTTCCATAGTGGATCTTTGTTTTAAAGAAGATATATCAAAAGTCCAGCAGTATGCCTGGGAGTTAATAGCTAAATTAATCCCAAACATGAAGCACATATAGCTTTCCTACATTCTGTCCCAAATGCTAACCATTATAGTCAGAGGTGGGTTCCTATCAATTCGCACCTATTCAGTAGAACCGGTTCGTCAAATCTACCGAACCGGTTAGAAGAGGTTCCACCAATGGACCCGGAAAGCAGGCCACACCTACAGAAGAGGTTCCAAATTTTTTGAAACCCACCACTGGTCCTTGGATATGATTCTTCTACACTATCATGCTCATATTTATAAAACTCAGTGCCTCTGTGAAAGGTAAGGATGACTACTGTGTTTGTGGTGCAATCAGAACATTGCGTGTGTTGAAGTTGTTTTAACGCAAACCAAAGATGCCTTTTAAAAAACAAGTTTACATCATATTCTTATGCATGCCAGTGCTGTGTGTGAGGTAATTTAAGGTGGTTCTGACAAGTGTCGTCGGCATCTTCTTATCTGGTCACATGGGCAGCAAGCCACTCCCACAAAGGAGGCCACACCCACAGAATAGGTTCGAACAATTTTTGAAACCCACCACTGATTATAGTATACTGGTTTCATTTATGTTCTTCCCTCCAAATGTTCTGTCTGTCTGTCTGTCTGTCTATCTATCTATCTATCATCTATCATCTATCTATCATCTATCTATCTATCTATCTGTCTGTCTGTCTGTCTGTCTATCTATCTATCTATCATCCATCTATCTATCTATCTACCCACCTACCTACCTACATACATACATATATACATTCATACATACATATATAGGAATCCTTTAATTCTAGATGGCAATATGTACCACTTATACTTATGTTAGCCACTAAGGATGCATGGGGATCTGGACTCAAAAGCAAATTGTGATAGGCAGCACTTGTCAGGAACAACTTAAACCTGCCATGCAAGTTTAGGGAAATGCCAGCTGCCTTAAAATCTTTCCAACAGGTGCTGTATAAGCTCTTTTACTTTTAAATAGCAAAACAAATTATCTAGCATCTACGTACTTCAATTTCCCTGGGCCTTGTCCATATCCTTTAGTCTCCAACTTCCTGTAGAAATTCCTCAGCTTAGCTTCAAAGTCTCTTTTATAAGGAGCAGGGGCACGGGCATTAGCACGTTGGGTACCTGCACCACAGTCAGAAAACAAGATTTTATTAAAACATCACCAAAAACATAAACAAATGTTACATAATGATATAAAGCTGCACTATGATATCACACTGAGGACAAAAGATAAATCATGGCATAGAGGTAAGCTACATAGTGACTTATTTTTAAAAACGTGTTTTATTGGGGGGTGGGGGTATAACATGATTACACATAACTTTTAAATATTGTACATTTACTATCCATTAGTTCTAGAAAACAAACCCCACAAAACTTAATTCAACTCATTGCAATTCCAGTGTGTGGGTGATTTTAAATATTTATAAGCTACTAAAAGAACCAGAATGACAAATAACATGAAGGGACTGTTTTTGTTTTGCCTAGATCCATCATGCCATAAAATTTAATTTAGCTGAAAAACAGATGAAAATAACTTCTCCCTTAACCATCATCTGGAAAAATGAAAGTCACATATCTTGAATTCAACCGCTGTTATTAACAAGCAAAATCTCTGTTTAAGGTAAAAGCACACAGGTCTCTGAATGAAAGAGAAAAAGCGTATGAGCATCAGAATCTTTCACACTCTTGCTGTGCAACCTGAAAGTGGTTTGTTGAGAAGAAAGCCCCAGTTTACCAGACAAGTAGGAATAGGATTCGTACCCTCTACATGCAAAAAATTGCTATAAAATGATTATGCTTCAATGGCATACTTCTTAACTTGAAATCCACAGGAACATACTTTTGAATTCATTGCTCGAAAAACAGCATGGCTGCTTCTTTAAAAATTCAAACCTGGATTTATTTCTAGTCCACTATCAAAATAGTTAACTCCAATGAAAGAGTAACGACTTCATTGTTTCTCCTCTCAGAAAACTGCTGTTCGCTTTTGATATAAGTGGTACATAACAAAACTCACGTTTAGCTTTGAAAGCTAACTTTCAAATCTTGCGTTCATCAAATGAGATGTCAGTGCAAAAAAAAATCCCCTACATTTATCATGTATACAACCACATTTGCAGTAACTGAAACTTGTAAGCAAAGCAGGTAAATAAATCCACAACATATATTTTTAGAGAAAACTTTAGTAAACCCACGTCCTATTTCAGCCTTTTGTCAGCTTAAAGATTTAAAGCAGTGGTTCCCAAACTTTAAGACTTGTGGACTTAGCAGAGCTGGCTGGAGAATTCTGGGAGTTGAAGTCCACAAGTCTTAAAGTTGCCAAGTTTGGGAACCACTGATTTAAAGCATAGGAATGACTGACATGATGAACAAGCTGATCTGAATAAATCAAATATATTTTACTTTCAAATAGTCTCCTCAATGTCTTCATTTCAGCTTCTTTGTATAAATTCCTTTGCCTCTTGACTTTCTAAGATTTTGAAGCATGTTTCCCACACCTCGTAAGTTGAGATAGTTCTACAGCCAAAGTGAAATATCACAGCTAACAAACTCCTTTGTTTATAACCCAAAATAGAAAAGTCAAATTTTGGGCAGAAACATTTATTATGTTGTATTATAAGGTCATAACAGGGAAACACTTCAAAATCAGATTGATAATGCTTCATCCACAGACATTTATGGGGAAGAATATTCTGACAATGCTGTCATCCAATTATAATCCACCCTTGTTTTCCCATTATTTCTCCTTCACCACCACATAGAGAAAGAGAGAACAGCCGTACAATTATTTTTCACAAGTCACACTAGGAAGGGATAAAAAGATGTTATAACGTGAAATCTGACTTTTCAGTACTGCCTTTAAAGAGTAACTCTGTAACTCTATTGGTATTAAATAATCCTAATCTGATAAAAAGAAAAGATACATCAACTGCCAAAAGAGCATAGGATAGCTGTAAGGGAAAGAGCATTCGTGATTTCAGACTTGTAATAATGTTGAGTGCAGAGGAGTGGAGAAGCAGGAATATTAACAAGAGGCAGAAGCAGATATCAGGCTACGCATTTATGCACGCTTCCTAAAACAGCTTTTCCCAGTCTGACGCCCTCCGTGTAGGTTGAACCTTAACTCCCAATTGTCTGTCGATAGTACGGTAAAAATTTAGACAATAGTTCTTCAGAGAACTTAAAGTGGTTTTGAAGAGACACCACTTTTCTCAAGATATATATATTTCTTTAACCTTGGTATCATTTCTAATTTATTCTACCAAGGGCTCTTGATTAGCAGTCATGGGAGAAGAAGAGTGGTGACTTCCTGGATTGGAAACTGGCTAAAGGACAGAAATCCGATACAATTTTCAGATTGGTGCAGTGGTGGGATTAATTTTTTTTTACTACTGGTTCTGTGGGCGTGGCTTGGTGGGCGTGGCAGGGGAAGGATGCTGTAAAATCTCCATTCCCACCCCACTCCACGGGAAGGTTACTGCAAAATCCCCATTCCCTCCTGATCAGCTGGGATTCAGGAGGCAGAGAATAGACAGGGGCGGAGCCCGTCAGAGGTGGTATTCACCGGTTCTCCGAACTACTCAAAATTTTCACTACAGGTTCTTGAGAACTGGTCAGAACTTGCTCAACACCACCTCTGGATTGGTGGTATGGTTAAAGCCAAGTTCAAAGGCATCAATACTGAGAATGGTAGTCCTAAATTAGTTAGGAATAACTAGTTATGTGGCTAATTTTATTTTTGACACCGTTCATTTATTAAAATCTAATGAGAATTGTGAACAGTTCTCAAAATAGCCAAAGCAGTCCCCTTTAAGCCAACGATGTACATTGGTGCGCGCACGCACACACACACACACACACACACACATATATGCCAATGACTTGAGATCATTTGCTACTGCTAAAATTGAATTCTCAAGTGATAAAAGTAAGTTCTTTGTACTGTGAAACTTATATCTAATGATGCTATATCTGTTGATGGCCATCTATCCAAAAAGGATTGATTTGTAGAGTCTTGAATTAACAAGGTCTACAAGTCCTGAGGACAGGATGCTAATGCTAAAGTCCCACGCAGCATGCAAACACCAGCTGCTACTATGGAGCAATAGTGAAGAGTTGCTATGGTCCATATTCTTTAAAGCATCTGCTTGGGAAGTGTGAAATAGAATTAGGCCTGTTGACCTAATTAGCAGGATCTTATATTCAAGGCTGAAAAGGGTTGTAAACTATAGAAACAAAATGTACTGCATAGATAGTTATGAGAAAATTTGCACCCTACAAGCAATGATACTTTAAAAATTGTGGTCTTCTCAAGAAAAGAAAGTTGTTATCTATATTCATTAAATGCTAAAGTAAGATGTAAAATTACAGGCAACACATTCAAATTTGCAATATATATGCTGGTCTTGTTGTATTTGGGTCTTTTCCCATGTAAGATTGAGATTGTCTTGGCAACGTTTCAGCGAGGTCTCACTCGCCATCTTCAGGTGGTGTTTTCGGCTTAAAGCGTGGTCGGAGCTGTCGTCTTTCTATAAATCTTGGTGGGGGGGTGGGTAGAATGCTGGCTTTGTTTCAGTAAGTGGATTGATTGGTTGTGTGGTTGTATCATGACTAGTAGATTGGTGCTGATGGGTGCTGGCTGTGTGTACGTTGTTGTTTTGTGTTGTAATGGCCTGGGTGGTGGGTGTGGTTCGTTTGTTGACTAGGTTTCCAGATGTCTGGTAGGCGGGAGGTATCGTCACGTTTATTCATGTTGTGGGCCATGAAGCCCCACAACAGACAATTCTACGGGTAGCATATAGTAAATATAAAAACAAATGGGCAATTATATTTCCCCAGATACAATGGGTATTGTCTAAGCATCCCATAAGGGTATAAACATCCCTAAAGACCTTTAAAAGACTTTTCTAAATAGATTGGGACTGTAACTAATAACAATTCTCCATGGCTGGCTAAGGAATTTGGGTAGTTTCAGTGCCAATATACCTGGAGGAATCAGGTGGAGAACACCATTCTAGGTGTATCTGTCCCTAGGTTGTAGAAGCTTGCTTAAACATATAGGGACAACCCCAAGCAGATAGGTGTCATTCCTGTAGTTCAAGGGTGTCAAACTGGATTTCTTTGAGGGCTGGATCAGCATTGTAGCTGTCCTCCGCGAGCTGAACGGGGAGACAGGATGAACAGGAGATGGGACGGACAGTTCCTACAACACTCTGCTGGCCAAAACAGGGTGCAGGTGGCTTCCCACACCCCGTTATCAGCCTGGATGGCCTCCTGCAGCACTCTACCAGGCAAAATGGGGTGCGGGAGGACTGCACGCAGCCTCCCTGTGCCCCGTTTTCATTGGCAGAGTGCTGCAGGAGACTACCCAGGCTGAAAATGGGGAGGGTGGGCACACGTGGGCCCTCTGCACCCTATTTTTTCTAGCAGAGGCACCACAGGCCAGTCCTTTGCTATTTCCAGGCCAGCCCCACAAGCCAGATCCAAGTACCCCATGAGCCAGATCTGGCCCGCAGGCCTTGAGTTTGACACTGCTGTAGTTGAATCGATAGCAATAGCATTAGCATTTAAACTTATATGCCTCTTCACAGTGCTTTTACAGCCCTCTCTAAGCGGTTTACAGAGTCAGCATTATTGGCCCCAACAATCTGGATCCTCATTTTTACCAACCTCGGAAGGATGGAAGGCTGAGTCAACCTTGAGCCTGGTGAGGTTCAAACTGCACAATTGCAGGCAGGCAGCAGTCAACAGAAGCAGCCTGCAGTACTGCATTCTAACCACTGTGCCACTGCAGCTCTGTTGACACATGATATATATAATAAGGTATTCCATGTGACATATTTTGCTTATCTTACTTAATGGCACATGATAGTACACCTGCAATGATTGTAAGTCCTGTGAGAGACTGCATTTCTAGTCATTTACATCCCGTGATTATTGCGCAGTTATAATTGTGTTTCAAAGGATGGTATGTCCAGAATTACCTGGTTTTCTACCATACTCCCTAAGCTGTACCTCTAACTGGGCTCAACATTTACATAACCTCAATACTCTGGATAAGCCAGAAGAACCAAGATACTGTTGGCAGCACACAGCTTATTCTTATAGTGAAGCTGGTAGCCTTATGCACTAAAAGGTGAGCAGATAGGTCTGGTTAGCTGGCAAGAAACACCAGTTGACCGAAAAACGGGTTGCTTCCAGATTCCTTTTGGCAGTAGTAGGGAATAAACAACATTTAGGTGACCCAAGACTGACATTTCCAAACAAGCTGCATAACTATCAAAAGTGTGCACACATCCTTTCCGCACCTCCTCATTTGTGCTGTTAATTGCTGCATCTTGGTAACAATGACAGAGTTAGCAGTATGATATCTACTTCAGTGATGTCATTTTGACAATCAGGGAAGTAGGCAAATATAGTTTCATTACCAATCTTTGTTCCTGCCAGAAGGAGGGTCATTAACCAGTCAGCTACGGAATTCTACAATGCATATCCTGAAGGATTTAACTTATGCTTTTTTCTCATTTTTCCCCATAGCAAAAGCTACATAGAAGAGAAGAATTCGGAACTGCAGCAGTATTAGGAGTTGACCAGTGGTGGCTTTCAAAAAAATTTGGAACCTCTTCTGTAGGTGTGGCCTGCTTTCCAGGTCCACTGGTGGAACCTCTTCTAACCGGTTCGGTAGATTTGACGAACCGGTTCTACCGAATAGGTGCGAACTGGTAGGAACCCACCTCTGGAGTTGACCATGTTGATCAAGTAATGAATCCATCATAGAAACAGCTATTGATTCGTTTTAGAATGTATCACTTGATTGGAGTTGAAATTGCCCAAAGACTTTCTTTTGTACTTGATATCATTCACACACACATACAGACACACACACACACACAAAGTCAGATTAGCTCCAAAAGTATCATTTTGAAAGTCCCTAAGAACTGAAGTATGTCACCAGGTCGGGGGGGGGGGTTTCCCCAGGAAACTGGAGACATTTTTAGATAGCTTCATTGTGATTGATATTTTTACTCTCTATGTGTGGTTCATATATTTTAAACATCTGATTGTTCCTCATTTTTATATGTTGTAATAGTTGTATTTTTGTATACTGCTGTAATTAATAAATGTGATTCATAAATGAATAAAGAAACAAAGGATACCCAATTGTATACATAAACACACAGAGTCACAAAATTCCTACATTTGTCCTATGTTGAAGAAAATATCACCTTCAGATGTTGAATGTGAAGGAATTTGGGGACATTATTTGTTTGTGGAGGAATTTGTCGCAAAAAATTATGCCGAACTAACTTTCTTTTTTTCTTTCTTTCTTCGACGGAGATAATGGCTTAACAGAGTGCACTGAGCAAGGGGCTGGACTATCTTGTACACAATATCAGAATATCCATAATACAAGATGATCAGATCCTGCTGACGTTGCCCAATTCAGTCACTTAAAATAAAGCCTTTTGGTTATGTTAACAGATAAATTCTGTCTATTATTGATTATTGTGCTAAAGAAACCTATTTTTTTTCCCTTTTCTTTATCCAGAAAGGAAAAGAGAAAACAGATTTCTCCTTTCATTCTTTACACTTTACATTTTATTAATGATTTCCCAAACCCTAAACTGAAATCTTGATATATTTTTTTCTCCTTTTAATTTGCTAATTTCCCCAAGTACATGGCTTTCCCCACAAAATAAACCTCTCCAAACTCGATTGCAGAAAATATGACTTCAGCAACGGAGTGGTCAATGCCTGCAATGCACTACCTTGATTTTGTTGTTATATCCTCAAACTCCCACACATTTAACCTTAAATTGTCTACCGTGGACCTTGAGAGGTCTGTAAAGGGCTTGCATAAGCACACCAGCCTCCCCCTCCCCCCGTCCTATTGACCTCTATTATTTTTACCCATTTCCTGTGTTCATATCCATGTTTATACTTATGCGTGTTATCTCGTACATGTTTGACAAACTAAATAAATAAATAAAATAAAAATAAGGAATCCTGCTTGACTAAGCCTTTCTCTTTAACCCCTTTCTTTTTATTCCAAAGGTACTCAGCTCTCTCATCTCCTTCAAACCAGTAGAGAAAGAGAGGTAACACCTTTTTCTCATGAACTCCACCTCTGTAAAACTGAAATACGTTTGAGAAATGCATTTATAACAAATATATGCTGCTTTGTAGAAAGACTGCAACTATCTTTTTTTTTAATTGTTTACTTTTATTGGCGTTATTCAGGACCTATTTAAATTCTTAGTTTGAGAACTGACTTGGGAAGATTCATTTACATTAGATGAGATGCTCCTAAATTATCTTTTCAGCACATGACAAATTCTTACGACAAATCAGCTAGCACTGTCAAGAATTTCCTGGGCAATTAAAGCAATTATTTCCATCGTAACAATAACAAAAGAATGGAGCTGTTATTAAAATAGATTACCCATATTATGTACGTCTCTCTTTCTCTCATTATACATACTGCATGCACATGCTTTTGCATGCTGATAACTTAGTATTTTATAAATAATCAAGTAATTTTATTTGTGTAATCTAAATTGCAGCATCAAACTGTTTGAATGGGAAAAGAGCTCTGATGATGAACTTCTTTCCTTTATGAAGTGAATCAAGAGATTAATTAATCATTCATATTAAAATACACAAATTATTTCAATTATGTAACAAATCATATGTAATTAACAGAAGGTGCTGAAGGTTTTTTCCACCCAGAAAAATAAAATAAACTGTATTTAGCTGCAAAAACGTCCAATATAAATTATCAAATTTTTAATAAAAATGATCCTTATCAGGTTAATATATAACTTTATTCAAGAAATTGTGTTAGACCAAAAACTGTTTATTAAAATTAGTATTATTGATATTTCCAGAAAAAGCATAGGCACAAAATATTTAAAAATGAATGAATTCTAGTCCATATTTTAATGCTTTCTTATTGTATAAAGATTTGCTAATACAGCATTCTTAGGAAAAGATGCCTAAGAAATCATCCTTAAGGGAAGACATGTATATGTACATACGTATGCATCAGACGGAATGTCAAAATCCATTTTACAAAGCCTAATAATTTAATCAATTTATGCCTCAATGTTTTCTTTTGGACTGTTCTTATCCCAAGATATCACCAATGGAAGACGGTACCCAGTCATTGTTTAAATTCTTCCTCTTTGTACAAAAGAGATCTAAAAATAATTAATGTTAAGTTCTCCCTTAATTTTTTTTAAAATATTAGTGGCAGAAAACTGCTACTTCCACAATATAGAATATGTTCTTCATTCTTCGAAATCATCTTTCTGAGAAACGTTACGTAAAAGTCTGAAGTAAACAGCAAAGAATTCATTTAATCTTAAGGTCAAAACATTCATCTCCTGCATTTCGTAAGGAAGGCCATGAAACCAGGCAAGAAGAAACTTTACCTGGTCCACCATCTTAAAACACCAAAAGCAGTTGCGATAGAGCTCACCTGGAGAGTTCTGAGGGGAGGACACGGGGGACCCACGTGGTGACTGACAATAACTGGGATGAAGTAAGGCATGTGGTGGTACATATGACATAATTTCCTCTTCAAATAAACTAGGCAGAAAGTAAGCAGAAATAAAGCAGGTATGCAAATTGATTTCACTATGCCACATGTGACATTTTGTAGAAATATTATACATTCCTGTATACACCAAACAAACACCATGTTGATTTCTTTGAAAGACTGCACATTTGCATCTGAAAATGTCAAAAGCTACAAGTGAAAAAAGAAAAGTTTAAGCGTAACTTCCCTGTTCCAAGTGTTTGTTTGTTTGTTTGTTTGTTTGTTTGTTTATTAGACTTATATACCGCTTCATAGGGCTTTCAGCCCTCTCTAAGCGGTTTACAGATTTTTAGCAAATTGAATCAGCAAATTGCCCCCACAGTCTGGGTCCTCATTTCACCCACCTTGGAAGGATGGAAGGCTGAGTCAACCTTGAGCCGGTGAGATTTGAACCGCTGAACTGCAGATAACAGTCAGCTGAAGTGGCCTGCAGTACTGCACCCTAACCACTGTGCCACCTCGGCTCGCCACCCACTGGAAATATCTTTATAATATCTTTATTTGTTCTAAAGTGCTATCAGGTTGCCACTGTCTATATAGCTACGTGTAATATGAATGACTGACCTAAAGCATTCATGCTTTGCTGCTCAGACCACACACACAAAGAATACTTTGGTTATGTCCCACCAGAAATATGTAATGGCAACAGCTAATTCTGCTTTTTGCACAGAATTGTAGAATAAATTGCAATGTGGTAGGCCTCCTCATTATTTTTTAGTTAAAGGTAAAGGAGACTTCTTTAAATATACCTTTTTTTCCTAGGCTTTTTAATAATTTATTTCAAGGTTTTGTTTTAATGTTTTATCATTTTAAAGGTTTGTAGGATTTTTTATGTTACGTTTATACACTGATAAGTCACTTGCAGCTGTTAAAATGAGCAGTATACGCACTCATTAGGAAGTAAATAAAATTACATTATGACATTTTTTAAAATATGGAACCCACAAGCAATGTTTTATGTATCTTTCCTCTTCTGTGCTAAATGCATGTAGCTTTCAGCTCAGTAAGTGTCTTCCATATGTCTTTTAAGGGGAGGTGAAGGTGGGGAAAAATAATCCAGTCCTGAAAAGCAAGACTCTCTCTTATTTAGCATGTAGCACAAGTCCCCCCCCCTCTTTTGCTAAGTAAAGCACTGCTCCTTTGATTGCTTACTGCAAATGTTTTGCAATGTATCTGAACATTCCAATGGAACTGTTTCTATCTTGCAAGATTTTCCAAATGCTTTACTTCAGCTGCATTTCTAATGTGAAACATGGCATTCAGACTTTGTTGCTTGGATGCTAAATTGCCCTGCTTTGAATGGAAGGCCATTCTCATTCAGGGAAAGTCTTTGATCCAGCTGAGGCATCCGTTGGGAGAAAACTATTTTGTCCACTTTTCCCCAAGAGTGCACTGAACTGGAGCTATAATCTTACAGTAGCAATTTCAAAACACTTTGGAGCAGATGGGAGAGCATAAGGCTGCAGAAAAGAAAGGAAATGGTGAAAACCACCAAGCTGCTTTCTTTATCCAGTGGAAATGTGTTGTGAATGGACATCTCACAGGTTCCCAGATTGTCACTTTGTTTAATGTTAATAAAAACAAAGGGCTATTATGACAGAACGTAAACAAAAGATTCTGAGAGGCATTGCCTTCTTTCCATGAGACAAATTGTTTTACAATTTAGCCTGAAGTTAATAAAGTAGGGTATAATATATTTTCTCCATCTGCAAATAGGCATGGAAATAAAGGAACACTGCACAGATCCAAAAAGAATTGATATTTTTTTAAACATGTTGATCGTAGTTTTTTTTTTTAAAGATGCAAAACACATTCGAGTTATCTATCAAACCAGTCCTGGATTATCTTGATAATATATTATTCATAAGCCTTCAAGATAGCATGTTAAAACAGTACAATTAATGCTTCTGACATGATCATCCTTCAGAGCCATAAAAATGACAGGTCCATTGAGGAATGTGTTTCCTGACAGATGAATAATCCCAGAATTGCTATAAAAAAATAACTTTCAAAACAAAGCAAAATGTCTTCTTTGAAATGAACATGGGGGGGGGGGGGAACCTAAAGAACAGTATTATGCAAGAGTTTGAATACAAGCAACACACTGTGTTGTGGCATGAAAGTTCTGTAAGGGCACCCCCGCAATATATCAGAGGCAACATTACACAGTGGGTGTGTTTTCATGGCAGACTAAGTCTAAGACCCTGAGAGTTATGAATGAGCAAGTGTGCTCGGATATGCTCCAGCTTGGCTCCAATTAAAATGCAAGGCAGAAAAGATCCCTGTTGCTCAAAGCAGCATCTACACATCACTCCTCTCCTTTTTTAAAAAGCACAAATTACATATGATAACAATACGCTACAAGTTAAAACACATATAGAAGAGCTGCAGGGCAGAAAACATGTAGACCAGAGATGTAATACCCCAGTGGGCGGGTGGGGGAGAGGCTCTGGTAAAGTGTCATTCGGTGAAAAATGCATGGACTACAGAAATGATACTAACTTCTTAGGGGTTTGGGGGTGCATTCTAACTGAGCCCTCTGACGTATAATGAGAACCATACAAATATAGAAATGCTCTTAAAAAAAACACATCACAAAATCCCATAATTATGCATGAAAGGAAAAAACTAAGATTGGATCAAATGAACCTATGACAATTATCAAAGTGTACAAATTTGCTAAAGTAAATGTATGACAGATACTCAGTCTGCAGTAAGCATCCATTACCTTAATAACATAACAAGATCTGCATCACTGGATAACCGCACTAGACCTGGTGTTCCTTCAGTCCGAATAAACTGGATCTTCTCCCTGTTTGCATCAAGCACTAATGTATGTCAAAGCAGTACATAAAACTCATGGGACATATCAAACAGGCCTCTAAATTGTTTTAGGCACATTTTATTCATTACATCATGCACCTCCCTCCCAAAGAAGAATTCTTCAGCAAGCTCCCCTCTATTAACACCAGTGGCCCTCATTAATAGCAATAGCACTTAGACTTATATATCGCTTTACAGTGCTTTACAACTCTCTAAGCAGTTTACAGAGTCAGCAAATTTTCCCCAACAATCTGAGTCCTCATTTTACCCACCTCGGAAGGGTGAGTCAACCTTGAGCTGGTGAGAATTGAACTGCTCCTGACAGTCAGCAGAAGTAGCTTGCAGTACTGCATTCTAACCATTGTGCCACCGTGCTCATTAATAGTTTCTAAATACTGTTATTTTCTCTTGGCATAATTTTTCCACTCAAACTGCTTCAAGTATCTTGCCAATGAAAATAAGTAATTCGTGGTAATGCTAAATATTCCCTGAATAAATGAATTCCAAGGAGTAGCACAAGCTCTAGAGAAAGGCATTGTTGTTCTAAAAATGAATCATTAAAAATATATAAATGGATTCTCCTCTTCCTACCAACAAAGAGAATCCTATTAGTTTCCTAAAAGGGTATGAACTGAGGCACAAAGATATATTCTGCAAAATCATATTAGTCATTCCGGTTTCTGTGTCTACTAAATAGCAGTAGTTTTCATCTGTAAAAGTAACTACCTTCAGATGTACCATTTTGGATGTTTTACCTAGTCCAAGAGCTGTGGCACTTCTTTAAGTAAAGAAAATCTTATAGGTTTTCGGATTTTTTCTCTACACTGCACTGATTTTTTTTAAGGAGAATGTGAACTTGTTATATTTTGCTTATGCCTTAAAATCAAAAGATCTCAGGTAAGAAAAAAAATGGCATTACTCTGCTCACCTGAGTGAATGATTTCTTGTGAGATCTGGCTGTCGCTCTTGGAGAATTTCAAAGATATTGGGTTGCCGCAGAAATGCAACTATCTTGTCATTGTAAGCTGAAAATTCAATGAAGAGTACATGATGAAAACCTCTGCTTAAAAACAATAGTCATTTTTCTTCAGGAAACATACCGGTAGATACAAGTTTTACCCTTTAGAAATTAATGTTTTTCCAGAAGAAGGGATCTTTATTAAGGATGAAAAGAGACATTCAAACCAGAGGTGGGTTGCTCCCAGTTTGACCCGGATTGGGCGAATCAGTAGTGGTGGTGGCAGGAGGCTCCGCCCACCCGCCCGGGTGCTCCTGCGCATGCGCAGAAGTGTCATGCACGCAAGCACATGCGAACCAGTAGACTGGGATTTGAAACCCACCTCTGATTCAAAAGGCATATAGTTATTTATGTGGTGCCTATCAAAACGTGTTAAGCTAGTGTGTTTTTTCTTGGGCTTGTACTTGAGAGACCGCCTGCTGCCAATTACCTCCACTAGACCGATTAGATCCCACAGATTAGGCCTCCTCCGAATTCCATCCGCCAGCCAGTGTTGACTGGCAATTACCCGGAGGAGAGCCTTCTCTGTGGCTGCTCTGACCCTCTGGAACGAACTCCCTGTGGAGATTCGAACCCTCACCACCCTCCAGGCCTTCCGCAAAGCCCTCAAAACCTGGCTGTTCCGACAGGCCTGGGGCTAAAGAGCTGTTGCCCTCGTCTCGAATGGTATGACTGTTGTGAGTTTTAAATTATATATTGTTATGTTTGTTTTTTTAAATTTTTGTCTGTATCCCCCTTCCCCGGTTCGAGTTGTGAGCCGCCCTGAGTCCCCCTTCGGGGGAAAAGGGCGGCATATAAATACAATAAACTGAACTGAACTGTTATGCTGCAGTGATCCTGCAAACCACTGGAGATCCCAATCCTATCCTAGATGCCCTCTAGGTCTTCATACTTATCCTGTTTCTATCCAGTTTGGGGGAGCCACCAGCCTTTACAAGGTACTAATATGGCACTTATTTCTTTAATCCAGTATGAAGGAAAGAATAGTCCTTCACAGCCTGAGCTGCTTTTCTGGCAATTAAAAAATCAAAATGAAAAAAATGAAATAATTTTGACAGTGTCATCACCTGCCAAGTAACATAAAAATTAGATTCCATGCTCATGTATTATATTGTCTTCTTTTTTCTTTTTAAATTAATTCTTAAGATCTTTATCTTATAGCATTGCTATAATGTTTAGCCCTCCTTCGATTCCTTGGGAGATAAATTAACCTCATAGGAGCTAAAGAAAATCAAACTCTATTATTAAAAAAGAAGCAGATCACAGTAATATAAGATTATGAATTAATTTAAGAAGAAAAATGAAGACAATATAATACATGAGCATGGAATCTAATACCTAGTTTTATGCCAGGATTTAGTTTAAAGATCTGTAACAAGTACGGGTCCTTTCTCAAAAAGAAGAACCTATCATCTTACTTGGGTTTGTTGTCGTTGTTGTCATTGTGGTTGTTTAATTTTTATCTGGAATATATTTTAATATAACTTAAAAACATTATTCAGTGTCCTACAAACTGGAATGACAGAGAACAGATTATGACATTTTTCTGTGTGACAAAATTAAACCACTTGAAGGGTGCCATTGTATTCTTTATAAAACTTGTCTTCTCAAAACTAAATATAATCAATTCCCTGAATTTGACTCACAGTAGAATTAGTTTCCATCTGTCTCATTATTTTTATTGCCAGCCAAATTAAACAGCATTCTGATTTGCCCAAGTCCAATCAATATAGAATCAATTGGGTCTGCATACTTATGTACTTGATTTGATTTCTTTTTCCTAAAGAAAGATTTGATTTCTTTTTCCTAAAGATTTCTTTGCGTTTCTTAGATTATATTATTATTTTTCAGACATTTTGTTAATCTCATTAATATAATTCTGAAATTTAAATCTTCTAGGATAGTACAGATAGTCCTTGCTTAATGTCACTAATTGGGATCAATAGCAATAGCAATAGCAGTTAGACTTATATACCGCTTCATAGGGCTTTCAGCCCTCTCTAAGCGGTTTACAGAGTTAGCATATCGCCCCCACAGTCTGGGTCCTCATTTCACCCACCTCGGAAGGATGAAAGGCTGAGTCAACCTTGAGCCGGTGAAATTAGAACCGCTGAACTGCAGATAACAGTCAGCTGAAGTGGCCTGCAGTACTGCACCCTAACCACTGCGCCACCTCTGCTCTTAATAATACAGTCATTGAGAAAAGAAGACATTTAGTGAATTACTACCCTGCTTAGTTACAGTGGTTCTGGCAATCCCAGTTGTGGCAAATCAGCCATGGTCATTAAGCAAGTCATCACAGCTTGTGACCGCCCATTCGCTTCCCCTCATTATTAAAGCCGATAATAAAAATATTGCGAATTAGATTACAAGTTCTAAATGTTATTCTGATGTGAAAAGGCACGGTCCTTGGATTTTAAACAGAGTCGCCTATTGCAAGCATTACCATATGCGGCACCAAAGAAATGGGCAGCAACAGAAGTTTAAATCAGTAGCGATTGTCAAGAAACCAGTGCTGCTGAACAAACATCTAGCCATTCCATCAGATTAATTAGCTGTGGGTATCTTCCCACAATGTGACAGCTGCTGAACTCAATGAATTAACTTCTGTACTTTAAAGCCATGAATCACCAGTCCTGAAGCCAATAGGTTTTGTCATGTGTAAGGAGCCATCAAATATACAAACAGTTGCCAAAGTAACTTAGCTCATTGAAAACAAATTTGACAGTTAAATAAATGATACTGTATGAAAAAATAAGAAACCTATTTTAAGTAGGCTTTTTTTCCCCGAATAAAACATATAATAACGTATTTACAAAGTTTCCATTATTACTGCAAAATTCTCTAATTTAGCAATACGGCTAAATTAAAGCAATGTTGAGAAATGAAACATATGCATCTGTTAATTAACACATCAAGCAAATATCAATCACTATTTGTAATTTTTTTTTTAACATTCATATTTTAAAGCAAGGGACACCCTCTAAACCAGTGTTTCTCAACCTTGGCCACTTGAAGATGTCTGGACTTCAACTCCCAGAATTCCCCAGCCAGCATTCGCTGGCTGGGGAATTCTGGGAGTTGAAGTCCAGACATCTTCAAGTGGCCAAGGTTGAGAAACACTGCTCTAAACTCATTGGAATGAAGAGGTAGGTACAGAACTTTGTGCAAACCATGGTATCCATTCCAAAAATCCTGTTACTGAAATCAGTTATTTACGGAGATGCTGAGTTCTACCCCACCAGATGTCGTCAAGGAAATTGGATAGCCTTTGCTGGAGATGATTTAATTTGGATTACAGTACTGCTGCACTGAGAAGAGAACCGTACCCTTCTAGGATTCCTTGGAGCAGCCCCAATACTGATTCATCACTTCAGTGGGATTTGCTTTGCTTTGCTTTTCTGTCCCTTCAAGTTATTGCTGACTCCAGGCAACTGCCTGGATTAATCCCGGCTGTCTTCTTAGAAAAAGTGGCTTGCCATTGCCTGCTTCCCAGGATTGAGAGAGAGTGACTGGCCCAAGGTTACCTAGCTGGCTGTGTGCTTCAGGCAGAACTAAAACTCACAGTCTTCTAGTTTCTAGCCTGTGGTGCTTTAACCACTACACCAACTGGCTCTCCTTTACAGTGGGTATTGTGCAGTGGTGGGTTTGAAATAATTTACCAACCGGTTCTCTGTCCTAATGACCAGGTGGGTAGGCGGGGCTTAGTGGTCATGTGATCGTGTGGACATGGCCAACTCAACATTAGTCAGGTCGATGGGCGCTTTGCCTTAGCTGTTACAGTGTAATTAATAAGGGTTAACCGGAGAGGCAGTTTCTGTAAACAGGGCAATAAAAATTAAGCTAGAAACAACAGCAGAATGTTTCCTTCCTGCCTTCCTTACAGGATTAGCCCTGCAAAGTGGAAAAAAAACAAAAGATGATTTCTTCCAACAACCGGTTCTCTGAACCTCTTAGAAAGTTAAGAACCGGTTCTCCTGAATAGGTACGAACTGGCTGAATCCCACCACTGGTATTGTGGCATACAAATAATGATCAGTTGCTGCTAGGATGGGACAACTCTGAACAGAAATAAGAATCACTAGTAATAACTGCTTGCTAAATTATTGTCAAAAGCACTGACTTCTTTTCCTGTTCCCCTTTCTTCATGATATTGTAAAAAAGGCAGAATGACATAATCACAGTATGAACTTCCCTATTAACACAAGCAAAACCCAATGAAGTTGAATAGCGGTAGAGAAACTTATAGCTCAGATATGTAAAGCCAGTATCCTGCCTTGCTAAATATTACGTGTAAGAGAAGAGTAGATTTACTTCAGAGGTGGGTTCCTACCAGTTCGCACCTATTCGGTAGAACCGGTTCGTCAAATCTACCGAACCGGTTAGAAGAGGTTCCACCAGTGGACCCGGAAAGCAGGCCACACCTACAGAAGAGGTTCCAAAAATTTTTGAAACCCACCACTGGTCCTTGGATATGATTATTCTACACTATCATGCTCAGATTTATAAAACTCAGTGCCTCTGTGAAAGGTAAGGATGACTACTGCGTTTGTGGTGCAATCAGAACATTGCGTGTGTTGAAGTTGTTTTAATGCAAACCAAAGATGCCTATTAAAAAACAAGTTTACATCATATTCTTATGCATGCCAGTGCTGTGTGTGAGGTAATTTAAGGTGGTTCTGACAAGTGTCATCGGCATCTTCATATCCGGTCACATGGGTGGCAAGCCACTCCCATCCGGTCACATGGGCGGCAAGCCACTCCCACAAAGGAGGCCACACCCATAGAGTAGGTTCAAACAATTTTTGAAACCCACCACTGATTTACTTCCTTTTAAGTTAGACACAATATACACACTATCGGTCTCTGGACTCAGGAGAAAAACATCTCAGGGAAACGTTTTGCTCAAGTTTACTAAATCCATATTTGTATCAGCTTACACCTTAGAGAACTGACAGCCCACGAGCCAGATATGTCACATGCAGGCCATGGCCCACCCGAGCTTTGCAAAAGCATAAATGTCACAATATGTCACAATCTGGCCCGCGATTGAGTTTGACACCCGTGCCTTAGAGGATGCATTCCTAGATGTTCAACTACAGGTAGTCCTTGACTTACAACCACAATTGAGCCCAACATTTATGTTGCTAAGTGAGACACTGGTTAAGTGAGTTTTGCTTCATTTTATGACATAGTTGTTGTCGATCGTTGCAGTTGTTAAGTTAGTCAAATGGCTGTTAAGTGAATCTGGCTTCCCCACTGACTTTGCTTATCAGAAAGTCACCAAAGGTGAACATATGATCCTGGGACACTGCAATCGTCATAAATATGAATCATTTGCCAACTGTCTGAATTTTGATCACATGACCATGGGCATGCTACAACGGTCATAAGGGTGAAAAACAGTCATAAGTCACTTTTTTCAGTGATGTAACTTTGAACAGTAACTAAATAAACTGTTATAAGTTGAGGACTACCTGTGAATGGTTCAAAGGGATTCAAAATAAAAGTCTAAACTGTTTTTCATATTCAATGTATTTAAATAACCAGCTTCCTGTTTTATCAAGCAACTGCATCCTGAGTTGCCTACTTAAAGAATTGATCAAAATACCTGATTTAAAAAAATAGGCTACTCATAAGGTTTTTTTCATTGTGAAAAATAAGTGTGTTCATATTTCATTTTTTTAATCCATGCATTAAAAATAGTTATGAAAGATCTTTCCCCTTTCAGAAATCTCTTCTCCATTGTATGGCTCCAGATTATCACCTTGATTAACCAAACCTCCATATCTTTGTCTAAGGCAGTGTTTCTCAACCTTGGCGACTTTAAGTCCTGGGGACTTCAACTCCCAGAATGCTGGCTGGGGGATTCTGGGAGTTGAAGTCCCCAGGACTCAAAGTCGCCAAGGTTGAGAAACACTGGTCTAAGGGCTTCTATACAGAGTTTAAGAAGTGGAAATGTTAGTTATCACATTTTAAAATGCCCAACTAATGGAAAAGACTGGTTTGTGTTTGGATGTCCTGCAAAATGCTGGATATCTGGCAACTGGGAAGCATATGGGATAGGGTTTGTTTGGCAAACTAATAAGTAATAATGGGGAAACAAGCCAATAAAATGCTTCAATTATGTCATCCGCAAGAGATTCCTAAGTTTCAGTTTTATTACAAGAATAAACTTTTTAGAGTTATTATTCACATTATGACATTTGATACCTAGGATTCCCCCCAGGCAAACATGAACCTGGAAATATTTCATCTGAAGTCTTAAAAAAAAACTTTATTTATGACTAGTGATGTATGTTAAACACGTACAGCCAGTCCCAGGTTAAGAATGACTATCGTTCCTAAATCTGCTTTTAACACGAAATTAATAGGCTGTCCATTTGGAAGTTCAAGGTGTCCATCAATAAGAGATTCTTAACCTGGGCACTGTCTATATTTATATTTAGTTATTGTTTTTATTGTTAAGGTAAAGGTTCCCCTAGCACACATGTGCTAGTCGTTCCTGACTCTAGGGAGCAGTGCTCATCTCCGTTTCAAAGCAGAAGAGCCAGGGCTGTCCGAAGAAATCTCTGTGGTCATGTGGCCGGCATGACTAAACGCCGAAGGCGCACGGAACACTGTTACCTTCCCACCAAAGGTGGTTCCTATTTTTCTACTTGCATTTTTACATGCTTTCAAACTGCTAGGTTGGCAGAAGCTGGGACAGGTAGCAGGAGCTTACTCCATTACGCAGCACTAGGGATTCGAACCACGAAAAAGCCGACGTTTCTGATCGGCAATCTCAGCTTGTTAGCCACTGAGCCACCGCGTCCTTTTTTATTGTTAGGAAGCATCTATATTTTTTTTTAAGCAATACAAGAGTACTTGTAGAAACAACCTTATGCTTTGACACAATAACATAAAAAGCAAAGACTGCATTTCAAGAAGCTCCAAATGAAGACATACCCACTGGCATCATGTCCTGGTATTGAGCCCTGCTGACTGCACTGAATGTACTTGATGGCCTTGGCAAGACTGGAGGTCCTGAATGGCGTGAATCTTCTCCCACCTGAAAAATAAAACAAAAGATAGTTTAGTGTACAAAAGTCCTTCTTGCCGGGGAGGAATGGGAAGAAGAGCGGAAGGGTAAAGGGGAGGAAGGGGAAGGAGAGAAGGGAAAGGAGAGGAGGAAGGAAGGAAGGAGAGAAGAAAGAGAAGAAATGGGGGTAGGAAGGAGGGAGGGAAGGAGGGAGGGAAGCAAGGAGGGAAGGAAGGAGGGAAGGAAGGAGAGAAGAAAGGAGGGAAGGAAGGCGGGAAGGAAGGAGAGAAGGAGAGAAGAAAGGAGGGAAGGAAGGAGAGAAGGAGAGAAGAAAGGAGGGAAGGAAGGAGGGAAGGAAGGAGAGAAGGAAGGGGGGAAGGAAGGAGGAAAGGAAGGGGGAAAGGAAGGAGAGAAGGAGAAAAGGAAGGAAGGAGGGAAGGAGGGAAGGAGGGAAGGAAGGAGGGAAGGAGAGAAGGAGGGAAGGGGAAGGAGGGAGGGAAGGAAGGGGAGTAGGAGAGAAGAAACGAGGGAAGGAAAGAGGGAGGGAGGGAAGAAGAAGTAGGATCTATGGGATGTTAAAAAAGCAATCTTCAAGTATATTGTCAACAGTAGGGAAAATTGTTATAAATACATATTATTAATAACAGTTATGAGATCATATAATTGTGAATGTATATATGAAATTGATAAAATTAAAATAATTTTTAAAAAGTCCTTCTTGCCATCCTATACATTTTATATACTATTTATTTGAGAATTTTTGCCCTGTCCTTCCTTAAAATTTTACTGAGCATAGGAACTTTTATTTTCTAAGCAAAGTGAATGTTTGACAAAAGAAAAGGTTTTATTAGATGGCAGAAAATTAAAAAGGAATCCCAATGATTTCTGGGCAGCAAAGGGTTTCTCAGTCAGACAAGATATTCTCTCTTTGCTCAACTGAATTTCCACCATATCTAGAACAGAAACCCGAACCTTTCCCCCCACCCCCCTGTTTTTCCCAAGCTGATAATACAGACGTTCATGTAAACTAGGAAGCACTGGTTAAAATTCAAATAGTTTTCAGATAAACAACCAGAGAAAAATAGATGTACAAATCAGACAAAATATGTAAATCTGCAGTCTTAATATTTCTATTCTGAAGAACAATGTGGCTTTTCCATGTTATAATGCTACTAATTGTCAATGTCTTTTAATGTTTTTAACTGTATATGTAACTGTAAACTGCCCAGGTAAGATGGACGGGCAATAAAATTTAAAAATAAAAAAATAAAAATAAAAATTATCTTATGTTACTGATGAGTTCATTCAATGAATACAAATCAGGAAGCCTATTTTAGATTTTCCAAAAGATTTAGACTTCCCATGATATAATGATAGCAAGAAGAAGAATTGTATTTTTAAATATATTATGTAAACAAAATCCTTATGAAATCCTAGCAATTGTAGGAGCATCTACAGGAGCTGAAAGGGGAGATAAAAGTAAAGGAATCTCTGTGGATTTACTCCACTAGTCATTGCTGAATACAGGGTCTCCAACTTTCCAGATTTGCCAAGAGGGGGTGGTTCCACATGAACAGCAGGCAAGCACACTTGTGCAACTCTATTTGTGCCTGCCACTTCCACTGCCCAGTTCACAACAGGCTGGGGCCTGGTTGTGGGCCCCAGCCTGTGGGTTGGGGACCCTACTATAGGTAAGGTGACCAGACATCCCGCTTTTGGCGGGACAGTCCCGCTTTTGAACAATTTGTCCCGCGTCCCGCAGCGTTTTTAAAAAGTCCCGATTTTTAAAAAATTTTTAATCAAGAACACCCCCCCCCGGTCAATGGTGCCCCTCTTTACCAATGTTAAAATCTAGTCACCTTAGGTGTAGGGGAAGTATTCATCTCTATTTCTAGGCTATTGAGCCAGCACTGTCGAAAGAAATTTCTATAGTCATGTAGCCTGCACTATGTCGCAGAGTGTTGTTACCCTCCTGCCAAGGTGACACCTATTTATCTAGTCACATATGCATCCTTTTGAACTGCTAGACTGGCAGGAGAACAGAAGCTCTCGGTCACACAGAGCTTGGGTCTCGAGCCTGGGAAGTCAGCTGTCCAGACGACAAGCCCAGCATCTTAACCGCTGAGGCACTACTGCTGGATGGGAAGAAGTCCTTTAAAATATTCCAGCATCTAAAGCTTCTAAAAGCACCAGTGTGAGTTCTCTTTGAGATGCAAATATAAAGCAATAAAAGAGAAGAGGACTAAGGCATGGAGAGAAAGATTTGGAATTCCCTTTCAGACTGTCCAAGAGTTCTAAGATTGTCAATTTCCTGTGAATAATATTGGATAAAATTAGACTGAAGGTTACTGTATTATTCTATTTGCCAAATCTCATGTAGCTGGTATGCAATCTCATATTTCACCCCTGTGAAAATATGAAAGGCTCCCTGTGAAAATATGAAATACTTAAAGGCTCTTAACCTGCTTTTAAATAAGGAGATAAATTCATCACTGCTGTGTTTGAAGGTTTGGGATGTTTTAATGAAACATCGCAATGTTTCATTGCAGATAACACAGGTTACAAAATGCGTAAGGAATTGCCAATAGTTCACGAGTATAAATTTCACTAAATGGAGTGAAGGTTAATGGTTAATGCAACAAAAGTATTAGGATGCACATAGAAAGCCTAAGCCAATCATCTACCAACGTCACTTCCCTTTGCAGCAACAACCCCAAATTTCCCCTTGTTGAACACAAGCTTAACTTCTGCAATTTCCTGGCTCCAGTTAGTCGGTCTCTTTGCTGGAGGTTCCGCAGTTGTGTGTGTGTGTGTGTGTGTGTTTTTACCACACTACTATTTGTTTTCTATGCTGACAGCACTCACTTTTCTATCAGCGTGAGAATCACAAATGCCAGCAATGCTTTGCCAAACAGATAGTATAGCTATTAAATTTTGCTTCTCCGCATTAGATTATTTGTTTTATAATAGACTGAAGAACTATTCTAAATTCCCCATTTTTCAGTGGGAACCTCTTTTTCCTGGAAATGGAAAAGAACAGCTCCTTCTGAAGTTGATGCCCAGAAGTTGAAATCCAACAGTTGAAATCTGTTCACTCCAATTCCTTGATTTTTATCACTATCGCTGAAAAATAAGCCCAACTGCAGGCTTTGTTACCAAGAATTCTTATAAAGAAAGGAAAAAACTTATGGTTGAATATAATGGTTAATAGCAACACTGCATAAACAGTTTCCACTTGTGTAATGGATTTTCCTTCCATATCTGCACGTGAACTTCTCTTTATCTTTCAGTGCCCTGCAGCTGTCTTTATTTCCACAAAGTCTGTCTCAATGCAAGAAATTTCAGAGATATAAAGAAGCAGATGAATCAATTTCTTCAACTGCTGTTGATATATTAATAGAATAGAATAGAATAGAATAGAATAGCAGAGTTGGAAGGGACTTTGGAGGTGTTCTAGCCCAACCCCCTGCTTAGGCAGGAAACCCTACGCCACGTCAGACAAATGGTTATCCAACATCTTCTAAAAAACTTCCAGCGTTGGATCATTCACAACTTCTGGAGGCAAGTTGTTCCACTGATTAATTGTTCCAACTGTCAGGAAATTTTTCCTTAGTTCTAAGTTGCTTCGCTCCATTATTAGTTTCCACCCATTGCTTCTTGTCCTACCCTCAGGTGCTTTGGAGAATAGTTTGACTCTCTCTTCCTTGTGGCAGCCCCTGAGATATTGGAACACTGCTATCATGTCACTCCTAGTCCTTCTTTTCATTAAACTAGACATTCCCAGTTCCTGCAACCGTTCTTCATATGTTTTAGCCTCCAGCCCCCTAATCATCTTTGTTGCTCTTCTCTGCACTCTTTCTAGAGTCTCCACATCTTTTTTACATCGTGGTGACCAAAACTGGATGCAGTATTAGCAAAATGGGGCATACCATACTTCATTAAAGGAAGGAGAAGTAGTCATTGTCGTTATACTTTGTTTGAAAGAGAAACACAATGCAAATATAATTAGCTCATAGATCACTGCTGACTTTTCGTTTAATGTTGTGTTTCTACATACATTTCTCTTTAAGCACAGCTATTGTTTCTAGAAATAGTCTTTAGCATTCTGATTTGCAATACATTAAAGGGGGGGAGGGACATTTGCATACCAACCAGACAATTGTTAAGTCCAAACACATAGGTTTGCCTAGTACAGTGATGGCGAACCTATGACACGCGTGTCAGTGCTGACACGCGTAGCCATTTGGGGTGACACGCACAGGATTTCATGCGATTCATCCTCGGCTCCTGCACGGCCACTGAGGATGAAAGAATCTGTGCTGGAGGAACGGGGGGGCGGGACGTGTGATCTCCCCCGCCCACACTCACTTACTGTATCTCCGCCGCCCCTTTCTGAGCGCAGGGGCTGCTGGTAAGGCGTGTGTGCCGTGCGCACACACGTCATCAGCGTGGCGAGGGAGGACCCGCAGGAGAGGAGCGCGGGAACAGTCTCTCCAGTCAGGCCGGCACAGAGAGTCTACTCCTGGGACTGTCGGTTACGACCGCACCACAGCAGGGAACAGCGGAGTGCCAACGGGAACTGTGAGCGCCATTAGCAGCAACTATTGGGGTGCCATGGACTTGTAATTGCCCACAATAACTGAGATAAGTGAGGGGGAGGTTGTGTTAGCTTGTTAGGCTAGTTAACCCCTAATTGGCTATCTATAATTCTATCTGCTGTCACTGGCCCACTGATGGAGCACCCAAAAAATAAAAAACAAAGGTTAAGTAAAGGGAGTGGTAGTGGCAGTGGCCGACCCTTTCAAGAGACATGGAGCGAGATGTATGGCATTATAGAAAAAAATGGCAGATCATTTTGCGTTCTATGTACTGAAACGGTAGTAAGCAGAATGTGGAATATAAATAGACATTTTGAAACTAATAATTCCCAGCTCTTGGAAAAAAGTGAGGATGAAAGGAGGGAATACATTTCCAGGAAGCTACACCTTTATAAGAGCCAATCTAACTCCATCCTTAAATTTATGAAAGGCTCTACAAATTTAAACTCTGCAAGTTTGAGCATTGCTCACTCCATAGCTCAGCATGCAAAAGCGCTTAACAAAGAAGTTACTAAGCAGGTATGTTAAATAATTTGTTTTTGGTTTATTAAATACAATTATATATTGCAATTATACATTTTTGTAGTTTAAACTATAAATTGCGCAAAATTATGTTTTTGTCGAAGTGACACACAACGCGAGTTATGCTCGATTTTTTGCCGATTTTTGACACACCATGCCAAAAAGGTTGCCCATCACTGGCCTAGTAAATTAAATTCATGAAATAGGATAATACAAATCGCCAAGCTTAATTTGATGGGAGATTTTACCTTTTATTTAAGATTATTCTGTCTTTTGATATTGCAAGGATCAAATTTCTATGTATGCCTCTTTTCTACTATCACCTGTTTTACGGTGGTTCTCTACAAACAGCCTATTTGCTTATGTTGCTTTGAATATATTTGCAGGGAAAGGCCTCCTGGTGGTATAAAAGGAAAACGACAAAGAGGTTTTGCAAAAAAATAATTGCAAAGTTCAAACTCCTTTGCCAACCTGGCACAACCTGAATTCAGCTGACTCAGGTCGCAACCTGACACAACCTGCTATATACCCAGGAGCAATGGGAGCTCTTGTCTTCTTTATCTTCCATCATATGCAATAGATAATAATTGCAATTCTGACATTTGTGTACTTTGTTCTAGTACCAGGCTTAGAACAGTTCATCGCTACACAGCTGATATTACTTGGGAGTTAGTAGAAAATTGCCCAAGGAAGAATTGGGAGTGTTCAGAAGTCAAGACAATACATAAAATACATTATCAGCATCTGGGATGGTTTGAATAAGCTTTGCCTTCAAAATGCTAGATTCAACCCACAGGATCTGTGGGTTGCAAAGAGACAACTAATCAATTGGAGATCAAAACCTGGTGTCTTTATACCAAGGTGTAATCAGTATTGAAGGAGTAATGCCTCCATACACTATCTCTCGGGTGTAATCATTCAGTAAGTAAGTAAGTAAAATCTTTATTACGGTCAAAGACCAGCAATACACATTAGTTTTTACACTATATTAAAAAAAATACTAACATTAAAATATAATTTCAAAGCATTGACATTAAAAGTGGATAATAACATAATGGTCCAAAGATTGTTAGAGGTATGTCCAGATAATTGGTACCAGATGACAACTATACTTCTGTAGCCAATTTTTTTCTTATGGACATTGCAGCAGCACAGAACTTTGCCACTGCAGACGTGGTAACCGGGTTAGCGCCAAGGTGGCAGAGTGGTTAAATGCAGCACTGCAGGCTACTTCAGCTGACTGCAGTTCTGCAGTTCGGCTGTTCAAATCTCACCGGCTCAGGGTTGACTCAGCCTTCCATCCTTCCGAGGTGGGTAAAATGAGGACCCGGATTGTTGTTGGGGGGAATATGCTGACTCTGTAAACCGCTTAGAGAGGGCTGAAAGCCCTATGAAGCGGTATATAAGTCTATCTGCTATTGCTATTGCTATGGTGTTCTGGAGGAAGAGAAAGCCTAGATAAAAATGGTCTGCCCACCCTGGCAATCTCTCTAATAAGGGGAGAATATGTGCAAACCTACAAGCTAGGTGTAATCATTCAGCCGATACTCTTACTGCTGTTGCCTTGTCTGACTGGCTTGCCATCATTGAGGGGTAGCTTGATAGATAGGAAAGCAAGGGGGTGTGTGAATAGCAATTTAAAAATTGATGCAATAAATAAATAATATGTTTTCTTTGAGAACCAATGCTGTGTAATGGCTCAAGGCATTAAGTTAAATAGTGGAAAGCCCAGGTTCAAATCCCAGTTCGTTCCATAATCCGAACCAGAGGTGGGTTCCTACCAGTTCGCACCAGTTCAGTAGAACCGGTTCGTCAAATCTACCGAACTGGTTAGAAGAGGTTCCACCAGTGGACCCGGAAAGCAGGCCACACCTACAGAAGAGGTTCCAAAAATTTTTGAAACCCACCACTGACACACACACACACACACACACACACAGAGAGACTCACACAGAGAGAGAAAGAGAAAGGAAGGAAGGAAGAAATAAAGAAAAAAAGAAAAAAGAAAAAAAGAAAGAAAAAGTGAGAGAGATGAAAGAAAAAAGGAAAAAGGGACAGAGAGATAAAAGGAAGGGGAGAGAGAGAGAGAGAGAGAAAACACATGGCCGGCAAGCCACTCCTACCAGGTCACATGGCCGACAAGCCACTCCCACAAAGGAGGCCACACCCACAGAGTAGGTTCGAAAAATTTTTGAAACCCACCACTGATCCGAACACTTTCACATGTTCATAATCCATACTTAATCATGGAAATTCAAAAATCCCTTGCATGTGTTTCCTATAATAAGAGGACATTCATTCTGTGAAAGGGGTGGGGGGGAGGTGTGAATGTATGCTTGTAACACAATGGAAAATGCCAATAATGAAAGACTGGAATAAAGGGTGAAACATCTAATAAAACCAAAGCACTTGGGCCAATTCAAGCTTACCTCACCAGCACTGTGACTGCGCTGCCTTGTTAAGTGTTGCCGGTGAACCAAAGCGCTGGTTGGTCGGCTGCTCTGCAAAGGAAGCCGTGGGTCAATGAACGTGGTGGTACGTGAATTGTGGTCAACGAAAAAAGCCTAGCAAAAGGAAAAAAAATAGCATTATTCACAATTCTTTGCTCACTGTGGTATTTCAGGCTGCATATCTTTCAGCGTTAAGTTTCAGTTAGATCACTGAATGCAGACACAGGAAATCACAGGTCTAATGAAAGCTAAGTTATGAATCAGTTTACAGTTTATTAGGATTTGTATGCCACCCACTCGAGAGAGAGACTCAGGGTGGCTTACAGATAAAGCAGGAAGGGGGAACATATTAAAAAAAAAAAACCAGACATTAAAATTTCACAACATTCATATAGCTCAGAATGGGGCTGGATAAATCAACAGCCCCAGGCCTGCCGGAACAGCCAGGTTTAATCGCTTTGCGGAAGGCTGGAAGAGTAGTAAGGGTCCGGATCTCCACGGGGAGATCGTTCCATAGGGCTGGAGCAGCTACAGAGAAGGCCCTCCCCCGGGGAGTCGCCAGCCGACATTGACCGGCAGATGGAATCCGGAGGAGGCCTAGTCTGTGTGATCTTATAGGTCACAAAGGTTTTTGCTATTTTTCTTAACACATAATGTTGTGTCCTGGCCAGCAAATGGCGCTGTGTAAGTCGCCTCTGATTGGCCAGGACGTGCCTGCCGACCGGCGGGAGAAACCTGGGTTTCTCATTGGTTCCCCGTCTGACAGCTCCAAGTATAAATAGCTGTCAGACGGGGTCGCCATCTGCTGGCCAGGACACAACACATAATACATATGGTATAGACCAGGGGTAGTCAACCTTTTTATACCCACTGCCCACTTTTGTATCTCTGTTAGTAGTAAAATTTTCTAACCACCCACCGGTTCCACAGTAATGGTGATTTATAAAGTAGGGAAGTAACTTTATTTTATAAAATTTATAAAGCAGAGTTACAGCAAACGCTTACCGTCCACCATGAAAGCTGGAATGCCCACTAGTGGGCGGTAGGGACCAGGTTGACTACCACTGGTATAGACAGTTAATGCTCTAGAAAACAGAGATTCTCCTTTCTGTTCTCACACAAATTGAATAAATAAATAAATTCACTACATTACGCTGTAGAATTAAGAGAAGGCCTAACATTGAAGGTGGCTGGGAGGCAGAGGGAGAGAGAGAGAGGAAGATTTTTTTAAAAGCACTACATGTTGTAATGACAGGCTTCATTGTTAAGGAATGATGGGGTAGCTATATCTCAGAATCACCATGCTATCCTCCTAGGCTGCCTAACATTTTTTTAAAGATTCATTTGACAAATATAAACCAAAAGGAAGCTGAAGTGATATAAAGCATCCTCTAGAATCATATGATTTTAGAGAAATGGCATGAGTTTCCCGAGAAAGTAGTTTGCTTCCTAAAGCACGAGCATTTTGTGACCAACAAAGATCATAGCAATAGCAATAGCAGTTAGACTTATATACCGCTTCACAGGGCTTCCAGCCCTCTCTAAGCGGTTTACAGAGTCAGCATATTGCCCCCAACAATCTGGGTCCTCATCATGGCTGCCTTTTTGTGAGCCATTTATTACATACTCCCAAAATTCCCAACATGTCCCAGCTCACAAACAAGTTTCTTATTCTTTTATTAAAAGTTAAAAAATTAAAAAACTATTAGAAAAATAATGTATAATACAATCTTCTTATATTCTCGCTTTAATTCTTATACATAGTAAGATTAAAGCCATGAACAGGAGTATACAAATACAAAGAAACCAATTAATATTGCATGTTTTATTATAGAATGAGGGATGGATGTCTGGAATAACTTAAGCAGGGCTATTCCAACTCTACCAACCTCTTTTATTAACAGGTTCCAAAGGCAGATTTTAAAAATACTATGTAAGGTCAATAGCTTTAGAGTTTTCCTCCCCAATCTGGTAGTTTTCAAGACACTTAGCCCTTGAGAAACCTGTCCTTCATGACTTAACCAATTCAAAACCATCCAAGTTAGCCATTCTTTCATCTTATATTGATTGTGAATTTGTTGGGTGACAAGTTTCCTCCCATATTGTAGGATGACTTTCTATATTACCTACTGTGGTATTTAGAAGAGACAATATTCCATTGAATCTATCTAATTTTCTAACTATGATCAACTACTGATTCTTCTTCACTGTTTTTCCCTCCAATCATTTCTACATCCTGAAAGACTGAATTATGGCTAGACTTTACAGGCAATGTGTTATCTTCCTACAGCTAAAGACCAATATCTGTGTTTTTCAACCTACTTTAAATAAAAAAAACTTCCTTAACTTGTGTTTTTTAGTTTGTTTTCTTGTCTATTTCCAAGATGCTAAATCCAATCATGATGACCGAGTCACAAAACAATAACAAAACAAGCCGCCCGGAGTCCTACGGGATTGGGCGGCATATAAATCTATTAAAAGTTTAAAAAGTTAAAGTTAAAGATAACCCTCATTAGATTTTTCCCACTATCCACTCTGCTCTGGAGATGCTCTAAAGCAGGGCTGTCAAACTCCTGTTATATGCTGGCCACGCCCATGCCTGGTTTAGCAAAGGGGGGAAGTCCCGATATATCACATGATGTCGCTGTGACGCTGCGAGTTTGACACCACTGCTCTAAAGCAATTTGGAAAGGAGGAATGTGTGAATAAATTCAATTTATTTTGGTATAAGTATTATCTCGTATGAATTTTCGTCAAATGTGTACTATTTGATGACTATTAGTCTACCTGCTTTAGCAAATTATCTGTCTTTCATACATCCACAGATCTCCCTTGAAACTGTCAAAAAAGAATCTCATACATGCTGATGGTGGGGGGGGGACTTTAAAATATTTGCACATCAAAGATAACACACATTTAAAGACAGCTTAATCAAATACTTATCACCCAACTCAAGTATGAAGCTGACTACAGAGATTCCATAGTACAATAGCTTGTTAAATAAGCTGCTTCTGTAAATAAATAATTGTGAAATACCAGGTGTGCAGGAACAACAAATGTCTTTGTATCACAGCAAAATAAGTGAAACAAAAACAACTATAGAATATAACAAAATACCACATTTATATTGCTGTTCTTAACTACACTGTCTTTGCTGGAAATGCTATGGTAGCATCACAAGTTGAAGAACAGAGAAGCATTACAAATTCACATAGGAATCTGTTTGAAAATCAAACATTCTCCTTTATGGGTGCCTTTGAGTGAGTGATGACTCCTGGTGAGTGCCTGGATGTAATGGAATGTGTGGATGACCTTGGGAACCATGGAAAGAGATGCTGCCTAGGTAACAATCAGACAAGAGAGGTAGGAGGCTCCAGTAGCTTAATTGTCAGAGAAATAAACTTATGAAGGATCCACCCTAATGGATCAAACAGTTAAAATTGGCAGAAAGAACTTTGAATTTTCAAACTTGCAAGCTTGATGTCACCTCTCCCAGATAAACTAGATAGGAATCATGATTAGACAAACTAATTCTATTTGATCATAAGGCTACATTAACACAATCTTGTAATTCTGAAAGTAGAAACTTCCTGCCATCACTTTTAACTACTGACACCAAACTGGCTGTCAGAAGCCAACCATACTTCTCCATATTACTGCTTTGACCCATCTAGTTGTCTATTTGTCAAGCCATGCGCTTGTGATTTAACATTGTGATGGAATACCATATATTTTAATGAAGCTTTTGCTTAACAAATTGTAACTCTCAGAAAACTACACCAGAGACCTGCTGTGCACCCAGCCGTGTCTATAAAAGGTTTACAATTCAGATGCAACCTTCAGTGAACTGTGTGAATTATTTTAGCTGAAAGCTTGGGAGTTCTCTCCTTGTTCTTGTCGTCAGCCCAATTAAGCTTGATATTTTAAACCATTCCAATCCTGTTCAGTTTTGTGCATTTCAAATATTCTGGCCTAACTGGTTTATGAACCTCTGCTTGGTATCTTTTCTATCTAAAATAAGGTAGCGTGAGTGCAATCTCCCAAAGGCTAAAATCTTAATGAGATGAAGCCCAAATTAGACACATAATTTGAAAGCATAGTCATAATTTGAGAGCATGTTTGTCAGGTAGGGAAACAAATGGCTCCCAATAAATAGAGTTGCTGATGCAAAACACTGATTCTTTCACAGAAATATAACAAGCTATACAGCATTTATTTATATCATATACTTAAGCAAAACAGTAAAGATGCTTATGGATTACACCAAATGAATGTAATCATATTATGCATACGGGCTTGAGACCAAGCAATAGCATTTTGTTATGTAATGAAATTCCTGTTTTGAAGCACTATTAGAGAAAGGAAAAAAAATCAATGGAGCTTCAAAGCTCTGTTCTAATCTGAATCATTATACTGAAGCTGGGAACCAAGCTGAATACTACCAGGGAGAGCACAAGTGAGAGCATACAGGCCTAATTTTAAAATTTCCACTGGCTACCAGAGAAAGGGTGTAGTTTGGATATTTATGGTAGCTGGGAAAACAAACACGATATTTTGGTTTGGACAAACTACAAGTTTATCCAAGTTGGCTAACTGAAGTCTTGTTTCAAGTAAATTATAGGCACTATAGTAATGTGCAGTGAAATTAAATTGATACTGAAAAGTATGTATTGTCAAGACCATGCTTTGTCCAGTCACAACATTCAAAAGAGTTGGAAAAGAAAAACGGAGGTTCCTGAATGATAATTAATGCTGGAGAAAACTGAAAATAGCTCAAAACAAATAATTGCAATGCTAAATGAAGTAAAACCGGATTGATTTGAAGCAGCTTTAGAAGTCATAGAGGTTATCCAATCTAACTATCAGTGCAATATCCGCTAGTTCATCAATGACAGATAATAACCATCCAGTCTCTGTTTCAAGACCTTTAACGAAAGAGAACCACATCATGTAGCAGACTTTTTTCTGGCTAAACATAGCCAGAACCTTCAACTGTCCTTCATAGGATTCGATTTCCAGTATCTCTGTAGCCTTCTTCTGCACTTGCTCCAGTAGTTACTATTGTTATTTTTGAACTGTGGTACACAGAACTGGACTTAGTACTCCAAAAGGAGTCTGACTAGGACAGAGGGGAGCAATAATTATTTTTCATGTCTTGGATTATATGCCCCTAACGCTTTCCAAGTAAACATTTGCTTTTTTAGCAACTGCATCACAAAGCTGGCTCATGTTTAACTTGTGATTAGACAAAAACACCCTGATCCCTTTCCCATATGTTACTTGCAAGTCAGATCGCACAACCCATCCCATACTTGTGTCGTACAGTTCTCCTACTCACAGGAAGACTTATATATGCCTTCCTATTAAATTCAACCCTATTCATTTTGACCCACTGCTTCAGCCTTTTTCGATCTTTTTGAAACTTCTCTATTTCATCAAAATCATTAGCCAAACATCCCAGTTTTGTACTCTCTGCAGACTCTCTCAAACTCATCTATCTATATAATTGATTAAAAAGTTGAAAAGCAACTTTTGCTGATAATGATCAATGATGGGCAAAGCCATCATTGATGGAACTATGAATTCTGAATCAGACTAGCAGGTTCTATTGCAGTGTTTCTCAACCTTGGCAACTTGAAGATGTCCGGACTTCAACTCCCAGAATTCCCCAGCCAGCATTCGCATTCGCTGGCTGGGGAATTCTGGGAGTTGAAGTCCGGACATCTTCAAGTTGCCAAGGTTGAGAAACACTGTTCTATTGGGAAAAAGTCAAGGTATCTGATCATGAACTGAAGCTCAAGAGAAAGTGGGTTATGCAGCAAGAAAATGACCCAAAACACATAAATCATATAACTAAGGAATGGCTAAAGCAGAAGAAAATTAAAGTTTTGGAATAGCTAAGTCAAAATTCTGACTTTAATCCTAGAAAAATGTTATAGAAGGACCTGAATCAAAGTTTAGGTTTAGGTTTAGGTTTATTCGATTTATATGCTGCCCTTCTCCCAAGGACTCAGGGCGGCGTACAACATTAAAAGAAACACATAATACAAAAGTTAAAAAGAAATTAAATAGGATATCCCAAACCCAATTAAAATTGACAATATTTTTTTTTTAAAAAATTAAAATTAACAGTGATCAATAATTTATTTTGTTTTGTTCAGGCTAGGCTGGCTTGCTGGAAAAGCCAACTTTTTAGGGTGCGTCGGAAGGACCGGAGGTCGGGGATTATACGAAGCTCATGGAAAGATTATACGAAGCATGCAAGGAAGTCCACCCATATCCTTGAGTTGAAGTTCTTATGTGGGAAAGATTGGGTTAACATTCCTCGAAGCTGATGTATAGGACTGATCAAGAGTTATCATAAACATTTACTTCCAGTTATTGCTGCTGGGTGGAGTGGGGGGTCCTCCAGCAAAGGTTGACATATCTTTGTCACACACCAATATGTAGTTTGGGATCATTTTCTTCCATGAATAAATGAAAGACTATAATGTTTTTGAGTCATTTATTTATTGGTGTTCTCTTTATCTAGTAAGATTTCGGTGGAGAACAATTTATGGAGAAATTTTGAAAATTCAAACAAGTTCACAAACTTACAAGCATAACTACAGAAAAGGGAGGGTGGGAATCATAAAGCATTGCTCAAGATTTAACATACTTTTCTTACTTCCTGCCCCTGCATTCCCCTGAATGTAAGATCAACTTCAATTATTTTGTTATTTCAAAAAGGCTTCAGGGTCTGATAAGTTCTCATGTCCCACAGAAGTGTTTTTACCTGTATTTGTATTGCTCCTTGGGGCTTGGCCTTTTTTCTTTATGGTAATGTTTTGTTATTTATATTATAGTTGATTACTGTTAGGCCTAGCCCAAAAATGACATGAAACAATTCAGTCAACATTCAGTTGTTTATTTGCATACATCATATAGACAGAAACTTGCCAAACTAAACCTATTACTACCCTAACCTAACATATATACCCTAAGAGATTCTAGGAAGTGAGAGTGAAGGTTCATTCTCTGAGCTTGTGGGTTGGTTTACGAACGTTTCGTTACTAGGCTATCTTCAGTGGAGTTTAGGGGATGTCAGTGTCAGTGTTCTTCTGTTTATAATGGCTTCATGTGGTCAGTAGGTCTTGTGATGGTCAGGTAACGTCAGATAAGGGACCCATCAAGTCAGGGAAGAACACTGAGACTGATATCCCCTAAACTCTGCTGAAGATGTTACCTAGCTGTTGTGGCCCAGCAGGAGCTGTTGGAGCTGCCACCAGACTCCGACAGCGAGAGGCCCTATGAGTCGGCTCTGGAGGATGTGGAGGACCCTGGACAGGATTCCGACTCCAAGCAGGGCGCAGAGAGGCTGATTGGCCACCAGGAGTCACCTGAGCCTTGGACCAGTGGGGAGGAGACAAGGGAGAGTGAGCCGGTTGCCAGTAGTGAGTTGTTCCTGGATGCATGCCATCAAAGAGCTACTAGGCATCAGGAACAGTTGCGCAGTTACAGGAGGTAATTGCACTCAGCTGGTGGTCATTAGGCTCCTCTCCAGACTATAAAAGGACTGCTTGTGCACACGCCCCTTTTGCAGAAGTCAACGCAGGAACTAATGCTGGAGAACATTATTGTGAACTTGGCAGGCTGGATTGCTACCACGGCTTATCTGTGCTGGATTGCTGCCCAAGCTTGTCTATGCCGGTTTGCTGCCAAGGACCTGTCTACCTGTTAATTAAATGCCGTAACTTATCTTTGGCTTGGAGTGTGCTTTGGTGTGGAACGAGGGGGGTCAGAACACCTAGCCTAGTAACGAATTGTTTGGAAACCAACCCACAAGTTCAGAGAACAAACTTTCACTCTCTTCCTACACCCGAGCTACAGATATTCCCCACTATTACAATTCTAGGGAGTGGTTATCCTAAGTTTCTTCCTCTTTTCATGATCCAGCCCTGGACTATGCCATCTCTTGTCTCATCTCCCCCTTCCTTGGAATGTGCTCCCTCCCTCCTGGGAAACTGATGTTTCACTGTAGTCCATCACAGCAGACACATTCATAGACACATTCCATCAAAATTACTGCATTTAGGTTTGCAAGTTAAAAGCTCTGAGTCACTAGGAGTGGAATGGGAAATAAACCTGGCAAATAAAATAAATAATATTATCATCTACTAACACATATGCAAGAATTTTTATGGCTCATAAAATTAAATTTTAATCATTAAAATTTATAATTGTTCTTGAGGCCAAACTTAAATTGGAATAAAAATGATGTATAATGATAAATTGAGTCAGGTTGAAAATGTAGACATGACATTGCCAGGAACCATTGCAACCTCTCTTTTGTAGAAATTAAGTACTCCGTTTTGAATAAATGAATGGTCTGATTTCATAACTGCTATCATCAAGTATGAGTGTTTTTGTTGTTATTTAAAGTTATGTTTCCATTTTATTGCATTTGTTGTATGTTTCATTGACTATATCACTGTTTTTGTACAGCACTTAAGAGACCTTCAAATGAAATGCATTTTTAAATTTTTCATTTATAGTAAAATGAGTATGTATGCATGCTTTGATTTTGTCAATATTTGGATTAAGACAAACCAATATGTTTATTTTAAAAGTTGCCTCTTTATATCGATTACCTTGCCCTGATGATCGTGCTTCATTTCCCAGCCCCGTGGTAATTCTAGCTGTTTGTTGGCAAACATGTTCAAAAAGCCAACTAGATCCCGATTATGCTGGTAGCGCTCAAAATGATGGGTATCTCGTCGAACTTTGGTGATCATGTGCTTCAGACAAGTATTATTTGTAAACATTCTGTAGGCACTCTGGCGGAAGGAGAAGAAATCAAAAGTTATTTGCGGGTTCTCGGACTAACATTTTAAGGGCTTCATCAGTTTTGAAAAATGTATACTACAATAGCAATAGCAATAGCAGTTAGACTTATATACCGCTTCATAGAGCTTTCAGCCCTCTCTAAGCGGTTTACAGAGTCAGCATATTGCCCCCAACAACAATCCGGGTCCTCATTTTACCCACCTCGGAAGGATGGAAGGCTGAGTCAACCCTGAGCCGGTGAGATTTGAACCGCCAAACTGCAGAACTGCAGTCAGCTGAAGTAGCCTGCAGTGCTGCATTTAACCACTGCGCCACCTCGGCTCAAGCCAAGGGAATTTGCCATCCCCTAACATAAACTCCAATTCCTTCAGAATTAACTGCTCACTATGCTCCTGGTATTGTGCAGTGTTAACACTAGGGTGAGAGAACCAGTTTTCAAGAGCTGAATTAAATGTTTGCATTGGTTAAATGCTTGACCAATGCAAAGTTAAAAGCTGTAAGCTCCTCGCTTAGTCTGGATATAGCGAAAGTAATAAGATGATAAGAACGTGGAGAATATTCTTTTTCTTAATTTATGGTAAAAACAATTAACTGCTGTGGATGCTTCTGAAGTTAAGCATATCATGTTGTGCAAAACCATTTCATTTAGGCCTATACACTTTCCCCAAAAAACTAATTCTCTATTTCATTCCATTCCCTGCTCCCAATCATGGAACAGTCAGTAACTCTTACAAATTAAAAAAAAGGGTAAAAAGGCAAGAAAGAACAAGTATCAAGTATCCCTAGAAGCATACCAAAGCCCAGAGTGTTACACTGAGTATTTCAGGTCTCATAACAGAATTACTATTTGTATTTCTCATACTACACCTTCAGACCAGAGGTGGGTTCCTACCAGTTCGGACCAGTTCGGTAGAACCGCTTCGTCAAATCTACCGAACTGGTTAGAAGAGGTTCCACCAGTTGACCCGGAAAGCAGGCCACAGCTACAGAAGAGGTTCCAAATTTTTTTGAAACCCACCACTGGTCCTTGGATATGATTATTCTACACTATCATGTTCATATTTATAAAACTCAGTGCCTCTGTGAAAGGTAAGGATGACTACTGCGTTTGTGGTGCAATCAGAACATTGCGTGTGTTGAAGTTGTTTTAACGCAAACCAAAGATGCCTTTTAAAAAACAAGTTTACATCATATTCTTCTGCATGCCAGTGCTGTGTGTGAGGTAATTTAAGGTGGTTCTGACAAGTGTCGTCGGCATCTTCATATCCGGTCACATGGGCGGCAAGCCACTCCCATCCGGTCACATGGGTGGCAAGCCACTCCCACAAAGGAGGCCACACCCATAGAGTAGGTTCGAACAATTTTTGAAACCCACCACTGCTTCAGACCATCAACAAACTATTGATAATTCTTTCAGCTGCTTGCCAGAGTCACTCTGGTTATTCTGTCAGGATGGTTCCCTAAGCAAAAGATGGCCGCAGGGAAAAAAAACAACCTGATCCATATTCCTACAACTCTAATGTCATTTAATAGTGCAATCCACACATTTCAACAAACCATGGGGTTTTATTTTGTAAACCATCCTGGGTGGCCTTTTATAGCTGTGTAATTTTTAAAATTAAACATATTTATGCTCACTCGTGCATGAGCGCACGCACACACATTTTATTGGCGCCCCAACTTGCCATTATTCTAGTGTGAAAAAAAATGTGGTACTAAAAATTCAAATATATCCTACTCCTCCAGGGTCTACAACCAAGCTTGATTTGTGGGTGCTACTCACAGGGTTTGAATGCAGCACGGTGAAGAATTCTGGGCTGATGAGGAATTTTACTGGGGGTGACTGGAGCAGCAGAGTAAGCCTTGATCTGGAGGTAGAATGAGGCAGCGCATTGTCCCTTCGGTAATCTAATACAAAGATGTAGTAAGAGTCATTGAGTCAGACAAGGACTTCGATGCCATCAATAAGTAAAAACTTAACTATTTTTATCTTTATATGTGACATGGAATACTTATATTTTCCTTAGTATTAAATACCACTATAAAATGGAGTCTTAAACAGTTTTTAAAACAGATTAAGTGAAATAAAAGAATAAAGAATACTGTTAGATCACTACCCTGGGTGAATAAGGGGAAAAAAATGACAATCACAGTAGCGCTATAATTCCTTCACTTTCCTTCCTTCAAATCTCTACTTTTAGCAATAGCAATAGCAATAGCAATAGCAGTTAGACTTATATACCGCTTCATAGGGCTTTCAGCCCTCTCTAAGCAGTTTACAGAGTCAGCATATTGCCCCCACAGTCTGGGTCCTCATTTCACCCACCTCGGAAGGATGGAAGGCTGAGTTAACCTTGAGCCCGTGAGATTTGAACCGCCGAACTGCAGCTAACAGTCAGCTGAAGTGGCCTGCAGTACTGCACTCTAACCACTGCGCCACCTCGGCTCTTTTAACATCTGAGAGAATTATGTCTACATTATTGCTCATTATTTTTTTTAAATAATCCATCCATTGGTATCTTGCTGGAATGCTGCTGAGTTTAAATTTAAAATATCGGGAATTTAAGAGATAGTGAGAGAAAAGGAGACTGAATCCTGACCGTGGGAGAAACAAAAATATTTTCTAAGTATTATGGGAAAATATAAAAATTATACAAAACAAGAGTATTTGCTTCTATTAGGAAGCCAATAAAAGCGATTGCAAAACTGATTTTCTTATTGAACCAGCAGCAGCTGAGAAACCAACGGATAGATATTGCAAGTTCCAAGAAATCCAAATATGACAATACATTCAGTAAACCAAAATTGTGTGACTACGGGCGTACAAGCAGCATAATCCCACATGACCAGCTTCACTGAGGAAAGAATTAAATGCAGAGGCTATGTCCAAACCACTCATCTTCCCACCCACACTGTGTGGTTTCCCCCACACTGCTTAGACAGTGTCCCAAACAAGAGAAATGGGCTCTCCTTGGCCAATAGAATCCATTGGGAAATACCATTCAGAATTTCACCAAGAAATAAGTGAAAAGGGGGGGGGGAGGATCCTCCAACTTATTTGTGTTAAATTCATTTTTCAATGGCAACGTATTTTGTCCTCAATATATAGTGGATCAATCTCAAATGAAACAGTTTGACAAGCAGTTTAAACTGAGGCTGTATTTCTTACCAGCAGGTGGGCTATGGAACTCAGGATCTTCTGCAGCTCCATCAAGAGCAGTTGAATGCTCCTCTGGCCTGTCGTTAGTCATGGTTCGGCGAATACTCTGATACCTAAAGTTCCAAGACTGACATTATATATACCACACAACACATACAATGAAGCGTTCTCTTGTAGTACACCTAAAAAGCTGTTGGTTTAATCAAAAGTTAAACCATAGCCACTTCAATGACATCTCACTCTTCCTCATCTTAAAACTATTTCAAGCACCGCATCATAAGATTGTTTGTTTGTTTATTGGATTTATTTGCCGCTCTTCTCCCAAGGCGGCGTACAACATTTAAAAAAAACATATTACAAAAGTTAAAAAGGAAATAAAGTATCCAAAAACAAACCCAATTAATATTAGCAATAAAATTTTAAAAATTAGATTAAAATTAACAATTAAATTAATCATTTATTTTATTCTGTTCAGGCCAGGCCGGCTTGCTGGAAAAGCCAACTTTTTAGGGCGCGTCGGAAGGACCGGAGGTTGGGGATTATGCGAAGCTCCAGGGGCAGCTCATTCCAGAGGGAAGGCGCTCCCACAGAGAAGGCTTTCCCCCTGGGGGTCACTAGCCGACACTGTCTGGCCGACGGCACCCTGAGGAGGCCAACTCTGTGGGATCGCACTGGACGGTGGGAGGCTACTGGTGGCAGTAGGTGGTCTCGCAGGTACCCTGGGCCTAAGCCATGGAGCGCTTTAAAGGTCATAATTAGTACCTTGAATCGCACCCGGAGAACAACCGGCAACCAGTGCAGGCCGCCTAAAAGGGGTGTAACATGGGAGCACCTAGGTACCCACATGATAGCCCGCGCAGCCGCATTCTGGATGAGCTGAAGCTTCCAGGTGCTCTTCAAGGGTAGCCCCATGTACAGAGCATTGCAGTAGTCCAGGAGAGAAAGAATGAGGGCATGAGTCACTGTGCACAGGGCATCCTGATCTAGAAAGGGGCGCAACTGACGTACCAGGCGAACCTGGTAAAAGGCCCCCCTGGTCATGGCCGTCAGGTGTTCTTCTAAACTAAGCTGCGTATCCAGGAGGACTCCCAGATTGCGGGCCCTCTCTGAGGGAGCTAAAATTTCTCCCCCTATCATCAAAGATGGAACAAGATGCACAAATCGGGATGATGGAAACCACAGCTACTCAGTCTTGGAGGGATTGAGCTTGAGCCTGTTCCTCCCCATCCAGATCCGCACAGCCTCCAGGCATCGGGACATCATGTCGAGGGCATCGTTTGGGTAGTTTGGGGTAGAGATGAAAAGTTGGGTATCATCAGCATATTGATGATACCGTAACCCAAAACCACGGATGATCTTGCCCAGTGGTTTCATATATATGTTGAACAGGAGGGGTGAGAGAATCGACCCCTGGGGCACCCCACAAGTGACGCACCTCGGGGTCGATCCCTGTCCTCCAGTCAACACGAACTGCGACCAATCCGACAGGTAGAACCACCGTAAAATGGTGCCCCCCACTCCCAACCCCCCGAGTCGTCGCAGTAGGATACCATGGTTGATGGTATCGAAAGCCGCCGAGAGGTCTAATAGGACCAGGACAGAGGAACAGTCCCTGTCCCGGGCCCACCAGAGATCATCAACCAACACGACCAATGCCATCTCCATGCTGTACCCGGGCCTGAACCCCGACTGAAACGAATCCAGGTAGGCAGCTTCATCCAGGTACTGGGGAAGCTAATGTGCTACCGCACTCTCGACAACCTTCAATACAAAGCGAAGGTTGGAGACTGAACAATAGTTGGCTAAAGAAGCTAGGTCCAGGGAAGGCTTCTTAAGGAGGGGCCTCACCACCGCCTCCTTCAAGGCGGTGGGAAAGAACCCCTCTCTCAATGAAGCGTTGGTAATCGCCTGGAGCTAGAAATTTATTAACTACAAACTTGTGTCCATGCTTTTTTTTTTCTCCTTCATAGTACATTTTCTTTGTTCCAAATATCAGGTCAGACATTGCCTTGTTATTGATTTTTGTTCTGAGTAAAATGCTGCAAAAACATGATGATTATACCTAAAATCTGGGAGTTTTGGTTTGTTTGTTTCCATACAATAATTCCTCTCATAATTTTAGGTATGCGTTTCCAAACACTAGTATTTGGAAACAATAATGGAAAATAATATATCTAGCCAATCCTATAAGGAACATGGCTAATAGTTATTACTGTTGACAGTCATTGTGAAAGTTGCAATTCTGAACTGTGAGCAGTTATTTACTTTCCACACTTCCATTCTGATATGTGCCATGTATTGTTCCCCAGTCTATACAGCTAGATCAGTGTTTCTCAACCTTGGCCACATGAAGATGTCCGGATTTCAACTCCCGGAGTTGAAGTCCGGACATCTTTAAGTGGCCAAGGTTGAGAAACACCGAGCTAGATTGTCCTTATGACTTTTAATTCAGCAACTATTTGAAATTCTGGAAACATTTCATCTACATAGGTGCCAACCCATATTACAATAACTATTATAATATTTTTTTACTATTATAATGTTTATTAAATTCTCCATCAGTCACCCCATTTTTGCACTCAACTGTGGCCGCGTCATATCATTAATGCTTTTCTCCACAGAATATTGAGTTTGAGTTTATTGAACACTTATAGGCCGCCCTTTTCCCTGAGGGGACTCAGGGCGGCTTACAATAATAAGGGAGGGGAGTGCAAGACATGACATAAAAGAAAATGTGAGTAAAAATAATTAACAATAAAAGCACAACATTCACTCAGCATTCGGGCGGGGAGAGAGTAAAGTCCTATCCCCAGGCCTGACGGGATAGCCAGATCTTAAGGGCCGTGCGGAAGGCCTGGACGGTGGTGAGGGTGCGAATCTCCACGGGGAGATTGTTCCATAGCGTCGGAGCTGCAACTGAGAAGGCTCTCCTCCGCGTAGTCGCCAGTCGGCACTGACTGGCGGATGGAATTCGGAGGAGGCCTACCCTGTGCGATCTGATGGGACGCAGGGAGAATATGAAATTGTTTCTTAGCTAATATTGATATTTGGTATGATGCAAGCGATGAAAAATAAGATGAATATTTCTACGTTTGTTTAATTCAAGGGAGTTGTGTAATTCGTAGGGATGAAGCGTTGCACTTTTATTTCATTTGTGTTGCAGATAATACAAAAATTTGAAAATTTCTCACCGGCGATTCAATTGCTCCATCTGCTGTATGGAGTTGGAACGTTGAAGGATTTGCTGGGCTGGTGGACCTGTGGGCCTCTGCCATGTTGTGGTTCTGTTAACATGGTCCACATAGAATATTCTCCCATGACTGTCAATACGTGCTTCCCAATCTAAGATAAGAAGATGTATCACGAAAAATAAGGATTTTAACAACTTAAAAGCAATGTCTTCTATTGGACAATGAATATCTCACTTTATTTGTCTATCTAGTTTGTAAGTTTGTAAGTTTGTAAACTTACAAACTTACTTATTTGTCTATCTATTCATTCAATTATTTTTAAGTACATACATTGACAGTTCTGCATATCATGGCCATAGATATGTGCCATACATGTGACACATATAGAGAGTGGAGACAGAGCAACAAAATGCAAAGTGAGAGGCATCCTTTTCAGTATTTTGGGTTCATATAAGTCTTTGGTTATTTAATGTAGATATCTTGCACCTTAACACACAATTTAGGATTGTTAATTGCAGAGGAGTTGCAAAATACATATCTTGTGTGTAGAATGTCCTGGATTTAATTCCTGGCATTTCAACTTGAAAGGAACTGCCTGAAAGTTTGAAGACTGCCTGTCTACCAGAATAGTTAACTATGACTTAATTAGGGACCTAGTTTATGTCAGGTATACTTCTCTATACAGATGATCCTCAGTTAATAACGAAACTTACATCGCAAAGCAATGCACTCATAAAGTATGTTGTCATGTGACTATAATGCTTAGAAATGGCAGCTCTGGTAGTCCCTGGTTACAGTTGTTAAACAAGGGCCTCATATGGCCATTGACTTTGCTTGTGGAAGCCAGCAGAGAAAGTTGCAAATCACAATCATGTCATTGCAGGACATGGTTGGAAATCCAGGCTGGTTGCTAAATGCCTGGATTGCAAACATATGTCTGCAGGCAGCACTGCACTGTCTGGAAATTCTAGAGTGATCATATCCACCATTCATTCAGCAGTGTCACAGATTCAAACAGTCGTTGAAAGAGTGGTTATTAAATGAGGACGACTTATAATATAATTCCATTCCCAGTTAGAAGGACCTCACAGCAGCACCATCTCTAGGGAGAAAAAAAATTAAAAAGGTGAAGCACATAATCTGTTTTTTAAATAGGGATCCGATTACTGCTACTTCAAATTCTTCTGGGTGTGCTTTGCTATGAAAAAATAAAAGTACACCTTCATGTAATCTGTGTTCTCTATATTTTAAATTAAAATAGAAAAAAGTTCCTCACTTGGTGGCAAAGCTTCATCCACTCTCTGATAACGACTAACATCCTGACGAACTGAGGGAAGAGATCTCAGGGGACCATCAGGCTGAGAACCTAAAATCCAAAAGAAATACGGTGTAAACTTTCCATCGAAACACATACAATATTTACTATTTGTACACAGGATTCTGAGCAGCTTACAAAGATGACAATAACAGAGTAATAATTTTAAAGAACACAAAAGCAGGAGGCATACTGGAAGGAGGCAAAGAAAAATTAATAAAGCGATTCAAATTTAGAAATGGTGTCCTACTATGTCCTAGTTCAGCCCCTGAGGAAACAGCTTGATTTTTACAGCTCTTCTAATGGACAGGAGAGTGTGAACAAAGAAGATAAGGGAAAATCAGCAATGAGTAGAAAGGGGAAGTCAAAAGAAGTCAGAGAATGCACTGGTAACTCTTGTGATAATCTTTCTGTAATTAAGCACCCAAGGAGGATTTTACTAATGCATCTCTGAATAGAAACAACTTGCATCCTATGTCTTATTGTTTTTAATTGTGGATAATTAAATGGTCCTTTGAGTAAATGAGAGAAGAAAATAATAATTGTCCCTTGGTATGTCTGTAGTGTTACATTGCCAAGAAAAGAATGTATCATCTCAGTACAAAAACTCAAGGTCATCATTTGAGGAGAGGGGTGACAAGATTTTAATTTTTATTTATTTCAGGATAAGCTATGAAGAAATTATGGAACTTCTGACCAATTAAACTTGGTTCTGCCATAGTCCACATTCAACTTTTAAAGAAACAGAAGATGACTGGTCACAGAGAGGAAGAGGGAGTTCCTCCTAAGCCTGAGGTCTGGTGAGTTCAAGATTGGTTGGGAATATAATTCTCAGAATTCCCAACCAACTTGTTTGAAAAAATCTGGAAATTGTAATGCCAGCCCTCCCTGAGGCACCAAGCAGAGGAAGGATGTCTAGCCCAATTCCTTGACCAACTTAGCTTGCCTGCTTTCTTCAATGGAAAACCAAGGCCATTCAGTGTCTGAATGACTAGACAGCACTAAATAATGTAAACAAAAATCCTTCAGGACGCTTTAAAATGATCTGCAGCAAATCCTGCCTGGATTGTTAAGACTCATGCACTTTTATAAGTAGATTCTTACAGTGCTTGCACAGAGATTAAGAATAAACAGATTGGGAAAATACTGGTGTTGCTATGCAAACCAGTGTTTTATATTTGGACTATATTTTTTAAAATTAAAAATTAAACTAGCTCGCCAAGGTAAATAGAATCAATCATGGAATGAAGGTAGGCAAGTTATCAATCATCTTAGTGCCATTCTTTTGTGCTGATTACCTCCACTAGCGCCAGCCTCCTGTGAAGCAGCTCCTTCACATGATGCTGATGCACCTCTCACATCTTCCTCTTGAGACTGGTTGTGTGCAGCTGCTGCCTGCAGGTTCTGTCTCCTCTGCCATATCTCTTCTGAGTCATCACCATCTGGCAGCCCATCTTCAAACAGCTGGCCTTCCTCTTGAGTGGTTGGTAAGTGCACTGCAGGTAAAAAGGCCTGAGTGCACACAGCGTCCTGAGTTTCTGGCTCACTCCTGGAAGCCTCTGCTGCACAGGCACCTTCTTCTTCCTCCTGAGAAGAAAAGGCCGGAGTCTCAGGAAAGCGATTGCTTTCAAGGGAAGAGCAGCAAGTGTCAACAGAGGAGAGTTGGGTAGCTGTGCCTTCATTGCAAGAGCCATCAGCCCCCTCTATGTCACTTTCTCCCTCTGGCCTGGTGCTTGATTCACTAACACTCTCTGTATGAGCAGCATCACTTTGCTCGGTCTCTGATGAAATCTGGGAAGGTTCTGATCCTTGGTCAATAGATTCAGCTTCCGTGATTTCCCTTTTGCTCCCAGAAACTGACTCAGAAGTTCCAGGATCCGCACCAGACGTGGGTTGTTCTGCCTCCTGAGGTACAGAAATGGTATTGCTTGCTGAATCTTCTAGACAATCATCCTGAGAATTCTGAGGAGTTTCAGTTTCTTGTCCTGCTATCTCCAATTCAGCAGGCCCATTGGACATCTCCTCCTGACAACAGGAAGTTTGCGGAGGTATTTCTACATCGGGTGCCGTCACAATTTCTTCAGAGACTTGGCTTTGTGTTACTTGGCTTGAGGAGCCATTTAAGAAAACTGATTCATCATTTCTAGCAGTACCATTTAGCATAATCAAACCACCACCGTCATCATCCACTGATGACTGGAAACCCAAACTGTGATGGAATTCATGTTCCTCTTCGTCAGAATCAATGTGAAGCATAGCATTGAGTCGTGTGTCAGTAGGGAAGCTACTCTTCAATTTTGGGGATGCCCCAATAGTACGTTCATTACAAGCAGAGGTCCCAGATCTAGGAAGATTATTTTGTTCTATTGCATCTAGGTAGTCATTCAAGGAGTCCTGGCGGCCCCTGGGAACTGAGGACCTTGACGTTGTAGAGGCTGAATCCTCTTGATCTGTTTCCGAAGTAGTACTAGTTCTAAAGGAATGCCGCAAGATGACGTGTCCAGATGATTCTTCAAGAATTGGGCCATTTGAAAAAAGTGGATGTGTATCATGATGCCCTGCAGGTATATCCTCATCATCAGAAGGGCTTCCTAAGTCCCCATTGACAGAATTTACTCCAAGAAGGGTTCCTACAGTTTCTGGTGAAGCATCTACAATGAAAAGACAAAAGATTGATTAGTGAAACTAACTGTGAACCTTAAGGGGCATGCATAACAGAGGTGGGTTCCTACCAGTTCGCACCTATTCGGTAGAACCGGTTCGTCAAATCTACCGAACCGGTTAGAAGAGGTTCCACCAGTGGACCCGGAAAGCAGGCCGCACCTACAGAAGAGGTTCCAAAAATTTTTGAAACCCACCACTGGTCCTTGGATATGATTATTCTACACTATCATGCTCATATTTATAAAACTCAGTGCCTCTGTGAAAGGTAAGGATGGCCACTGCGTTTGTGGTGCAATCAGAACATTGCGTGTGTTGAAGTTGTTTTAACGCAAACCAAAGATGCCTTTTAAAAAACAAGTTTACCTCATATTCTTATGCATGCCAGTGCTGTGTGTGAGGTAATTTAAGGTGGTTCTGACAAGTGTCGTCAGCATCTTCATATCCGGTCACGTGGGCGGCAAGCCACTCCCATCCGGTCACATGGGTGGCAAGCCACTCCCACAAAGGAGACCACACCCACAGAGTAGGTTCGAACAATTTTTGAAACCCACCACTGATGCATAAGCACATCAGCATGCCTATCATCCCTGTTCTAATATTCCCTTGTATTCGTATTCATTCCATATATTCATAATCATGTTTATACTTAATTCTCTAACTGACAACTGACAAGTATAGCACTTTGTCAGAACAGAATGCATAGGATTTCTAAGCTCTCGGTCTTGAATGAAGAATTTAAAGAGGAAATAGCACAGAAGTTATACATGAAGTACTTTGGGTGAAATATAACATCATGTGAATAGATTTTTACTGCTATCTATGCTGATAGTTATTCCTTTTTTTTGCATCTACCATAAATCTTCAGATCATTCGCCAGTTCACTATTTTTAATAGATTTTGAGGGCCCAAGTGGGTTGCACGAGACAGAAGCAGCACTGGAAACAGTTCTGTGTACAGAACTATACCGATGACTTTCATTTAACATTTCCCTAAATCTCCTTTTAGGAAATACTCTACAATTATGCATTGAATATGATTTCAAGTGGAGCTCCATTCAATACATTGTGCTTCATCTCAGACTCCAATCCAAAACAAGACATGCCTTCCATCAATTAATGTTGGAGCAACACATAATAGTAACTGTGGAGATTCTCCTAGTCATCCAGGGCACGGTTGTCCCAAAGATGCTTTTTCAAGAGGCAACTGGAGTTTCTGGTTTTTCTTTGAAGATGTTTCGTTTCTCATCCAGGAAGTTCTTCAGCTCTGAAGAAGCAGCTTTTTGGATGAGAAGTGAAACTTCTTCAAAGAAAAACCAGAAACTCCAGTTGCCTCTTGAAAAAGCACCTTTAAAGACACATAATAGTAAATTCTCTTTTTTCAACAGAATTAGGTTTACTTATAGAAAAATTGCAGGCTGCCAAGTTTCAGAGTAATAGACAACGAAGCACAATGATTAGAAAGCCCCTGTCTGCTACAGTGGAGAGGCAGCAGTAGACATGAGAGAATGGTGAAGAGTATATGAAGGACCATCACAGCTCCAAGTAATCTGGTAGCTATAATTGAATATGGAGAAAGTGCTTATGTTGGGCTACTGCACTACTTGTATTCTCATACATAACAATTATATAATTAGCTGCATGCAATACCAGCATATCCACATAAATATGGTTCCCTAAAAGACAACAGAGGCCACAAATAACAAATTACAGAGCTTGTAGGTCTGCATATATTCTCCCCTTATTAGAGAAATTGCCAGGGAGGGCAGACCATTTTTATCTAGGCTTTCTCCTCCAGGACACTAACCCGGCTACCATGTCTGCAGTGGCAAAGTTCTGTGTGGCTGCAACGTCCATAAGAAAAAAATTGGCTACAGAAGTATAGTACCATCTTGTACCAATTATCTGGACATACCTTTAACAATCTTTGGACCATGATGTTATTATCCACTTTTAATGTCAATACTTTTAATTATATTTTAATGTTAGTATTTTTAATATAGTGTAAAAACAAATGTATATTGCTGGTCTTTGACCGTAATAAAGATCTTACTTACCTAAAAGCTTCTTAGAAAACGCCATTGCCATAGTCATTAAATTCCAATGTTAAAAATCCAAATTAATCAAAGTTCATCCTAACATTCTGTGAACACTACTCAATCATAAAACTCTAACAACAAACATGTTTGTAGATACTTCAAGATCTTACCTTCATGAAGAGAAGATGTAATTTCTACCTTGAACTGAAGACACCCACTCACATGGTCTGCCGGAAGCCTTCTACCAAGGTTATAACTGAGAACCTGATCTCTGCAAAAGGGAATCGTGTATGAATATTTCTATTCTGCTTTCTGTAACTTTCAATATGTTTTAACTAGCTGAGGGAAATGGGGATGTTACCCAGATGTATCACATACCTCCATCACCCCATTGGCTGGATTTGGGAGGAAAGGAGCATACAAGAACACAAAGCCGTGACCCGACAAATGTGCGCACGACAAAAGTGCGCCGACAAAACCGTGGTGAGAAAATCACGCCCACAACAGCGCACTGACAAAACCGTGCCCACAAAAGCGCGATTAGAGTTAAGGCAAAGGTTAGGGTTAGGTTCAGGGTTAGGGTTAGGGTTAGGGTTAGGGTTAGGGTTAGGTTTAGGGTTATTACATTGTTTTCGCGTTGTTTGTTGAAGGCATGCTTTTGTCGGCGCGCTGTTGTGCGCGCGATTTTGACGTCGTAGTTTTCTCACCGCGGTTTTGTCAGCGAGCTTTTGTCATGCGTGTATTTGTCGGTGAACCCACAAAGCTTATAGCGAAGAGAATACTTTCTGACTGGGCCAATAGTTTTATTTTTCAGTGTTAAAATTCCCGTACAAACAAAAAAGCTACACTGATCCAACTGAGGATAATGTCACCAAAGCAGACTGATATGCACGTGTCATTGGAGATACTTGTGTATTCTCAGAACTTGCAACTCAGTAACAAGCATCAGGATTTCATGCAGTAATGGCTCCTCGGGAAAATAAAGATGGTTTTCACCAAGTTCTTCTCAAATTCAAATAAAACTTCAGCTGAAGAATTCCTAGCTTCCCTTATTCTTTCTAGCTTCCATTTTCATGCATAGCAAACATACAAGATGCTTTTTATGATGGGGGGGGGAGGAGGAGGAGGAGGAGGAGGAGGAGGAGGAGGAGGAGGAGGAGGAGGAGGATTATATTGTATCCAGATCAGGGGTGGGTTTCAGGCGGTTCGCGGCGGTCCCCGTGAACCGGTTGGTCGGCGAAGCCGGAAGTAAGTAACTTCCGGGAACGCTGAAGGATCCACCCGCCCGCCCGTGTTTCTTACCCGGTTTTGATGAGTTCTGCGCTTCCACGCATGCGCAGAATGCATACAGCGCCTGCGCGATCCTCCATAAGCAGCTGGAGCATCGCACAGGCACTAGTACGCATGCGTGCACTGCGCGCGTGCACAAGGACGCCGCCGGCCCTGTTCCAACCGAACCGGTTGGAACGGGGCGAGAAATCCACCCCTGATCCAGATCCATTATAGTCTCAGGGAAATCTGTTTTCCCACTATGGAAAACCCCATTAGGGCTGTGCTGCTGTGTTGTACAGGAGGTTTTACTGCCTACCAATAAAACATGGCAAGACAGGGAACGTGGTTATCTTTGCAATAATTCAACATGTTCCTTCTTTTGGGGTGGGGTATTCAAAGTAAGAGACAAGAAAGGAGCATTACAACCCTCTCTCTCTCTCATACACACACACACACACACACTCATGTGTGTACACTTGTACCTATATCTGTTCCTCTCTCCTTTCTTCAAGTAATTGTTGTCTCCTAGTAACTGCCTGGATTTGGCCCTGCGTTTTCCCACTACCTCCTTCCTAGGGCCTGAGAGAATGTGACTACTCAAAAGTCATCCAGCTGGCTTTGTGCCTAAGGCAGGCCTAGAACTTACAGTCCCCTGATTTCTAACCTGTACTTTAACCCCCCCACACCAAACTGGCTCTCTTAACAGTATAATGCTATCAGTGGTGGGTTTCAAAAATTGCTCGAACCTACTCTGTGGGTGTGGCCTCCTTTGTGGGAGTGGCTTGCCGCCCATGTGACCGGATATGAAATTATGAATTAGTGCTTAGGTCGGTCCAAGTAGCTATTCAGAAACTCTGGCATTGAAGCATGCAAGTCTTAAAGCTGTCAGGTTACAAGATCCTTGCACCCCTAACCCTTTAGAAAAAAAACTAGGGGTCTTCAAACCTGACAGCTTTAAGACTTGTGGACTTCAACTCCCAGAATTCCTCCTCCAGTCACGTTGGCTCAGGAACTCTGGCATTGAAGCATGCAAGTCTTAAAGCTATCAGGTTACAAGATCCTTGCACCCCTAACCCTTTAGAAAAAAAAACTAGGGGTCTTCAAACCTGACAGCTTTAAGACTTGTGGACTTCAACTCCCAGAATTCCTCCTCCAGTCACGTTGGCTCAGGAACTCTGGCATTGAAGCATGCAAGTCTTAAAGCTGTCAAGTTACAAGATCCTTGCAGTGGTGGGTTTCAAAAATTTTTGGAACCTCTTCTGTAGGTGTGGCCTGCTTTCCGGGTCCACTGGTGGAACCTCTTCTAAACGGTCCGGTAGATTTGACGAACCGGTTCTACCAAATAGGTGCGAACTGGTAGGAACCCACCTCTGAATGCTATGCTAAAAAAGTAAAACATGCCCTTGAGAAGACCCAATAATTAGATGGGCACATCCATACCATTCCCTTGGTGTCAGTTATGGAAGTACCTTGCCTTCCTGTAGTTGTTATCCTGGTTTTTAGTTTCCTAATCCAGGTTGCAGTTAACAATGATGTCAAACCCTACTATTAAAGGCCTGATCCTGCTTAGCTTTTGAACAAAGACAGGCTTGACCTGAGGCTGATACCTGTTGATCATACTACACTTAAAGAGCCGAGGTGGCGCAGTGGTTAGGGTGCAGTACTGCAGGCCACTTCAGCTGACTGTTATCTGCAGTTCAGCGGTTCAAATCTCACCGGCTCAAGGTTGACTCAGCCTTCCATCCTTCCGAGGTGGGTGAAATGAGGACCCAGACTGTGGGGGCGATATGCTGACTCTGTAAACCGCTTAGAGAGGGCTGAAAGCCCTATGAAGCGGTATATAAGTCTAACTGCTATTGCTATTGCTATTGCTACATATATTTTGTAACATTTGATTGGGTTAGATATATAATTGGCAATAAAAACTTTGTTGAAAGATCAAGCACAAAATAAAGGAGAATGACAGATATAAAAAGATAAAAACAATCAAAATAATTTGATATTTGTATCTAGCACGCACAATACATTCTTATGTGAAACAGATTTAACCATTGAAAATATCATGAAGCATTAATTCAAACACTGCAGGTTCTTATAGAATAGAAAATAAAAATGCCTTGATGAATGAATTAATGAATGATCATAGATTTTTTAAATATTTTTTTAAAAAATAGGTTGTATAATTAAATGTTTCACCATCTTGTATAAACATCTCCTTGCCCACGCTGTAATAAGGATATTTATCATTTCCTCATCTAAACATTACACATTTTATTTTAGATACAGAATTTAACATGCATATTTTTCTTGTCCATATGACCAACAGTAATATCAATATTTTATTTAATTCAATCTTAGTGAAAAGCATAATATTTAACAAGATACTTAGCCATTTAACAATTCCTGATTCTGAAATTTTGCCACATTCCCAACAAGGAATTCTCCCAAGGCATTTGAATTAGAGCTTCTTCTAAAGGTAACAACTCTATGATCAAGTCTAAAAACTGTGGGAGACAGACTAAGCCATTACTACCTTTTACTGGATGACTTAAGTTCTCAAATTCCATTAATATAACTTGCCTTGAATAAATGTTGATATCAGGGTAAAGATTTACATATTTAGTTTATATATTATTATTATTATATAAATAATAGTATTTCTGATCAGTTCCTGATTTTTCCAGAAGATGGCTTGTACTCAGTGGTGGGTTTCAAAATTTTTTAGAACCTCTTCTGTAGGTGTGGCCTGCTTTGTGGGAGTAGCTTGTGACAGGGTGGGAGTGGCTTGCCGGCCATGTGATTGGGTGGGAGTGGCTTGCCAGCCATGAGACTGGGTGGGCATGGCCAACTTGTAAAATGTGGTGAAACTCACTTAACAATGCTCTTGCTTAGCAACCAAAATGTTGCCTCAGAAATTCTGGCATTTGAAGCACGCAAGTCTTAAAGCTGTCAAGTTACAAGACCCTTGCACCACTAACCCTTTAGGAAAAAAAACCCCAGGGGTGTTCAAACTTGACAGCTTTAAGACTTGTGGACTTCAACTCCCAGAATTCCTCCTCTCTCTCTTTATCTTAATGATGTGCAGACGGGCAGGGGGAGAGAGCTGGAACCGGTTCTAAACGGCATTGTAGATTTGTGGAACCTCTTCTATAGAAGAGGTTGGAACTGGCAGGAATCCACCCCTGCTTGTACTGTATTGCAATGAGCTGTTCAATGTACACTTTGAACAGAATGTGATTTGGGCTGATATAGATAGAGATAGATAGATAGATAGATAGATAGATAGATAGATAGATAGATAGATAGATATAGATAGATGATAGATAGATAGATAGATAGATAGAGATAGAGATAGAGATAGAGATGTGTGTGTGTGTGTCTGTGTGTGTCTGTGTATCAATGTATATGTACAATATATTCAAAATGTGCGGTATATTCAAAGTGAAACAGCCACTACCTCACGGAGCAATTTCATGTGACCACAAGATGGCAGTCAAAATCCATAAACCAGACGGAACTCACTGATATCTGAGAAAGCATTTTATGGATATGTAAGAAACTCTTCCCATTAATCTCTTTTTTTAAACATGAACCTAGTTAGAATCCAGTCAGGTCTTATTAATGAATATTTCAATATTAAAAATACTGTGCTGGAAGAAGTCACCAGCATCAGCTTGCAGATCATAATAATATTCCAGCAAACAGTACTAAGTAAAAAAGATCTCCAAGGTAAAAACACTCCAGATCTTAACATCTTGTGAATGATTAAATAATATCCCAAATTCTTCCTAATTAATAATTATACTGTAGCATTCAGTAGTGTGCAAATTTATTAAAAACACGTCTGTTTGACTAGCACAGCACAATTTTGAATTCTAGTTTAGAATACAGTTGCTGAAGCAAAAAAATATAACATGAAAAAAAAGTTTGAGATTTTGGAAACGTTACTTTTTAGGGCATCACATAGTATTTTCCTGCTAAAGCTTTGACCAAAGTTTAATGAAGAATCCTGAATGTTTTAGAAAACCACAGCATCTAACTGGCTCTGTGGAACACTCATTTTGTAGGCCAACATAGCTTAAGTAACCTGTTCTTTCTTTTCAAATCTGCAATGTATTTTTCTTACCTGCGTCAACAACATCACTTGGGAAAAGCTGATAATTGTTTTCAAACTGAATTTGTCTTTCTCCATATATGCAACGTATTATATTGCTGAGAAAATCTGTGGAAAAGGAGCCATTTGTTTACAAGCTGGTTTGATTCTTAATAGCCACGCAACAGCGTGACAACACTGTGATGAAATAGAAACTTTGTAGAACTGGGGACAGGCGTGCCCAAAAGTCCGAAGGAATCGCGCCAAGCCTTTGAGTGGTTGCAGGGGTTTCACAATTTCAGAGAGGAGATCCACAGTGGCATTTCACTTACTAAACAGCAACGCGCTTGTTAAATCACAGTGGCACATCTACATGTATGTGTACAAGGCAGTGTGTGCCTGATTAGATGCCTCCTGACAACCAGGTGAAGTGTTCCACAAACTTCAGAATGTTCTCAGTCAGGTGGCTTAGGACCTGGATATCTTCGAAACCGTCTTCTGCCACACACCTCCCTAAGACCGATAAGATCGCACAGGATGGGCCTTCTCCAGGTGCCATCAGCAGGACAATGCCGGCTGGCGACACCTCGGAGTAGGGCCTTCTCTGTTGCCGCTCCGGCCCTATCAAATGAGCTACCCCTAGAGATCCGGACCCTACTCACTCTCATGGCCTTCTGAAAAGCTATTGGCTATTCCGGCAGGCCTGGGGCTGTTGACCTCTGGATTGAGGTCCAACCCCGCTTAGATTGGGTGCATGTTGTGTTTTTTAAATTTGTCGTGTTTTATCTGTTTTTAATTTCTTTTAATCTCTGTTTCTGTAAGCCGCCCGGAGTCCTCCGGGATTGGGCGGCCTATAAATTTGTTAAACAGTTAAACAGTCTTAATTTTCTAGTAGAAAGACAGAGAACTTTATATTCATTGGACCTACGATATTCCCTGGGAATTTTCTTATGGCTAAATAAAAAGTGGTGCGATATTAGATAAATCACTGGTTAACATTCTTGTGTAGTAAATCTACAGGATGCAATTCGGCAATTAATTAAGGTACATTAAATGTGTGCCCAAGTAAAACTGTGTGTGTGCCAAACATGGTGGAGCAGCCATTCCACAAGTCTTATGGGAATTATATCAATCCCTCTAATGAATGCAGCTCATCCAAAAAGAGAAGCAGAAGCATCACAAATGCAGAGCAACAACAATTCTGAAAAAAAATCACAGTAGGATCCTAACCTAGAGAGGATCCGGGTGAGGTCCTTCCTGTCTCAGTAGAACACTTAATAGACAATCTATGGAGGTAGTAAAGTACTGTAAATATTGCATTTTATGCTCCCTGTTACAAACCCTCCTACTAATTAGTACGTCCCTTTCCTAGAATTTTTATGTAGGTATTTTATCTGACACTTTAGTTTTCAATGTATGATCATTCCCAATGTGACTTACAATGCTTTACATTAGTTTTTCACCCTATACACAGGGCCGGATTTTCCTATAGGCTAACTAGGCTTCAGCCTAGGGCCTCAAGATCAAGAGGGGCCTACATTCAAATTGTTAGCAAAATTAAAATTACACTATTCTAAAAACAGTGAACACTAAAACACTGAACCGAAAATAAGGAGAAATTCTACGCATATGACTAATAAACAAACATAAAAAGGTATTGGTTAAGATCGTTCCAGCGCCGCGGCATTTGGGAAGCCCACCCACGTTCCCGGCACCAGCGGTCGGTCGAGAGGCGCGGCTGCTCCCAGTAGCCACCCCGTCGACGCGGAGCCCACCAGCGGTCAGGCAGGTGAGGGCGAGGGGGCCGAGCCAGGCAGCTGAGCGCAGCAGGGGAGGCGGCTGGCCTCGCTGCCTTTGCCGCAGAGTAGAGCCGCCCTCCGTCGGGAGGCCAGCTATATATATTGATATATATTGATATATATCACAGTAATGATGTATTTTACTGTCTCTCATGTAATTTACAAACTTAAAAATGGGAGGTGAAAGGGCCTCATAAGTGGAATAGTCTAGGGCCTCTTTTCATCTAAATCCGGCCTAGCCTATACAGCAACACATCTTCAAACAGATTCTTAATGTATATTAAACTTTAACATCAGCTATGTTTGATTAATGCCTTGCTCTATAGAGTTGTTTGAGAAGCAAATTAACTTTAGAAATGTATTGAACTGTTGATTGGGAAAAATAATTTTGAACTCACAAAGTTATCTGTAGAGAGTATATATATATTCATTCTAACCTTACCGAATTTAATCTCATCTTTTCAACAATAAAATATTTGAAACCAGACAAATAATGTTGTCAATAAATTTGCACACTTCTGTACGAACCTGTGACTTATAATTCAGCACATTTTAATTAAAAAAAAACTTGTTGAAATGGTATATGAGGGACTGGGTTGAAAGAATGAAACAATCTATAAGAAAAAAATTAAGAATTGTAAACAAAATAAATTGACACCAAATATTTAAGTCTTTTAAAGGAAAAGAATCTTCCCTTTCCTTCAGATAGGTTTAAAATGAACAAAGAAAACATATTCATTTACCCTATTGCATGTCTTTCCAATAGTCTCTGCACAGGTATAGTGAGCTTTCCAAGAAAACGCTTGATGATAGGACGACTTTTGGCAAATTTATCTTTGATTTCGATTTCCAAGACATCAGTCAAAAGTGCTACAAAAGAATATTTCTGCAAACATAAAATATATATGCATCCATATTTCATAAAACATGCAATGAAGTATGTGTATATGTGTACAACATACATATATGTTGTATTTGTGCTGATAAATAAATAAAGGCTTAGTGGTTAACACATGTGCCTAAGATGCAATACAGCACAGGTTCTAATCCCAGTAAGGGTATGGCTAGCTGATGAGAGCTAAATAGCTTGAAATAGATCTATACTAGTCTCCCTTTATTTATTTATCAGCACAAATGCAACACAAATGTAATAAAGACAACAGTAAAAATATTGGGTTTCTGTCTGGATGGTCTCTTGTGATGAGCAGATAGACAGAGAATGGAAGCAGTAAACTTCCTCCCATATTTGGGCATACTAGGGGGTTGTAACTCTAAAATACATATATATATATATATATATATATATATATATATATATATATATATATATATATATATATATATATATATATATATATATATATAATTTATTCAGCAATACTTTAAAAGAATTATTCCTATACAAACATCAATTACCATAATCCAGATTTCACAAATATCTATTGGCAACAGTTTGAGACCATTGTTTAAACAGGAAAATTAGAAAACATTTAGCCACAAAGGCTTCACATAAGCATTAATTTAGTGGTGTGTTACAAAAATACATCTCCATTAGAAAGAACATTCTATGTTTTGTCACCAATCTTCCCTTAATGACTGGGAGCTATCGGATTCTGATATTAAAAAGTGGTACCAATCTAAAATACTCTTACAGCCATATTTCATAACTAGGATTAGGCACTCTTGTAAGAATGCAGTGTTTGGTTTTCTCCAAACGTAACTTTTTTCATAAACAGTTTATGAAACAGTTCCAATTTTGTCTCATCAGTGCGCAAAATCTTGTTCCAATAGCCTGCTAGATCATCCGGGCAGTCTCTAATAAATTTAAACAGGTCGCAATGTGTTTTCTGGAAAACAGTGGTTTCTTCCTCAATATTATCCTACAACTACGCCTCTTGGTTCAATGTTTTGCATTTGTTAGATTCTTGAACACTGGCATCAGATAATGTAATAATGGCCTGTAGATCTTTTGTCATTACTCTAGAGTTTGTTTTGTTTTGTTTTTATTGGTCTTGTATGCCGCCCACTCCCGAAGGACTCCGGGTGGCTTACAATAAAAAGGGAAGGGGGATAAATAAGATAATACAAAATTTAAAATACAACAACATTCACAATTAAAGTGGGGCTGAATACTTCAACAGCCCCAGGCCTGCCAGAACAGCCAGAACTTAGTAGCTTTACGGAAGGCCGGGAGGGTAGTAAGGGTCCGGATCTCAACGGGGAGGACGTTCCAGAGGGCCGGAGCTGCAACAGAGAAGGCCCTCCCCCGTGGGGGTCACCAGCCGGCATTGGCTGGCAGATGGAATCCGGAGAAGGCCAAGTCTGTGCGATCGAATCGGTCTTTGGGAGGTAATTGGCAGAGTTCTTTACAACCTCCCATAAGCATCTTGCTTTTGCAATGATTTTTGTTTGATAAATAAGTTTGGGAAAAGTAACAATGATGCTGCATTTTCTTTATTTGTAGATTATATCTCTATCTTGAATTTACAAAAGCCAAGGTCTTTGGTGGCAATAGACTTATAGCGCATTTCAACCTAAGAGACCACTTTTTCTGAGGTCTGCAGTGTCACCGAGAGCCAATTCTATGGTGGCCACTCAACAGGTGTATATGTGGAGGGGAGATTAGTAGGGAATAGGCCTCTCAAATTCTCACTTGATTGTTTTCTGACTGAATGGAACATCTCAACTTAACCCCTTAGACCTTCACATATTCACATATTTTCACCAAAAAAGATGGTGAATTTGATGCCTCAATATATTCAATAAAAACATTAGGACTTAATAAACTCTGATCATATTGTAAATGTACTGCAGGATTACAAACAGCTCTAAAGGGTTGCAAACTTTCTCTTTTCACTTTATGTCCAGGTAAATATCATTTAAAATTACACTCTGTTTCTGTACCTAACATGAACCAATAGCTATAAGCAAGAATAATAATAATCTGGTGCCCATCGTACCACGGCTTTAAGTTTTCTTCAAAACCATTTATTACCTCTCTATGCCAAATAGGATTAGTTGTATTACTGATGATATTGGACCTCCTTTCCTGCCCGTGGTGTGCAAATGTAGGAAACGTTTTCTTTTTTCCAGGCTGAATGGACATCTTTAGATAAGGGTCAGGATTGAAGAACATTCCTTTTTTAAGTCCAATGGCCCGAATATCTTTGAAAGAAAAGGCGAAAAAAAGAAGAACAGAGAATAATAATAATACAAGAAATGTAGGTATTCCTAAACTTACGACCACAATTGAGCTCAACATTTCTGTTGTTAAGTGAGGCATTTGTTAAGTGAATTTTGCCCCATTTTATGACCTTTCTTCCCACAGTTGTTAAGGGAATCACTCAGAGGTGGGTTCCTACCAGTTCGCACCTATTCGGTAGAACCGGTTTGTCAAATCTACCGAACCGGTTAGGAGAGGTTCCACCAGTGGACCCAGAAAGCAGGCCACACCTACAGAAGAGGTTCCAAAAAAATTTGAAACCCACCACTGGTCCTTGGATATGATTATTCTACACTATCATCCTCATATTTATAAAACTCAGTGCCTCTGTGAAAGGTAAGGATGACTACTGCGTTTGTGGTGCAATCAGAACATTGCGTGTGTTGAAGTTGTCTTAACGCAAACCAAAGATGCCTTTTAAAAAACAAGTTTACATCATATTCTTATGCATGCCAGTGCTGTGTGTGAGGTAATTTAAGGTGGTTCTGACAAGTGTTGTCGGCATCTTCATATCCGGTCACATGGGTGGCAAACCACTCCCATCCGGTCACATGGGCGGCAAGCCACTCCCACAAAGGAGGCCACACACACAGAGTAGGTTCGAACAATGTTTGAAACCCACCACTGGAATCACTGTAGTTGTCAAATTAGTGTAACATGTTAAGTGAATCTGGCTTCTTCTGCTTGTCAGAAGGTCACAAAAGGGGATCGCATAACTCCAGAACACTGAAACTGTCATAAATATGAGTCAGTTGCCAAGTGTCTAAATTTTGATCACATGATCATGGGGGTGTTGTAACCATCGTAAGTGTGAAATAAAGCCATAAGCCACTTTTTCAGTACAGTTGTAACTTTGGATGGCCACGAAACAAACTGTGGTAGATCAGGGACTACCTGTACATCAAGCATACTTGCTTAAAAAATATTTTTCCAATCTATCATTAAGTGTTCCAACAACATAACACTTTGCTTTTATATAGATTTACTGGTCACACTAGCAGGGAATTGTGAAAGCTGAACACATAGCTGAAGGATATCATGTTGAGTAATGCTGCTACAGAAAATTCACTGCTTGTGTTAAATTTGTTTATCCCACTGAGTTGGTGAGTACAAAATTGAACCTTCTCATGGACATACTACTGTTTGAAGATATATGCCAAAGCCATTCAAAATGATGAACTAGCACTATGACATCTTAGTTCGAAAAAAGTCCCAAAGTGGTCTGTACCCATTAGTAATTTGTGTTGATGCATCATTTTCCACAATGGGGAAGCAGCTAACCTTGCAGAAGTATAAGGACAGCTATCAGTCAAAGATAGACATTGTGTTCAAGTATTTTTTTTAAAAAAAATGGTTGGAATCATTGTGCATGGAGAGGGAGGGAGTTGCCATATTCATCTAAATAATAACCACAGATCATTGAAGCTTCCATGAATTATAATTAATGAGTTGTTAAGTTAATAAAAGTTAATAAAAGAAAACTAGGGACAAGCATAACTATTTAAGTATTTAATAAATTTATAGGCCGCCCAATCCCGAAGGACTCCGGGCGGCTTACAGAAATACATTTCCAAAAATAAAAAATTAAAATAGAGAGAATAAAAAAAAACAGATGAAAAGATCATTTCATACACTCAATCTAGGCGGGGCTGGACCTCATTCATGAGGTCAACAGCCCCAGGCCTGCCGGAATAGCCAAGTTTTGGTAGCCTTTCGGAAGGCCGTGAGAGTGGGAAGGATCCGGATCTCTGGGGGTAGATTGTTCCATACGGTCGGAGCGGCTACAGAGAAGGCCTTCCCCCGGGGGGGGGGGGGGGGGGTTGCCAGACGACATTGTCTGGTCAACGGCACCTGGGGAAGGCCCACCCTGTGTGATCTTATCGGCCATTGGGAGGTATGCGGCAGAAGACGGTCTCGCAACTAATATATTGCTCAAGGATGAAAAATCTTGCTGCAGATTAAAGCAGGAATGGAAAGCCATTTTGACCACCCAAAATTACAAGAGAGAGATTTTAACACTAATAAATTGAATCCATAACCCCAAAGCAGTCTGGGGAGGGCAGAGAGGGTTTAGAGATCCTTAGCTCTGCTCATAGCAGGCACTGGAAAGATGCATCAGGCTTTTCAAAGGTATTTCCCTTGCTCTCCTTCCCGGTTGTTACTACAACTTGCATCTATAATTGTTACTTGAGCTAAAACATCTGGCTATGTAATTGGGCTACATAATTCTCATTTTTTTTCCAGAAATCGTTATTTTATATTTCTCCTCATCCACCGCCTTTTTCACTTCATCATTCGACCAAGGGTTTCTCTTCATAATCCTTATAAGCATGTCACCCACATCCTTCTGTGGAAATTCCTTCCAAGCAGCTTCTCCTCCTGCTCTCTATTTACTCTGTTCACCTTCTAATACTTGTTCATACAGGACTTGGGTTTTCTTCCTGCAGTCATTCTATTTTCAATCCAGTTTCTTTTATTTCTTTCCTTTTTCCATCTATCTTTAATGTTCTAGTCTCCTGAATCAAACAATCTGATTCCAATCTATTAATTTCATCGGATATTCTTCTTAAATTTCACTCAAATTTCCACTTAAAATTGAACCATCAAATGTATTTGATTTTTATTCACTCCACAGAACTCCCTATTAAAAAAATTCATAATGCTCCGATTTAAAGGGACAAAAACATAAGCAAAACTTACCTGAGAGTGTAAAACTAATTAATTTTCGGGAGTGCTGACCTGTTGAAGCACCGTCTGTGCCTTCTGCCCCCATCTAAAAGACAAAGAATATTTTATTTTGTATTTTGCAGTTCAAAATACAAGAAAAACCTGAAAAAAACCACCCTTCTAAATATAAAACAAAGTGATTCATCTATTAAATTCTTAAAATACTTTCTATATAGGAATCAAGTTAATTAAGTGCACAATAAATAGGTGAACAAAATGTCCTTTGCTATAACAGAATTACTAATGAGAAAACAGGTGGCTTTTGTCGAATATCAATGTATGTCTTTTTTTTTTGTTTTGTTTTGAAATACCATTTTGGTTTCTGCAGCACACATATTGATTTATTGTTATAAATTACAAGTTAAAGTTTTAGTTATTGTAATGGTCCAACAGGGGATGAACAGTTGGAGAGAGAAACATCAGTCACTCACAGCAAACTCAGTTGAGCATAGAATCAAAATAGGATTATGAAAAATATGAGGGAACCAGTGGTGGGTTTCAAAAAAATTTTGAACCTACTCTGTGGGTGTGGCCTCCTTTGTGGGAGCGGCTTGCCGGCCATGTGATCTGGTGGGAGTGACTTGCCAGCCATGTGTTTTTTCTCTCTCTCTCTCTCTCTCTCTCTTTCTCTCTCTTTCTCTCTCTTTCCTTCCTTTTGTCTCTCTGTCCCTTTTTCCTTTTTTTCTTTCATCTCTCTCTCACTTTTTCTTTCTTCCTTTCTTTCTTCCTTTCTTTCTTTCTTCCTTTCTTTCTCTTTCTCTTTCTCTCTCTGTGTGAGTCTGTCTGTCTGTGTGTGCGTGTGTGTGTCAGTGGTGGGTTTCAAAAAATTTTTGGAACCTCTTCTGTAGGTGTGGCCTGCTTTCCGGGTCCACTGGTGGAACCTCTTCTAACCGGTTCGGTAGATTTGACGAACCGGTTCTACCGAATAGGTGCGAACTGTTAGGAACCCACCTCTGGAACTATCACAATTATCAGCCTCTGTTTTGCTTGCATGGTATTTGGGATGGGAATAATTAGTACAGGAGGATTTGTCAAACGGGGAGTTTTGATCTCACGCATGCTGATGGCCGATGTTTGGACCTGGTCAAGGCCAACCGTCCTGCATACCAACCTGATGATGCTACTTGGAGATGCAACCCACATGACACCTAAGGGAGATGCAGATTGGGCAAAGGGATGGGGATTGTTGGAGGCTGGGCAAAAGTTTGATATGTATGATTTCGCGCTTTTCTGCCTCAGACCTTGCTTTACTTCACTGCTATCTATTCATAACCAGTAAAAGTACTTTTAATTCCCCAAACATTGGAGTGAGAGGTTTTTTTCTTGGTTACTGAGAGAGGCGTGCCTGACAACAACAGTTGAATAAAATCCAAGATGTGCTAAATTTGAAATGTAGAAAATAAAAAAGTCTTAAAATTGAAAGGCTTACAGCAACTAAACATACTCAATGATTCCTATAGATTATGTAATTTTGATTATCAAACTAAAAACAAAACAGAAAAAGAAATGACTTGGGAATTGTGATTTGGCCTTCTTGCTAGTTAAGCTTTGAACAGCAATACATCTTGTTCCAAATTCCATCCATTGTCTATATTCTTACTGATATACAGAGATTAACTATTATATAAATAAGCCTGTTTTATTTAACCTCAAGATCCAGGTTTGAAAGAGCAGATAATTGAGGAAGTGACAGCTGAAAAGACAATTATAGGGATCTGAATGTCTAATAAGAATAGAAGAGACATAATATGCTTTATTCTGGTAGGTTTTGTTTTCTCCAAATAGCTGTTGTATACATATTGTTGTTCTTCCTGGTTACTGATAAATTTACAGAGAAGATGGTGAATCTTTCTATCTACTGAATTATGTATACTCATATGTAGGTTATCTTAATATTGCCATCAATTTTAAGAGTCATGTTTATATTATATCAGAAATTGATATATCATTTGCTTTACTTATCAGATGTCTAACTCAGCTTGCTCAAGGAGCTGAATATGATTTAGGCAAGGATAGTTCTTATTTTATAACAACCCTATGAAGTTAATCTGCATAATAATGACTAGCCCATCGTAATTATTACACCACATGCTATTGTGCTATTGTTTATTTCAAGGGTGCACAATTATTCTCTGGCCAATAGCAGCACTTTTTAAATCAACTTCTTCAATGATCAGGGGTTGTCAGGGACAGCAGTGACATCACCAAAATAAAGAGGACTGGAATCTTGAGTTTCAGGTTTAGCAGAGGCATGATTCATTCATTTTACTTGTCATATTTTTCGCTCCATAAGACACACTTTTTTTCCTCCCAAAAGTTGGTGGAAATATCTGTGCATCTTATGGAGCAAATATGGGCGACAGGCAGCAGCGGTCAATGGCAGCAGCGATCCCCACCACCTGGAACAGCTGGTCAGCAATATTTCAAGATCCAACCAATCAGTTGCTCGGAGGTGAAGGCGCCAGCATTCCCCAGCGCAGGCAGCATATATAGAGGAGGCAGGTTCTTTGCTGTTTGCTGTTTGCTGCAAGGATGCTAGGCAGATGAATACTGCATGGACACTGGGAGGCAGAGGCAGATTTTTTTTTTTCTTGGTTTTCTCCTCTAAACCTAGATGCGGCTTATGGTCATGAGCCTCTTATGGAGCGAAAAATACGGCATTTTGTCGAGAATAGCAAATTGCACTTCTCTTATTTGTGTCTGCCACCAAATATTGCCTAAACGGCTTCCAATAGATTTTTTTTTTCCTTATCAATCTTTTCAAAGAGAAAAAGGTCTACTTTAATATTTTCTTTGTCTAAACCAGGGGTAGTCAACCTTTTTGTACCTACCGCCCACTTTTGTATCTCTGTTAGTAGTAAACATTTCTAAACGCCCACCAGTTCCACAGTAATGGTGATTTATAAAGTAGGGAAGTCACTTTACTTTATAAAATTTATAAAGCAGAGTTACAGCAAACCCCTACTGCCCACCATGAAAGCTGGAACGCCCACTAGTGGGCGGTAGGGACCAGGTTGACTACCACTGGTCTAAACTTTGTCCAAATGTAGAAAATAGTTTCCTGATGCCTCCGAAGAGTATAAGTAGCCTACTGCAAGGTGTAGAGAAGCCAGTTACACTTCTAAAACTCATGGTTTAATTATCCAAAATTGAACATAATTGCAATTGGGCTTCATCTTCATTTTGTCTTCTACAACAAGCTAATTAAATATGCATAGCATGTTTGTTTCAATGAATTGTACAGAATAAGCAACACGTGCAATCATTAAAGTATCTTGCTTATTTAGGCAGGTACTTTGAGGAAATTTTTAGTTCTACATTACTAAGGTTGGCTACTGCCTGGATTAGACCATGCAGTTTTCTTTGCAAGGTTTTTCAGAAGCATTTCCTGCTTCCCAGGACTAAGAGGTAGAATGACCGGCCCCAGGTCACCCAGCTGGCTTTGTGCCTAAAGCAGGACTAGATTTCACAGCTGCTTAGCTCAGTTCTTTTAACCACAGTCTTACGTGACCCGACAAATGCGCGCCCGACAGAGGTGGGTTCCTACTAGTTCGCACCTATTCAGTAGAACCGTTTCGTCAAATCTACCGAACCGGTTAGAAGAGGTTCCACCAGTGGATCCGGAAAGCAGGCCACACCTACGGAAGAGGCTCCAAAAATTTTTGAAACCCACCACTGGTCCTTGGATATGATTATTCTACACTATCATGCTCCTATTTATAAAACTCAGTGCCTCTGTGAAAGGTAAGGATGACTACTGCGTTTGTGGTGCAATCAGAACATTGCGTGTGTTGAAGTTGTTTTAACGCAAACCAAAGATGCCTTTTAAAAAACAAGTTTTACATCATATTCTTATGCATGCCAGTGCTGTGTGTGAGATAATTTAAGGTGGTTCTGACAAGTGTCGTCGGCATCTTCATATCCGGTCACATGGACGGCAAGCCACTCCCATCCGGTCACATGGGCGGCAAGCCACTTCCACAAAGGAGGCCACACCCACAGAGTAGGTTCGAACAATTTTTGAAACCCACCACTGGCGCCCGACAAATGCGTGCCGACAAAACCGCGCCCACAAAAGCGCGATTAGGGTTAGGGTTAGGGTTATAATGTTTTGTCGGCACGCATTTGTCAGTCGGTGAACCCAGTGTTGAACTGACTCTTACCTACTCATTTAGAAGCCCTTTAAAAAAAAAAAAGGAATTGGGTCAACAACACTTGATGTAATACTAATATCTCTTAGATATGCCAGATTCTGCTAGGCAGAATCTGAGATGAAGTTGCTAGCCCGCTCTCACCTAGGAATCAAACATATACCTTTCTAATGAATATACATTAAGCCATTTTTTAAAAAAATTCAGGCCAGGTGCATGCCTAAAATACTAAAGATAGCTTTGCTAACACAGCCTTCTTCAAGCTGATCAGATTTGCTGCACTGGAAAATCTACAGCCCTGTTCAGCATCACTAATGTTCAAGGTGTACAACAGATACAGCAAATATCTCGAGGTGACAGCAAGTTGGGAAAGGCTATTCCCACACCAAGGTATGGTTTTTTTTTTTTTTAGTGGCTTAACATTTCCTGTTTCTGAGGGTTGAGAGAGATTGACTGGCACAAGGTCACCAAGTTGGCACTGTGCCCAAAGCAGGGTCTTGCAATTCCTCACTTGCTGCCATAGCAGTGCAATTGGTTCCACAAAGTTGTTCAGCCATCACAATATTATTTCATAAATAAAAATGAATCGGGCAAGGAAGGGGAAATAAGGAGAAGGAGACATGTTTTATTGTGATTTGCTGAGCCTAAGATGACCAACTTTGTTTTGGCTCCAAAGTTAAGGGGATTTAGTTCTGGTTAGCACTTAGATGGGCAGCCTACAAGGGTATTCGGGGATCATTCCAGATCCTCAGCTGGAATCAAATTCTATTCCAAGCCACATTTATACTTTTACTCAGCCCCCGCCCCCCCCCCCCCAAAAAGCAGGCAAGTGAAGATTAAGGATGCACAATTAGCAATAGCAATAGCAGTTAGACTTATATACCGCTTCCTAGGGCTTTCAGCCCTCTCTAAGCGGTTTACAGAGTCAGCATATCGCCCCCAACAATCTGTGTCCTCATTTTACCCACCTCGGAAGGATGGAAGGCTGAGTCAACCCTGAGCTGGTGAGATTTGAACCGCCGAACTGCAGCTAACAGTCAGCTGAAGTAGCCTGCAGTGCTGTATTCTAACCACTGCGCCACCTCGGCTCTTATAATTATGACATTCAATAGTCTCTATAGGACTGTGATGGTGAATCTATGGCGCACATGCCACAGGTGGCACGCAGAGCCATAAATGCTGGCACTTAGGCCGTCAGCTCCACATGTGTGTGCCAGCCAGCTGGTTTTCGGCCTTCCACAGGGCTGGGGGAGACCATTTTCATCCTCCCAGGTTTCAGGAAAGCCTCTGGAGCCTGGGGATGGCAAAAACAGGCCCAATGGGCCTACTGGAAGTTCATTTCTGAACTTTTGTTAGGCCCATTGGGCCCATTTTTCAGCCTCCCCAGGCTCTGGAGGCTTTTCTGGAGCCTGGAGAGGGTGAAAATGGCATCCCCCAGGTCCCCGGAGGCCCTCCAGAAGACGGAAACAGAGATCATTTCCAAACCTCTGGTAGGAGGTGAGGCAAGCAGTGTGGCGCACGTGGGGAGGACCATGAGGGGGTGCACATGTGGGGGCGGACTTTGCATTGTGGGTTCTGGCATGCACGCGTGCTATCACACATACATGTTTGCATTTTTGGCACCCAACAACAAAAATGTTAGCCATCACTTGCTATAGGGCAACAGAGATGATAAACCATGTCCAGATTTTGGGAAACCGTTAAGTAAACCCAAACAATCTTTTCTGACACAACAAAAGGATAAAATTCAAGATACCTTAAAATCAAACAGTTTAAGAATAAATGAAATGTAACCTTTAGGGGCAAAATATAATTCATCACCTCCTTGTGTTGATATTCTCATTAAATCGGATAATTCATTGGAAAATACTATTTGTCAAACTAAATGAACAGATTTAATGTTAGTGTTAAATAAATTCATCCACTGTAAGCAATGTATATACTTACCATCACAGCAGGGTTTTTCACAGTGATACATGGAGTTGTTGCACGCTGGGCTCCGCTTATACCATGGTAGTATTTAAAGCAGATTTTTATTTCAGCTAAAAGGGGGGGAAAAACGAAGGGAAAGTAGTATAAGAATTCATGCACAATTCATAATGAGTGAAGAGAGTCAATGGAACAGCTGCCTTGATACAACAGAAGCCACAATTCATTGAGACCATATTACTTAAATTGTAGCAATTTGATTAAATAATGATATCATTAATCTAATAATTGTTTCTGCAAAAGAGATGCCCTTAAAACCTTTGGCAGCAACATACGTATTATTAAGCTGTTGAAACTCTACAGATGCCAAAATTAAAATTAAGCAGCCCAATTAAGGAAAGGATTTCAGCTTTTTCCTCCTTTGCTTTCCACATCTATTTTCCCCCCAAGTTTTTGTTTTTTTTAAGCAACTGCAATAACCTGTCATTTTTCCTGGACCCCACAATCCATAACAGCATCTGTTTCACTGTAATACATTATCTCTTTTTGAGCCAGTTAAGTCAGAAGTCGATCAGTCACAAGTTGGAAGGCCATACTTAACAAATAAAAATGACAGCCCAGCCATTTTTAAATGTGATACTTGCCACTCAGAATGACAAAGGAAAGTTGGTAGATTGATAATAAGAATCCTGAGGGGCTACAGGAATATTTCCACTCATTCACTTCTTGCTGAATCAGAGGGAGTGATGCAGTGGCCTAGAGGTGGCGTTCAGAAGGCTGTGGGTTCGATCCAGTGGTGAAATTCAAATTGTTTTACCAGTTCTGTGGGCATGTCTTGATGGGCATGGCGTGGCAAGGTGTGGCTTGGTGGGTGTGGCAGGAGAAGGATACTGCAAAATCTCCATTCCCACCGCACTCTGGGGCCAGCCAGAGGTGGCGTTTACCAGTTCTCTGAACTATTCAAAATTTCCACTACCAGTTCTCCAGAACCTATCAGAACCTGCTGGATTTCACCCTTGGTTCGATCCTAGGTAGTGGCAGATATTTCTCTCTCTGGGCACAATGTGTAAATATCTACTGCGACCTCTGCATTGGTGACAGGAAGGGCATCCGGCCAGTATACACTCAGGTCCATTCGGTTGCCCCAACTCCACTCTGATGCAAGGGATTACAGTATTAAAATACTTCCTGCTGAATTGGAAGATTGTAATAGACATCTTTTATGTGAGGAACCTGTTCTGACCCCCTCTTCCGTCCAGTAACGAATGCCGAGACAAGCTTTGCTGGAATGCCACAATACTTTATTAGCAGGAAACATAAATCTTGGTGGCTGAAAGCCCAAGCACGACAACAGATAAAGAACCTTGGCAGCAACCCAGAGTCTGACAGATACAGATAACAGCTTCTCCAGCGTTGATAATTAAGTTGAATCCTGCAACCAGACTCCTCCCAGAGTCTCTCCTTAAATACTATCTTGAGAGGAGTCTAATTACAATCACCTGGGTCCAATTATCTTCTGTACCTGCGTAGGTGTTCTCTATGTCAATCTGCCCGCCGTTGCCGGGCGTCCAGAACCAACTCCCTTGTCTCCTCCCCACTGCTCCAAGGCCTGACATCAGGAGCACACTCCCTTTGGCTTTCACCGCTGCTCCTTGCCTCAGGCGTCTCCTGGTGGCCAACCAGCCTCTCTGATCCCTGCTCGGAGTCGGAACCCTGTCCAGGGTCCTCCACATCTTCCAGAGCCGACTCATAAGGCCCCTCGCTGTCGGAGTCTGTTTGCAGCTCCGACGGCTCCTGCTGGGCCACAACAGGAACCATAATACACTTTCAAAAATCCAGATGTGCTCACTAATCCAAGACTAAATTCTAGACTAAGTAATTATTATCTGCAATATGTGCTCAGAGTTAGCAATAGCACTCAGACTTATATACCGCTTCACAGTGCTTTTACAACCCTCTCCAAGAAATTTACAAAGTCAGCCTATTGCCCCCAACAATTTGGGTCGTCGTTTTACGCACCGTGGAAGGATGGAAGGCTGAGTCAACCTTGAGCCAGTGTGATTTGAACTGCCGAACTGCAGTCAGTTGAAGTAGCCTGCAGTACTGCGCTCTAACCACTGTGCTACCTCGGCTCTTGTTTGAATATATAATTAGTATTATGATTGTTGTTATGCTTGTTACTTAAGATATACATTTTAGTACCCAAAATTATAACTTGAGAATCAAGAATCTGTGCAGAATATATTTTTAGCACTTCACTTTTTCTTCCCCACTTCCTACATGAATTACTAATTTCACCCCAACTGCTATAATGGATAAGACAATTACGGTTCCAAACTACACTTGGATGGTACAAAGAGAACACAAGGCAGAGAAAGGGAACAGGGCAGAACATCAAGCAGGCAGGAAGAATTTTATTAACATTACACAAGCATCAAAATGTTCTCTCAACTCATATGAATTCTCCCTGAGGAAACAGTAACATAAATGATGAGCTGCTGTAAATACATATCTATGACTTAGTACCAGAGATACAGGCATTCAACTTTATGGCCAGTTCCCACAAGCTTTACTATTATTTTTTTCCCTGCAAGAATTAATTCTGTCAACTGATTTTCCTCAGGGGGAAGACAAAATCTTGCCATTTTTATTAACTCAATTTTAATGAATCACCACAAAGGATATGGAGAAAGAGAAAACTGTACTTAAGCATCTAGCCAAGATATTAATTCACAGTCGCAGCACAAGATAAAATAAAGTTGTTTTCCTTTTTAAGGCATGAGATGTTATTCTACCTCAACTTTTACATAAGGTCATATAATCAGAAGAATACAAAATTGAAAAGCCTAGTTTTACAGTCAACGTTGTACTGTATATACTTCCTTAGTTATAACCAATAGGTGCTTTGTAAACTCTTAAACAAAAAAGTGTTTACTACATCAGCCTCAATGTAAAAATATAAGGTCATTTTGGTCATCCCAACCGTTATCAGAATAAGAGAAAATGTAAAAGGAGAACTTAGGGAGCCGAGGTGGCGCAGTGGTTAGGGTGCAGTACTGCAGGCCACTTCAGCTGAATGTTATCTGCAGTTCAGCGGTTCTAATCTCACCGGCTCAAGGTTGACTCAGCCTTCCATCCTTCCGAGGTGGGTGAAATGAGGACCCAGACTGTGGGGGCGATATGCTGACTTTGTAAACCACTTAGAGAGGGCTAAAAGCCCTATGAAGCGGTATATAAGTCTAACTGCTATTGCTATTGCTGCTAACTAAATAATTATGTGCTGTCATTTATAAGTAAGGTTCTTCAATAATCACCTAGAAGAGTGATGGCGAACCTTTTCGGCACTGAATATCCAAACCGAAATGCATGTGCATTTGTCCATGTGAGCATGCAGGAGAACTGGATACCTAAAAACCAGCTGGCTAGCACACACATGCCTGTTTTTGGGGCATTTGGGGGCTTATTTTCAGGCTGTTTTGGGGCCATTTTCCGGCAGTTTTTCGGCAGTTTTCCAGGGCTCCGGCACCTGTGAAGACCAACTGAAAACCATGTGCTCCAGAAACCAGAAGAGCAGCTGCTGATGGTGCGTTTGCCCACAGAGAGGGCTCTGCGTGCCGCCTCTGGCATGTGTGCCATAGGATTGTGTTGTGACTCAGCAGAAGTTTGCTGTGAGTTGAGTCGGGATGCAGGAGTAACAATGCAGCTGGGGCTCGTTAGTGTCGTCTTCTGGAGATAAAACGACGGATGGTGCCACGCCCTGGTTGCAGAAGTCAACGTTCATCGTTCATTGGTCGTGGTTTGTTTGTGAGAGACACTTGGATAAGTGATTTGCTTTCTGTAACCCTGATTCAAAGAGACACTTAGAAGAGACACTTGTAAGAGCCAAGGTGGCGCAGTGGTTAAATGCAGCACTGCAGGCTACTGCTAGATCAGCAGGTCAGCGGTTCAAATCTCACCGGCTCAGGGTTGACTCAGCCTTCCATCCTTCCGAGGTGGGTAAAATGAGGACCCAGATTGTTGGGGGCAATATGCTGACTCTCTGTAAACCGCTTAGAGAGGCCTGAAAGGCCTATGAAGCGGTATATAAGTCTACTGCTATTGCTTAAAAAAAAAAAAGTGATTTGCTTTGTAAGACATCTTTGTTTTTGCATTCTGTTATCTTCTTGCCAGAGACTTTATTTATGTTTATTTTTGGGCTCGCAGCCAGCGTGAGTCGAGGCTGATAAAGTTCTTTCCTTTTAAGTCTGCCTGCCTGTCGTCTTTGAACGAGCGGAGAAGGGGGGTCAGAACAGGCTTGCCATCTAGAATCCCTGCTCCATCAGTAATACACACTCCATAATTGCATAATTCCTGCTATGTCCCTTCTTGATGACCAGCATAGAAGCATTAAACCAAATCCTATTTTATATGGCACAAACATGGAGAAGGAAGAATGTATTGTGTGGATATTCTGACAACGATTGGTAGTATGCATTTCTTCACTGGGCTCTGCAGAAAAGGATTCTCCTCACAGGAGAGAAGATATTGTGACTAGCCCACTTTCTCATATTAGACGTTTTTTCCGTTACACCAAAAACACAGGAGAAAGCCGATTAATAGGTCCCATGTCTGAAAACTAACTTATTTGTTGGGGTCCTTATATTATCCCCCTTTAAATAATAAACTTTATTAATGTAAGGTCAGAGGGAATTATTCCTTTGCTGTTCTTCTCTGCCAATTACCTCCTCTAGACCGATAAGATCCCACAGATTAGGCCTCCTCCGAATTCCATCCGCCGGCCAGTGTCAATTGGCGACTACTCGGAGGAGAGCCTTCTCTGTGGCCGCTCCGACCCTCTGGAACAAACTCCCTGTGGAGATTCGAACCCTCACCACCCTCCAGACCTTCCGCAAAGCCCTTAAAACCTGGCTGTTCCGACAGGCCTGGGGCTAAAGAGCTTCTACCCCCTTCTCGAATGGTATGACTGTTGTGTTTTAAATTATGTATTGTTGCGTGTTGTTTTAATTTTTTTGTCTGTATCCCCCTCCCTTAGTTGAGTTGTGAGCCGCCTTGAGTCCCCTTCGGGGGAAAAGGGCGGCATATAAATAAAATAAACATCAACATCAAACATCTTGATTGTTGCTCGGGAGTTTTGATGGGCTTTATCTCAGATCAGATATCATCTAAATAAGAGATGACTTCTTAGAAGAGTATGGAAATATTGAAATAGTATTGTTCTGTCAAAAATAACATCTTAGGAAGACTATAGGTCAGAGTTATGACAATTCGTTGCAATAGCCATTTGAAATTGCAGTATATGCTGTGCCCATATGTCTACGAAGATGTTGCCAAAAATGATGAATGAATTTGCTCCCTAGTCCACCAGTCTAGAGTGGATTAAGTGATATAAAAGGGATAAGGCTGAGCAATGCAAAAAGGTAGGATCAATAATTTCTCTTCCTTCCTCCCCAATTTCAGAGGAACAATTACTGGTATATCCTAAAAAGGATGGATAATTACAATGCCAACTTTTTTATTTCCATGCCATGGAGACCATCTCAGGGAAATCCAGTGGCTTTAAAATACATTTAGCAGGATACATACAGCCTACTAATTCCACTGTAGACAATGCATCTAGAATAAAAATTGAATGTTTTACTTATTTATTTCAGGTACTCTAGAAATCAGAGCACAAAGCTTTTAATCACATAGCAACAGCAATAGCAGTTAGACTTATATACCGCTTCATAGGGCTTTCAGCCCTCTCTAAGCGGTTTACAGAGTCAGCATATTGCCCCCAACAACAATCCGGGTCCTCATTTTACCCACCTCGGAAGGATGGAAGGCTGAGTCAACCCTGAGCCAGTGAGATTTGAACAGCCGAACTGCAGAACTGCAGTCAGCTGAAGTAGCCTGCAGTGCTGCATTTAACCACTGCGCCACCTCGGCTTCACATGGGGAAGCAAGCCATATTACTGAGCTTTAGAATGCCATCTTATCCTCCATTGAAGCTAGGAAGAAAAGATGGGCTCAGCCTGCTAAAATATAATAGGAAAAGCAATCTTTTTATACAATCTTCATTAATTTTATTGTTTTTATAATTGGGGCGGGTTGTACGGTAGGCTGATGAGAGTTGTTTGGATAGAGAGGGATAGCATATAAATTTAATAAGTACATAAATAAATAGTAGCAATAGTAGTAGGCAAAAGAGCAATTTGCCACATTATCATTATGCAACAAGTACGTAATATTCCTCCAGCTTTTCTATGGGGGAAGAGAGCTCTTCTTTGCTCACTGCCAAAGCCACAAGAATTCCAATTGGATATTTCCCGTTTTATTCTTTTCTCTAGAGTATGGGGATGGCCATACTTCTCCATTCCTCTAATAGCATTAATGCTGTAGTACAAATTCAGCCTGTCTTTTAAACCAATGATAGCTGGAGGGCAAATACTTATTACAATGATGATCAAAGGATCCTATTTGACAGCTGCATCATTCCTTCTTCCTCTAACTCCCCTTCCTATTCTCTCCTGAGTTATTTAAACTGAGCACCACATTCCTGTGTTTGGATTCTTCCTCCTCCACCAAGATGATCACACAAATTGATTATAAACAATGACATAACAAAGTCACCAAAATGATTCATCGGAACATCTGTAAAAATTATGATGTACCAGTAATGAAAAATGGGTGGAAACAGATTCGAAAAAAGTAGTTAAAAAATGACCAGGTGGAAATATTATGGGATTTCTGAATACAAACTAATAAAGTTCTTTCACTATTTCACTGTAGTTGAAAAGAAGAGAATGTGGATAATTGATGTGACAATACCAGAGGATGGTAAAAGATAAAGAATTGGAGAAGATCACAAAGTATCAAGATCTGAAAACTGAAACAGAAAGATTATGGCATAAACTAGCCTTGGTGGTCCTGGTGGTTATTGGCACAAAGTGCCATACCCAAAAAATTATGGACAGCACTTAGAAAATATGTACATTGATAAAAATTTCCATCTATCAATTACAGAACGACCTCACATATACTATGCCAATACATTATGACATCCTAGAGAAATATGCACATAAAGGCCAATATCAGTTAAAGAACTGACAGCTGTGATTTCACATTGTTGTAAACAGATAATAATAGAATGGTACTTTGGTACTCATTGGTGCATGGTTCTGGAAGGCGCAATAAGTACTAGAAATAATGAGTACTAAACAATTTTTTCCCATCACTCCAATGAGTCTCAAGACAGCTGACACTGGCAAGTTCTAATCTGTGTGTTGAGTGCCAAATGAACGAGTACCTGGATTAAAAAAAAATTGTTTAAAAATGTGTTAAGTATGTGTTGGATGTGTTTCAAAGCAGCTAAGTACCAAGCTACCCCTGTATTGAATTTTTCAGACTTGAACAGTCTAATTTTGTAAAAAGAGAAAACCCAAAACCATGCTGCTTAGAACACCTTATATATATATTAATGCTACTTTAATAATTATTATGTTCTTATTTAGGACTTGAGCTAATAAGTTTCCACCCATCCTAGATGAATCTACAAAGAATCTAATTGTAGATTACCCCTATATAATAATAATAATAATAATAATTTGCAGTGACAGTTCACACTTGTTCAAGCTCTAGGATAGTTAAGAAAAACTGTAAAGCAAAAAGATAAAAATATGAACAAAATGTTAACCGATTTCTTGATACTTTCACTTTTCAGCTGAACCTAAAACAAGACACAGAAGCAATTTAAAGAACAAAAGTTACCGTATTGGAATTGGAAGGTAGACATATCAGAAGGAAGGATACTTAGCAAGAATATCTAGGTTTGCAGAGTTGAAGCACAAAACATAAACTAGGCTTACTTTGATTTCCTTTTCTGTTTTCTTATCTGCTTGATTCATTTCCTTTTACTCACTACTTCTTTCTGTTTTTCTATAGTTTGAATAACACTACTTGCCTCAAAACTGAATAATGTAATATGTATATGTAGCAATTCACTGCTTACCTACCAAAATTTCTCAATCAACAGATTTGTATTGTCATTGTCTTATGCCTGATAAGATTTTGAGAAGATATACATTCTAGGGAACACTAAAACTCATTGCAAAGATGCTAACATTCCTCTAGAAATGTTATTCACATATATACATTCTGTGTTATCAGAGAACTTACGTTCCATGAAATAGGGACCAGGTTCAATCCGCCATATGATCTGTCCTTTCTGTGTTCCAGTCACACCACGGTTTTTAGAATCCCAGAAATTTGCTGGTGAGTTCTCATCTGAAAGGGGGAAAATGTATTAAAATATGACCTCTATATCTTAGTGCTTGGAAATTAATCCATGTTACAACAACTGAAAGCCTGAAACTTCGTTTATTTCAGCCACAGATTGCAGTGGATGACTGAACATATCCCATGGAAACTTACCTAAAGAGTTAAAAAAGTAAAATCAGTATCAAGATAAATGAATAAATAAATAAATATAATTGTCTGCATTTCAAAGATGACCTCTACCTACCTACCTACCTACCTCTCTCTCTCTCTTTCTCTCTCTCTCTCTCTTTCTCTCTCTCTCTCTCTTTCTTTCTCTCTCTCTCTCTCTCTCTCTCTCTCACACACACACACACACACACACAAAATCACACACACACACACACACACACACCAGGTAAAATCACAACTAAGATTTAATTAATCCCATTCCTCTGAGAGCAAATCTGTTCATTCTCAGTATTTTGGGCAAATGAAATCATTGTTTTTTTCCCTAAAAATATCATTGCACAAAGGATTTCCCTTTGACAAAGCTCAAAATGAATAATGTACCAAATATAATAGAATTCCTCTAGTTTTTAGACAGAGGAAGGAAATATTTATATTTTTACCACTTGTCATAGTGACTCTGAGTGACTAACAAAAACCTTACAAACATTCATCAACAAAACTAAAATAAAAAGCATTCTGCTCAGCTACATCATCATCCATCCCCAAGAAAGGCACATCTAACATTCCAATCCAAATGAAAACGGGTTTTAATGCTTTCTGAAAGCCAGCAGGTTTTGGGGCCAATAAAGTCTTGGTAAGGGTCACTCCAGAGGATGCATGCTACCTTTCCAAGTTAGACTTCTTAGATCTAACTAGATAATCTTGACCAGAGGTGGGTTCCTACCAGTTCGCACCTATTCGGTAGAACCAGTTCGTCAAATCTACCGAACCGGTTAGAAGAGGTTCCACTAGTGGACCCGGAAAGCAGGCCACACCTACAGAAAAGGCTCCAAAATTTTTTGAAACCCACCACTGGTCCTTGGATATGATTATTCTACACTATCATGCTCATATTTATAAAATTCAGTGCCTCTGTGAAAGGTAAGGATGACTACTGCGTTTGTGGTGCAATCAGAACATGGCGTGTGTTGAAGTTGTTTTGACGCAAACCAAAGATGCCTTTTAAAAAACAAGTTTACATCACATTCTTATGCATGCCAGTGCTGTGTGTGAGGTAATTTAAGGTGGTTTTGACAAGTGTCGTCGCCATCTTCATATCCGGTCACATGGGCGGCAAGCCACTCCCATAAAGGAGGCCACACCCACAGAGTAGGTTTGAACAATTTTTGAAACCCACCACTGATCTTGACACAACAAAGAGACTGATGCATGCCCAGCCTGTGGAAGGGACTATATAATTGGAGGTAGGCAGTCCAGCAAATAATCCTGTCTTGTGTCATGTAAGGCTTTATAAATGATTATCAGCACCCCTGAATTGCATGCTGTAGTCTATTGGGAGATATAAGGTCACAAAACAATAATGTTTCACGGGCATGCCACAGTATGTCCATAACTACCCATGAGTGGCCTTTAAGGTCACCACATAAAGCACATATTGCTGTAATCCATCTGGGAGGTGAATGAGGCATCAGTGATAACAAGCAGAGCCTTCTGGTTTATGAACAGGCACAATTAGCAAACCATTTGAAGTTGTGCGAAGGCCTTCCTGGCCACAGCTGCCACCTGCACCTCAACAAGAGCCAAGAAGACCCTTAAATGTCAAAACGCTAAAGCCTCCTTCTTAGATATGACAAAGCAGCAGCTTGTGGAATGTTTCACTAAAGGCATAATTGCACTTCAGTATTAGATGGTAAATCCCTCTGCCCTGGCACAAGAGCCAGCAACAGCAGCAGTCTTCTCGGCTGAAGCTCCAGAAAAAGACATCAAAAATAGTATAGACCGATTAGATCTCACAGGTTAGGTCTCCTCCGGATTCCATCTGCCAGCCAATGTCGGCTGGCCACTCCCCGGGGGAGAGCCTTCTCTGTTGCAGCTCCAGCCCTCTGGAATGACCTCCCCGTGGAGATCTTACTACACTCCTGGCCTTCCGCAAAGCCACCAAGTCCTGGCTGCTCCAGCAGGCCGGGGGGCTTGTGAAACATCCAGCCCCACGGAAACTGTGAATGTTGCGTTTTTTTTAAGTGTTGTCTTTGTCTATTTATCCCCCTTCCCTTGTCTATTGTGAGCCGCCCGGAATCCTTCGGGAGTGGGCGGCATACAAGACAAATAAACTAAACTAAACTAAACTAGTAACAGAATGCATGCTTGGTCATTGGAAGGTCACTATTATATATACCTTTCAAGAAGGGAGCTCCCTACTAATCCATAATCATTTCTAAATCATAATATAAATGTGTTGATGAAAAGATTAAATTGTTCCAATCTTTGAATAGTTGAAGAAAAAATTCTTTTCTACTGTTTTTCGCTAAGGAAGACTTAGGGAAGAGATTGTTTACAGAATATACTTGGAAACCATATCTATCTGTCCCAGATCTCCATTATATCTGTCATAGTATGAGCTGCATAAAGGAGATTTCAATACATGGGTTTTATCAGAGCAGGAATAATGTTATCATCATCTGCCAAAATGCTTGATAGTGGATTGAGTTCCAGAAAGTGGATGAGGTGAGCCTTTTAAGTTTTTCTATTATTGTCACAGATTTGACATTCAAGAAGTCAGAGAATAGAGAAAGTAACACAGCAGAGACTCCTTGTGGTTCCTTCATTGTTGAGTATAAATATGAAGACTTTTTAATATTTACTTTAAAACCAAACGTTGCACTTGAGTTCTGAAGGTGTTAGATTGATATTTACGGAATTTTAACATTTGTACCTATTGCAGGCACATAAAGTGTTTTTTAGATAACTGAGAGTTATGATACTCTGCAGTATTGGATAGTATTGAAATATTTAAATGTTCCATTGGCTGAAATTTTCTGCCCTTGTGATTCCAGAGTGGTAGAAATCACAGAACATGTGGTTCTTCTCTCCCAGTTCCCCTGCACCAACCTTTTGCTATTTAAACCCAGCTGCCATGGCCAAAGCAGAAGCACATCACAGCTTTTGTTGTCTCCTTTTTGGATCCAGTTTCTCCGGCAAACATTTCCTACTTTTTTCATTCTTTCTGAAGACAGTGCAGCTTTCTGTGCTATCTATGCAAAGATGCACTGTCTTTAGAATCTCTTCTTCCAAAAGACAGCACAGCTTTGCAAAGATAGCACTGTCTTCAGAAAGAAGGAATAAAATTAGAAAAGTATGAAACATTTGCTGGAGAAGCTGGGTCCAAAAAGCAGGCAGCAAAATATGAAAGGTCTGTGCGGGGAACTGGGAGAGAAGGCAGATGGGCAAATGAATGTTTGCTGGGCTGGTTGCTGGGCTGAGGAGCAAATGAATGCTTGCTAACTGGTGCTGGGGAGTCATGTGGAGTTGGGGAGAGAAGGCAGCTGGGTAAATGGAATGCTTGTTTGCACTTGCTGGAGCAGGCTGGGGTAGCTGAAGTTTCTGGGAGTGTTGCAAGGAACCACAGATTTTATTAACATAGCAGGTTCAATTTGATTTGTTTGTTTGTTCAATTTCTGTGGCCATCCATCTCAGTCAATGACTCTGGGTGGCTTACAATTGATGGAAAAGATATTCTCTAAAAGCATTCACATTTCAAATGACGACTAAAAATGAAAAAAGAAAGAAATCTATAACAAATCTGTAATAATTACAAATAGGATGCAAAAAGGAAAAATCTCCTTTGAAACTGGAAGTTTTTGCCTACTGGGTTAGATTAATCTCTTCTTTGCTGTCTTCCCTGTAAAGATTATCTTGCTAAAGGAAATATTTGTCTTTTAAACTGAATTGACTATATTTGTTTTCTTTTATTGGTATGCATTTGTGGGAAGTTATCATCCAGCCCTCTCCCAGAAAAATGAAATATCCGAAGAAATATTGAAAAGGCAGAATATTTCTCTGGATGTGAGGAGAAAGAAACATGTTTTAAAAGACAGAATAGTTGCCTGTAGCTTCCTGCCCATCCCCACTGTTAATGGGCCAAGCTAGTCACTTTACATAATAAAGACTTCTCCACTGCAGCCCCAGGGGGGATGGGAGTAAAGGCATGATAATGTTGGAACTTTACTCAACTGACCACAAGGCATCTGGGAACTCATCACAGCCTAGAGAGTAGCCCCTGCACGGACCCATGGGAGTCTGACAACCAATCAGAATACATTTCTTACACAGGAACTGGAAACAGAGAGGTGGGACTAAACAGGGTATAAAAAGCCTAGCAAGCCCCTCCTTCACCTCCTTCTCTTCTTCTCCACCAACACTGAAGCATGTGATCACCTTTTCTGTTCAGGGCTCAAGTCATGTGGCCCTGTCCAACAATAAACCATCTTTCCAAGCAGCCTCCATGTCTCCAGTGTCTTTTCCCCCACTTGGAGCTGAATCCAGAAGGACATTTCTTTCATCACATTAATCATGTTTTCAATGTCTTATCATAGGAGATCTATTTGATGAGCTTTTCTTATAGTTAAGAATTGTTTGTCTATCAAATAAAAGCCACTTGAAATGTGAGATTATAACTGTAGAATGTGTAATCTCTGAATTATAATCAATAGTTTTGTAGCTTCTGTGAAATCATCCAATAAAGTGAGGGGAAAAAAACATGTTCAATAAGCAGTTATAATTGGATAGGCCAATTTATCCAAGCATCCTCCAAGAATTAAACTCTGGTTCAGTCAATATAGACTATTATTTTTCACAGTGGTAAGAACTTCCTTATAACATTTTGGCTCCAACATAAACAGCTTTTTGCAATTTATGTAATCCAAGTAGGATTAAACACTAATTTCCTTCTTTCAGTCATTACCTTCATTGCTATTAAGACTAATGCTGTGAATAAGACGGATAGCAAAGGACTATTTCTGTTCCCAATAGAATAAAATGAATCTGGGAGAGAGAACTTCATTTAATTTGCTATAGAAAAAAATAATTAGGAACAAGACTTTTTAAACTTTAACATACAAAAGCATTAAGAACAGGAAAAGGAAACAATAGCTGTTGTACAACAGTTCCACTGTGCTTTTTAGTTATGTAGCCACTCGATTATGGCTGTAAAATGAATGAATGCATAATTAATCAATTCCTAAGAGAAAAGTGTTCCACTCTTCTTGAAAAGCATTTTCCATACAGATTCTTACTTCTTCTTCAAGGCAGATGCTAACATCACCCTACCATATTAATTGAGCCATAATTTCATTAAGTGAAACTTCATTATTTTTACATCTGGACTTTTACATTTTCTATCATCTTTAAGTGAACATTCAAAATAAATACTTTCATGACATCATCCCCTATTCAGAAAGTAAGAATCACAAAACCTAAGAAAGAGCCACAGAAATATAGCCTATATATATTATATGTTTTCGTAGATTTTCACAGGTGTAGGTATGCTGGTCTTGTTGTATTCGGGTCTTTTACCGTGTAAGATTGAGATTGTCTTGGCAATGTTTCAGCGAGGTCTCACTCACCGTCCTCAGGCTGGTGTTTTTGGCTTAAAGCATGACTGGAGCTGCTGTCTTTCTATAAATCTTGGTGGAGGAGTGTGGAGTGCTGGCTTTGTTTCAGTAAGTGGATTGATTGGATGTGTGGCTGTATCATGATTGGTAGATTGGTGCTGATTGGTGCTGGCTGTGGGTCCGTTGTTGTTTTGGGTTGTAACGGCCTGGGTGGTGCGTGGGGCTCGTTTGTTTACCAGGGCTGGTTTCCAGATATCTGGTAGGCGGGAGGTATCGTCACGTTTATTCATGTTGTGGGGGTGTTTCTCTATTTTGATAGCTTCCATAATTATTCTCTTGTTGAAGTGTTCCGTTTTGGAAATTAACCTGGTTGTGTTTGTGGAGAATTTTGCTGATTTTATCTGTGAGATCTCGCTGACTTCAGGCTGGTGCCTTTGGCTTCATCCTTGTGCGAGCAAAGCGTGATCGGGGCTGCCGTTTTTCTATAAATATAGTTGGATGTGTGTGGAATGTTGGCTTTGTTGTTTTAAACGGATTGGTTGGCTGTGTTGTCACATCTTGATTGGTTGATGGAATTGATGTTTGGTGAGGATGATTGGTGATGTTCTGTGTTGTTCTGGGTCCTATGTCGGGTTTTGTGTTGGGTTTTGTGGCTGGGACTCATTTATTGACTAGGGCTAGTTTCCAGATGTCTGGTAGGCAGGAGGTATCATCATGTTTATTCATGTTGTGGGAGTGTTTCTCTATTTCGATAATTATTCTCTTGTTGAAGTGTTCAGTTTTGGAGAGTAATTTGGTTCCTTCAAAATCAATTTCATGTCCTGTTGCTTTAAGGTGCTGGAAAAGGGAGGAAGTTTTTTCTTCTTTTCTGACTGCGTACTTGTGTTCTGCGATGCGTGCATTTATTCTCCTATTACTTTGTCCAATGTATGTGGCTGGACAGATTTTGCATGGTATTTCATAGACTCCTTGGTTTTCTAGCTGGATCTTGTCTTTGGGGTTTCTTAAGATGTTGGCTATTTTTTTGGTTAGTGCCGAAGGCTGTCTTGATATTGTTTTTGTGGAGAATTTTGCTGATTTTATCTGTGGTGCCTTTGATGTAAGAGAGGAGGGCAATGCCGTTGTCCTGTTTTGTGTTTCGGTTCTTGAGGGGTATCTTCCTTTGGATTAGGTTAGTAATTGTGTTTTTTTGGAATCCATTGGAAATTAATACGTTTGTGAGGGTGTGTAATTCAGTTTTCAGGTGGTCTTTGTCAGCTAGGCATTTGGTTCTGGAGATGAGGGTCTTGGCTACAGAGTTGATCTGTGGAGGGTGGTGATGGGATTGTGTGTTTAAGTAGCGGTTGGTGTAGGTTTTCTTCTGGTAGATGGTGTGTCCTAGGGAGCCATTGGGTTTTTTGTAGATTAGGACGTCCAGAAAGGGAAGTTGGTTGTTAGCTTCTATTTCCATAGTGAATTGTATTTTGGGGTGTAGGCTGTTGAGATGTGTGAGGAAGTTGTCCAGTTTTTCTTTCCCGTGTGACCAAATTACAAAAGTGTCATCTACAAATCTAAGCCAGAGTTTGGGTTTGTGTTCAGATTTATCTAAGGCGTTGGTTTCAAAGTGTTCCATGTATAGGTTTGCGATGACGAGTGAGAGGGGTGATTCCATAGGTGCTCCTTCTATCTGTTTGTATCTTTGTCCATTGTGGATGAAGTATGTGTTGGTTAGGCAGTGGTTGGTCAGATCTAGGATGTGCTTGGGGGGGGGTTGTATTTATTTTGGATAGCTGTCAAAGCTTCTTTAATAAACACTTGGGTGAAGAGGGATATGATATCGAAGCTCACGAGTAGGTCGCTGGGTTGTAGGTTTTGTTTCTTTATTGTTTCTATGAAGTGGAGTGAGTTTTGTATGTATGAGGTGATGGATTCTGCGTAGGGTTGGAGTTGTTTGGCGAGGAATTTGGCAAGATTCTGTAGAAGTGAGCCTATGGAGCTGACTATGGGTCTGAGTGGTGTTCCTTCTTTGTGTATCTTGGGGAGGCCATAGAGCTTGGGGCATCTGGATGATTTTTCTCTGGGGATGATTCTTTGCTGGATCTTTTCACTGATGGGAGGCGTTTTTATTTTGGATTTGGTGTTTTTTTCCAGGTAGGTGGTGGGGTCTGTGTTTAGAGGTTTGAAAGCGGGATCTTGGAGTAGATTGGATAGTTTGGCTTGGTAGTCAGATGTGTTCATCACCACAATGGCGTTACCTTTGCCTGCTGGAAGAATGATTATGTTGTTGTCCCTCCTCAAGTTGGTGAGTGCTTTTTGTTCTTCTTTATGTAAGTTGCTTCTGGGTTGATTGCTGGAGCAGAGGACGTTGGTGACTTCAAGTCTGATTTTATTGACTTCATCTGGGTTGATATTGGTTAGGGTAGCTTCAAATCCGCATATGATGTTTTCAGTGGGGATGCGTTTGGGGGCGACTGCAAAGTTGAATCCTTTGGAAAGGAAATTGGTTTCTGTTATGGTGAGGGTCCTGTCTGATACATTATGTACTGTTTGTTTCATGAGTTGCTGTGGAGGGGGATTGGGCTTCTGGCGTTTTTCTAGTCTGTGGAGTTTGTTGGTGTGTGTGTGTCTGTCTTGTGGGAGGTTTCCAAAACTGAACACTTCAACAAGAGAATAATTATGGAAGCTATCGAAATAGAGAAACACCCCCACACCATGAATAAACGTGATGATACCTCCTGCCTACCAGACATCTGGATACTAGCCCTAGTCAACAAACGAGTCCCAGCCACAAAAACTGACACAGGACCCAGAACAACACAGGACACCATCACCTATCACCCTCACCAAACATCAATCCCATCAACGAATCAAGATGTGGCAGCATAGCCAACAAATCCTGTTGTGTCCTGGCCAGCAGATGGCGCTGTGCAAGGCGCCTCTGATTGGCCAGGACGTGCCTGCCAGCTGGCGGGAGAAACCTGGGTTTCTCATTGGTTCCCCGCCTGACAGCTCCAAGTATAAATAACTGTCAGACGGGGTTTTTGTTGGTTTTGCCTGTTCTAGTCTGTTAATAAAGGTTCCTGTTAATTCTAACCGGTCTCCTCAGTCTGTGTCCCTCAGAACTTAAAAAATCCGTTTAAAGCAACAAAGCCAACATTTCACACACACACACCTATATTCATAGAAAAACGGCAGCTCCGATCACGCTTTGCTCGCACAAGCACGAAGCCAAAGGCACCAGCCTGAAGATGACGAGTGTGACCTCATCAAAACGTCGCCAAGATACTGTCAATCTTACATGGGAAAAGACCCGAATACGCCAAGACCTATAATATATGCTGGTCTTGTTTCATTCGGGTCTTTTCCCATGTAAGTTTGAGATTGTCTTAGCACCCAGTCTGAGGATGGTGAGTGAGACCTCACTGAAACGTTGCCAAGACAATCTCAATCTTACACGGGAAAAGACCCTAATACAACAAGACCAGCATACCTACACCCGTGAAAATCTATGAATACACACACACACACACACACACATATACATACATATACAAACATACATACATACATACATGAACCTGTTACAGCAACATCAAAACAAATAAAAATAATAATTACATATACACACACACACACACACACACATATATATACATACATACATACACATATACATACATACATGAACCTGTTAAAGCCACATCAAGACAAACAAATAAAAATAATAATTACAAATAAATAAAATTGGTCTTGGAATGGAGCTGTGAGATGCTAGAGTTTTGATTCTCATTTTCACCATGAAATATTTATTACTTTCTATTGAGAGAGCCACAGGACCCCATCATCCAGCAGCTGCTATTCTGTATTTTTTCTAGCTTTTTTTCATCTTTCAGTTCACAAAAAAAAGAATTTTAAAGAAACAGCAGAGCATCAATTGTACTATATTTTCTCTCTAAATGATTTTCAAAATCAACTTATTACAGTTCAGAACATCTTGTAGCATACATGTTATATATACCACTACAAAATCATAATGCAATATTAAACTGAAAAACAAATCTGTATGGTAATTACTGCTGAACATGTTGCTAAAATGCGATTGTAGTCATTTTTTAAAAAAACAATTCGCATTATTGAATTATCAGGTTCTTATTGGAAGTCCAGCTATTATGATATCATGTCAGCCTTTCATTTAAAAAATCCCTCTATTCTTAAGAGTAAATACATTTTTCCTATGCTTTCTAAGGAAAATCCATTTTAAGTCCATAGTTTCATAACTCTTAAGATCAAAGAGTGAGTAAAGTACATGGGGATATCCACATAGCATTACCTACAATGTCTTAAAGCAGCTGAATTTTGTTTTCTGAGTTGTTTTCTTCCACAGTTGTTGGGTGGTCATAAGAAAGGACTATGAATACATACCCAGAATAACTTTTTTTCCTTTCAAATCTTCTTCCCAGCCCTACTTTATGTGCAAATAAATTCCAGAAACTAAAAAAAGATCTCTGAATTGGCATGCCTAGAACTATGCTGTTAAGTTTCTTTTAACAGCATTCTTCACTGTTTTTTTTTTTACCTGATTTATCCTGCAACCAACACCTTTGTTCAATTAATGTCAGGTTAATTATCTGGCAAGGAAGTCTCTTCTTTATGGTTTCTGTTATCCATATGACAGTACTTTTCTCCACTTTAAATACAGCTGACTTCTTGAAAAAGGAAACTCGGTACTGTGCTGAGCCATCACTGGCATCATGATGAGTTCACTGGAGAAGTACTTCTGCATTTGTCATCTTCCTTTGGCTTTTAGATTCAGAGTTCTTAAATATGTTTTTTTGGAATACTAAAGAAATGTTGTTGCTTTTGATAGCAACTATAACTACAGAGCTAACTGCTTTTGGTGCTCTAAAACATAGATGAAGTAGTTTGTCCTTAAGATTAGTTTATCTGTAGCCACTCCCATTTGAAGGACACAGGATACGAAGTCTCCAGCCTCCCTCATTTCCTTCCTTTACTGTTTTCCATGGAAGAGTTCGGGGGAATTAATAAACAGGATTTTTTTAAAAAACCAAATGTAAATGATAACTGCATTAGTCAGAGGAAGCAACAATTGAACCATCAATGTTTATATTTATTGCATCACGGCTTTGATATTAGAAAAATAATGTAATTCTGATCTTGCTGGCTGCTAAATTTCCCAACAGTTTTAGTGTGCAGACATGTAAATAGATTAGCAAATAGAATATCTCTATTTTAAGCAAGATCTTGGCCTATACACGGTTTCTCACTGACACTGCCTAACTGTCAAGGCAAAAGACATTATGAGCCAAACACATTTTATGTTTCAAAGATATCTATTTTGGCACCAGTAGAAAAGAAATGAATCTGTAATATTGGAAACATCTGGTGATCATTAAAGTCCCTAAAATGCTCAAATGTTCCATCAAAGTAATTTCACTGGAAATATTTTAAAGAAGACAGCTAAGAGCTTGAATATTCTGTTCCCCCAACCCATCAGCGAGCCAGATTTCTCTGTAGACCAACTGAGAGATCAACAGCTGTGGACCAGTTGGCAAAAACCATCATTTTGTCCAGTTAAATCTACCAGGGAGTAACCGCCACAATTCCCACACTTTTGGGGAGGTCTTTGGTGGGATGGAGCTAAGAGAAGGAGTTGCTGCTCTCTGTAGTAGTGCCAACATTGCGGAACAGCCTCTCAATAAAGTTCAGGCTGGCTCTTTGTTAATCATTCAGAAATTTTTGAAGACTGAGCTATTCCAGACATTCTTCCCCTGATTTAATGTTGCTATTTTTATCTTTATCCTCACTTATTTTTATTTTGTATGGTTTCACTTTTGTATAGTTGTTTTTATCTCTGTTATTGTGGATGTTTTAATTAGTTCACTTCCTATGTTAAGCCAATAATCTTTTTTCATAGTGTGGTGGCATGGAACTAGGTTTAATGAATGCTGTAAATAATTCTCAAGTTGCAAAGACTTGAGCCTTGCTCCTTAAGAAAGCTACCAGCTCACAAGATGTTCAAGGATACTTTGGCAGATAATACTCATAACACAATGTATAATTGCAGGGATCTGCCAAACACAATATGTGCAATGTGATTTTGACACACAGAAAATGCACATCATCTTGTGCTTCTCCTATCCCACATTTTATTACAGTATAAATTATATTTTATCTCATAATGTGTTTGTCAAGCTTGGCCTAGCATTCCATAAGCTCTTAATATACCAAGAAACGAATAGGATAGAGCAGTGTTTCTCAACCTAAGCAACTTTAAGATGTGTGAACTTTAACTACCAGAATTCCCCAGCCAACATGCTACAGATTGCCATCAAAACTCAGATCAAGTGCCTCTGAAATTAAACAGTCTCAGACCAATAAAACGTAAATAAAAAGTATAAAATTTAAAAGTGCAAAAAAAAAATGAAAAAAGCAATAATGAGAAAAGGGATTCTACAAGCCTTAATTATTGCTAGAAACTTTGCAGCTTCTTTCCAAGTTAGATCTTATTAAGGGAACCTCATAATTTCTTGATCAAACAGATATGATAGCTAAATTTTCTTAGGTTTATGCTCTATTCCAGAGACTAATATATTTGCCTATAACCTTCATTATATGTAAATGAAGGTTTAAAAAAATCTAGGCATTTAGGAAGGCCCACTTGGATTACAGATAAAATGATTGCATCATCCACATATGAAAGAATTGAAATAGGACTACGGTATAGATGAGTATGGAAAGGAGAAATTCTGGATTACAAAAGAACCACAATAATGTCATTTAAATAAAAATTAAACAATCCTGAACAAAACAAAACAAATTATTGATTACTGTTAATTTTAATTTGAATTCTTTTTTTAAAAAATGTCATTGTCAATTTTAATTGGGTTTGGAATATTCTATTTAATTTTTTTTTTAACTTTTGTATTATGTGTTTCTTTTAATGTTGTACGCCGCCCTGAGTCCTTGGGAGAAGGGCGGCATATAAATCTAATAAACCTAATAAACCTAAACTTAATCATAGGACTGGAATATAGTCCCTATTCTGTATGAGTATAGGAATGGGGATGGTAAGAACATCATTAAAATTGGTTCTAATCTGCCTGGCAGAGTTTTGATGTAACAAAATGATAAACCTGAAAAAACAATGATCAATGGATATTATGACTGATTTTCTCCACTGTCTCTCACAGTAAGTTAATAAAGGGCTTAAATCAATAAGGGAACATAGAGAGGGCTTCCAGAAGAGTGTAAAAATGTAAATGTATAAAACTGTATGTTGATCTATGGTGGGATACTCTGATCTAAGACCTGCTTGTCCGAGTCAAAATATTCTCTGAATACATCCGATCTAAAAATTAATGGTACAGAAATTGGCCATAGATTTTGCTAATTATTGATTATAAGCTGAGTAGTACCCTGTTTCCCTGAAAATAAGATCTTCCCGGATAATAAGCCCAATTGGGCTTTTGAGCGCATGCGCTAAAATAAGCCCTCCCCCAAAATATTGCAACGCAACAGCAGCCATGAGGTGACCACGTTCGCCGCCTCCTGCACCTCAAAAATAATAAAACCTCCCCAAAAATAAGGCCAAGCGCTTATTTCGGGAGTCAAAAGAAAATAAGACCCTGTCTTATTTTTGGGGAAACGTGGTAGTTTGTCAGAATTTTTGCCTTTCTCCTTTCTTATATAGCAATAGCAATAGCACTTAGACTTATATACCGCTTCATAGGGCTTTCAGCCCTCTCTAAGCTTTACAGAGTCAGCATATTGCCCCCACAATCTGGGTCCTCATTTCACCCACCTCGGAAGGATGGAAGGCTGAGTCAACCTTGGGCCGGTGAGATTAGAACCGCTGAACTGCAGATAACAGTCAGCTGAAGTGGCCTGCAGTACTGCACCCTAACCACTGCGCCACCTCGGCTCTTTATATATTGGGAGAGTGATAGAATTAAGCCACTATTTGGTAACAATAAGAATTTTTAATTGCAATAGATGGGGAGGGTAATATAGATGCCCACCAACCATTATTATTTTTTAATAATTTTGATAACATCCAATCTTGTTTCTGCCTGCCAAGCAGATTTGGGCAGAGTAGGCATGCCCTAGGTCCCTTCTATTAAATGTTGCCCTCTGGTGGGATCTGGGAAGTGTACATTCTCTGTCATGGCTCCCGCCTCTGGAACACATCCTCCCAAAGATACAGGGAGTACCCACTCTCCTGGGCTTCTAGATAACTATTGAAAGGGAATAAGTTCATAGCGTTAAAACGTTGAAATGTTGGCATTTCAACATTGATTTTGGGTGTCTTGAAGTATGCATTGATCTTGCATCATCCCGAAAAAGCTATATGGATTAACATTCCCACCCATCCTGCTTTTATGACCCTCATATCTTTTCCTATTGCTTCTTCCATCTTTTTTTTAAACTGTATTGACCAAAAAAATAATAATAATCACAAAGTAATTGTGTAATGCATTTGTATTGGTAATACTAGAAGCTCTCTGCTGGAAGCACTCTGGAGGAAATAATCTTATTTTTAATCATATTATTAAAAGATAACATACTGTCTTGTTATCATTTCTGTTTACTATTTGAACTGAGAAATGTCTCATTGTAACATAGATCAACCTGTAACTTATTCCTTAACTATTTACCCTACTGAATGTGGGTTTTAATTTTGTTTTTCCTCTGATATTCGATGCAGCCTAGGAAATTTATTCTCGGAAAATCTGGGGACTCACCAGGAGAACAAACCAAGAGCAGTATAACTTCTTAGCAGGGGTAGGGGATATCCTGAATTCAAAGTTTTCAAGGAGAAAATTAAGAATTGCTATTAAAGTGTAAGTTATATTATTTCACAAATTTACTTCAGAAATAATAAAACTTATCCTGCTGATTTATGTTTTTGTTAAAACCTGGCAGAGACTGGATAAGCAAATTTTGGCATTTTTGAGGACAATACTTTTCCTCCTTCTAACTAAATAGCTGCACTCCATGAAAGGTTATACCTGTGTTAACATTACATTTTAAAATATGCTGGTAGACAATATATGCCATTCTTTACACCAATTCACTAAAATGCTGCAACGGGACACCACAAAGTAATTATACCTCCTACCTTCCTCAGCATTTCCATGGGTTTATATTTCACATCGTTCTTAGCTGCCTAAAAAGCTAGGGCAAATCTATATCCAGTTAATTCTATTTCCTGCCTCTATGCAGTTTTCAATCTGCATTGTGACATAATATGTTGACTTTGTTATTCTTTCCTCCTCCATCTTTCTTTTCTTGTCTCCTTTCAGTGATTAGCTGAATTTAAAAAGAGAGACAGACAAATAGTTTGATGTAGGAGTTAAAGGCAGCATAGTAGGAACAAAATAATTGTCCCAACAACAGCTAGGAATCAACATTGACTCAAAAACAAACAGACACACGCTAAAGTTCAAAAAACAGGTACATATTAGCAGCAAAGGTGGTTTCAATAAAATTATGTTATCTTTTAAACTGACTGCTGAAAACTGGCAACTGAAATAACTGACAAATAATTTGTTTAGGGATTATTGCCAGATACTTATTTTAAATAAGACATTACTAGGTATTAGAATATCATTTTTACTTAAAGAATAATGTCTGCCTTTGAATTCAAAATGTAAGCACAACTTCAAAATATTTTTTTGGTAAAATTAATGGATTTATTTTCAGATTAAAGAAAAATGTACTATAGTAACAATGCAGCATGCATTTCTTTAGGGTTACTTTAATGTAGGAATTCTAACTAAAAGAAGCATGAAATCTACTTGTGTAGTGGCCAAAATATAAAGAACTATATTCTATCAATATATTCAGTCATAAAATGCAGTAGAAACATATCAGATGAAATCAGATTAGACTATACAGTAACTCTAAATTTGTCCCTAGAAGTTATACGTGACTCCACATAAATTATCCTGAGTTTTAAAAAAAACATGTTCAAAGGAATTGCACAGATGTCTCTGAGAGCCGAAATACCTATTATGAAGCTAAAAAGGACAATAGGCTTCCTGGAAGACTAAGACCTCCATGGTCATAAATTATTCTGGCATGAAAAACTTCCTACCAATATTAGCAGTTATTCTTGAAGTGGTTGTGTTGCAATGGCGAGGATCCAAGCCAAAGATCAATGTAACTTCAGTGTAATGTCCTGATCTTAGATTAGAGAAGTAGGTACACACTAAGACTAGATCCCAACTGTTGATAACCATTGTAGCTGTTATTCATAAATTTATTTTGTACATGCAAAGCGCTGGTGCTATATCTCCCCAAGAGAAATATGCCCTTCTTACTATTATTACTTAGGGACCAAGAGAAATTATTCAATTCCCAAACTTAAGTCTGTGTTTTTAATAGATGGCAGCTCCATTTTTTTTTTAATCTTTCAAGGGTATGGAACCTTTAGTCTGAGGGGCTTTCAAATCTACCTACAAGGCAATGGTTAGAGGCTACTATTTCTAACTATAAGAAAGTAAAGATCAGCGGTGACACAGTAGTTAGAATGCAGTATTGCAGGCTAATTCTGTTGACTGCCAGCAGTTTGATCCTAACCAGCTCAAGACTGACTCAGCCTTCCATCCTTCCAAGGTTGGTAAAATGAGGATCCAGACTGTTGAGGGCAATATGCTGACCCTGTAAACGACTTAGAGTGGGCTGTAAATCACTGTGAAGCGGTATGTAAGTCTAAGTGCTATTGCTATTGCTATTGCTATACGTACTTGGATGAACACTAGATTACAAGCAGCAGATTAGAGTTCTGTATCTCTTTGTTAGCCTCAGGTGATTGTCCAGAGTTTTAAGGTACACGGAGAGCAGACAAGGCACAGTTTAAAAGAGGTCTTCTGCTCCTTTCTAATATCCCTTATTGGGAATCTCCTCAAATCTGTATTCTTCTGCAGCATCCTCTATTCTCCATCTTGAAATCTCCTTAAATCCGTATTCTTCTACAGCATCCTCTATTCTCCATCTTGAAATCACTGTTTGAAGTAATCATTCAAGAGAACTCCATTATCTCCTAGAGAATAACTAGATCTAGTTAGCCTAGAGACTAAAAATACCACATCAAGTCACTATTACAGTCATACACAGTATAGCTACAATACAAAAATCTCAGTCTGAAAACGCAAGTAATAAACAGATACTTTAGCAGAAAGGGAAATTCTGACATAGAAAAGTAATACAAGTTTTTAAAAAGGCTCATTACTGCGTTAGAGCAAAAATTAGCTGTAATTGACTGACATGAATATGGTCACGGTAACACAAATATAGGACGAGATGTTGGAATGCCTGCATGCTTTTATCTTTTTAGTAGTAATGTTTCATTAATACACATTTGTAAAATTATGCTTAACGTTTTTCATTGCCTATTTTCATCATACAGGAACCATATTTTTCAGAGAAATATCAGAATTTGAAAAACGCTTGTACAAGCAATATCCGCCACCACTTCTTCTTTAGAGGTCAGTGGAGGCTCGGCTGTGGCAGCCCAGCCCTGGCCGCCTTCTTCCAAACCCAGACAGTGCTACTCCCACCTCCCTCCTCAGTGTCCGAGCGGCAGCAAGCGAAGTGCCACTTCAGCAGCGGTAGTTTCCAGCCAGGTTGCAAAGCACGGGGAGCAGAGAGCAGCCACACCCACAGCTTCTCTCGGCGGGAGAGGATGAAAAGATTAAGATACAATGCAGTAAAACCAAGGGTAGCCTTGACCCCTGCCTCCCCACCACCTCCAGGCCCACACAACCTCCCCGCCACCCCCACTAACCTGGGGACACTCCCAGTTCTGCTGGGCGGCCGCTCCTTTGTGCCCCGTTGCAGCTGCAGTTGGGCCTTTGGCAGCCCGCTTTCTCCTGGTGCCCCTTCCCGGGTTGGGAAACACTTCAGGTCAGCCCTGCCACCCTGGCCAGGTGCTGGGTCAGTCAGCAGCCCATGCACCACCGCCATGTGACCTTTATAAACAGAAATTAACCAACTTCTTTTAAACTTTCCATTTCAATGAGACTTTTTCTAAAACTTCTTAAATTCTCATTGAAATGGAAAGTTTAAAAGGAGATGGTTAATTCCTGTTTATAAATCAGCCACCGGCCAGGAAAACATCCCCAGGAACTGAGCAGGCCGAGTGTGGCTTTGAATGCTGAAAGGGAAGCTGTGTCCCCCACCCATGGAGCCCCTTCCCCTTCTTGCTGGACTTTAGGAGATTCCCACCCACCAGCTTGCTCCGCCTCGGCTGCCCAAGGTCAGCAGATATGCCTGAGGGTGCTTGACCTCATTGTGATCCAAGGAATGTTCTTGCCTTGGTAGGACCTCTTCCCCTCGAGGCCACTCCTGCAGTGCGGGAAGGAGTATAGCAGAGGCAAAGCGGCTTTTTTGGGCTCATCTGAAGAAGTCTGTCCCCCTCCCCCCCCCAGCTTCCTTCTCTTTGAGAAGAGGTTTGCAAAATCACTTGTCAAAGAGAAGGAAGCGTGCATGGGCTTCTTCTAACAGCCTAATCCTCCGCTCCTGTTCCTTCCTCGGCTGTTGGAAGAAGCCCGCACATGTTTCCTTCTCTTTGACAGTCACCTCATTTCCAAAGGGGTGTGGAGAGATCCATGCATTAGAGGGAAGAGAAGGCCAAGCTTCTGCTAGGGACTGCCTCTCTTCCCTCTCTAACACATGGATTTCTCCGCACCCCATTGGGAATGAAAGAGAAAGAAGTGCACCTGGGTTTCTTCCAACAGCTGAGTCCTCCACTCCAACAAAGGAAGTGGGTGGGCGGGGCAAGCATGGTGCAGACAGACAAGGCGAGAGAGCGAGCGGCGACCGGGCAGGCGGGGGAGCGAGCATAGGGGGCAGGCCAGGGGAAGGACCATACCAGTACGGGGCCTCCAGGGACCCCGGTATGCAAATGGATACCCAATCCCCCCCCCAGTATGTGTGTACTGGGGCATACTGGTCGGAACCCACCTCTGCTTTACAGCCAACATAGCATAATATCACTTACAATGATGTAACTGAACAAAAATTTATGAAGCTACTTTTTTACAAGTCTACTACTCATTTAAAACATCATTTCATACAATACCCAATGACTTGGAACAGATTATTTAGGGGTAAAAAGAAACAACCCAAAATGTTATTTGTGCTTATAGGGTTTTTTTATACACTATAATTTCTCATTTTAAATATTCAAAAATCCCATTTGACAGATTGCATGATTTTTTTTTCTAAACTCCCAGCAAGGTACAAACATATTACCTGAAAAAATAATGATATATATGAATAAACTGTGGTATTCTTCTGTGAATTTTGTTTAAGATTTGAGTTTATTTAGCAAAAATATTTTTAATTCAACGAAGTGAGAAAAACATGAACAATTTGTGCTAAAAGCTAATAAGAGACAAAGTTTTAAAAAACTGATTTGACCATATTCTATGTAGCAATAACCCAGGTAGCTTTACTAATTATGTTAACTTGCAGGTTCTAAGAATTACTAAGATATTAAAATTCTATCCTTGTTGGCCTTTGAGTAGAAACTGGATATTACTTTTTTTTTTAATAAACCAGAATTGGTATTATTCTTCTAATTCTGTGAAGTTATTAAGAAGCTTTAATATTTTGTATTATATACTGAATGCATTATAAGAACAAAAATGCCAGAGATCAGGAGAAATAATTATATTAATCTGTAGTATAAAAATCTAATATCCTAAATTCAATGCAACAACACTCAGTTCATTCCTAACATTCTGGATTCTTCTTTGGCTGTTGTTTCCCACTTCATTCACTATCTCAGGAAAGGTATGGAATTATTTAGAGTTTAATGTATAGGACTATATAGGTTTTTTTAAAAATACAGAAGTGGTTTGATCTTTTGAAATACAGTAATTGTCCAAGTAAACCTAAGGTTTCAAGAGATCAGTCCAAATATATGTTGTACTTTAACCTAACCTAATCTCTAGTCTGCCACCAAATGATTTATTTCAAGACTCACTTCCTTTGTTATCTATCATGGGTGTATATATATTTAAAAAGTATTCAAGGAAATAACTCCACACATCCTGAAGGAAAATCAGGCAGGGGCCATGGAAGATAATTTGGTCCTAATTCTTCTGGGAGGGGGGAAAAAACCCCATAAGCACAAAACCATTGATTGAACCTATCGTTTCAGCATGATTGTTTTTACTTGCTGATGTTCACCGAACTCATACTGATACGAAAACTGAAATCCCCGAGCAGAAAATATACACAAATCCCCCTGTTGCTCATTCTCTCCATTTCTCCTCCTTTCCCAAGTTTAATATGGCAGCATTTTCTCTTCCCACCCCCTGAATTTATTACAGACACTTTAATAATAGAAGAGGGGCAAAACAAAGAAAGATATAATAAAAAGAATGTATCTTTTATGTTTCATGGGTTAATTTCATCCTGGAGATCACATTTAAACTCTTTTAGATTAGAATTCGGGTTAGTTCTAATCAGAGTTTAGTTTGTTTTCCAATAACATTACAATGCAATGCAATGCAATACAATACAATACAATACAATAGCAGAGTTGGAAGGGACCTTGGAGGTCTTCTAGTCCAACCCCCTGCCTAGGCAGGAAACCCTATACCGTTTCAGACAAATGGCTATCCAACATCTTCTTAAAGACTTCCAGTGTTGGGGCATTCGCAACTTCTGGAGGCAAGCTGTTCCACTGATTAATTGTTCTAACTGTCAGGAAATTTCTCCTCAGTTCTAAGTTGCTTCTCTCCTTGATTAGTTTCTACCCATTGCTTCTTGTTCTACCCTCAGGTGCCTTGGAGAATAGTTTGACTCCCTCTTCTTTGTGGTAACCCCTGAGATATTGGAACACTGCTATCATGTCTCCCCTAGTCCTTCTTTTCATTAAATTAGACATTGCCGCAGTATGTTTATCCATTATATATTTATACATTATTTAAAGTACTTCAGTAAGTACTTATATATAGTTTAAGTGGCTTTAGCCAATAAAATGGTCCTCTGTGGCTAGCCTTCTCCAGCATAGCTGTGGACCTCCATGGATAATTGGAATAATAGTCTACCCATCTACCCACAGTATTGGAAAGATATCTTAGGTCAATATCTTTTCCAGCCGTATTAAGGCAGTACCAGAAAGAGGAGCATATGTTCTGCCACTAAGTTGTATCTTTCCCAACTAGGTTTACATTATTACTACTGTATAAAATATTTCTGTCAACTGGTTGAGATATTATCACCAGTACACAAGCACCATCACTTTGCTTTAACAGTTATTTCCGTAACGAAATTGTTTTTCTTTAAAATGACATGCTTAAAAAGCAGTAACAATATAGATAGTCTGCTGGTATTTACTAAATCAGATCATTTTATATACTAACCTTATTAATTTTATCTTGCCTAACCAATATTTGATTAGAGATTAGAATAATCTCAGATAACATCTACTGCAGTGGTGGGTTTCAAAAATTGTTCGAACCTACTCTGTGGGTGTGGCCTCCTTTGTGGGAGTGGCTTGCCGCCCATGTGACCGGATGGGAGTGGCTTGCCACCCATGTGACCGGATATGAAGATGCTGATGACACTTGTCAGAACCACCTTAAATTACCTCACACACAGCACTGGCATGCATAAGAATATGATGTAAACTTGTTTTTTAAAAGGCATCTTTGGTTTGTGTTAAAACAACTTCAACACACGCAATGTTCTGATTGCACCACAAACGCAGTAGTCATCCTTACCTTTCACAGAGGCACTGAGTTTTATAAATAGGAGCATGATAGTGTAGAATAATCATATCCAAGGACCAGTGGTGGGTTTCAAAAAAATTTGGAACCTCTTCTGTAGGTGTGGCCTGCTATCCGGGTCCACTGGTGGAACCTCTTCTAACCGGTTCGGTAGATTTGACGAACCGGTTCTACCAAATAGGTGCGAACTGGAAGGAACCCACCTCTGATCTACTGTATACTGCAGTTCTGATATATGCAGAGCTTCTAGTCCAAGTCTTGGAATGTTACCTGCATATGATTCATATGCGAATTAAGCATTAAAACTGTCCTATGAGCAATATAAAAACAACAACGTTGCTTCTCGTACTTTCTTAGAAACAAAGATGGCTATTAGCTAATAAGATAACTGCCATCTGTAAACTATAATGAGATTCTTTTTACTACATCCAACAGCACATCAAACATTAACAAGAAACAGAGGGCTCAGTGGGTGATCGAGACTTTCTAGGATTTAGTCCAGACGTTGCCAATAAACAGAAGCTCATGTTTATCAGACACCTTGTGAAGAGACAATAGAATGGTGGGAAAACTAACTCCAAAGTTATTTGGAAAAGCCTATGTATTTCGATGATTCAAAAAGAATTCTCTGGCATACAGAAATGCTCAGACAAATCAATCCAGATGGAATATAAACAATGCAACGTTACCTTGGCATATTAGTTATCCGTTTATAGAAATAAAACAATAGAAATAAAATGAATCAAAATAACAAAAAATAAAGTAAAATCAGGTGGTCCTTGTTAATCAATTAGAAACTGGCTTATAAGAACAGTTTCCAAACTGTTGTTGAAGGCTCTGAAATTTTGTGGGGATTATATAAGGATCCATAATTCAGGGGGGATGACTGGTATTAGCAAATAAACATGACCCCACACACATTCCAGTGAATTTCCCACACAACAAATAGTATAGGACTCTTTCTAAGCATCCAACTAAACTTGCATACATAGTAGTGAAGCTTGCAAAACAATATGTCTCAGTAGGCAGTAGTTCCCATTGTCATTTCTCAAAAACTCCTACGCATTAAAGGAAAGCTTGCTAATTATAATTCAGAAAAAAATGAATGGATCTCCAATTAAGGTACTAATTATGACCTTTAAAGCGCTCCATGGCTTAGGCCCAGGGTACCTGCGAGACCACCTACTGCCACCGGTAGCCTCCCATCGTCCAGTGCGATCTCACAGAGTTGGCCTCCTCAGGGTGCCGTCAGCCAGTGTCGGCTAGTGACCCCCAGGGGGAGAGCCTTCTCTGTGGGAGCGCCTTCCCTCTGGAATGAGCTGCCCCCGGAGCTTCGTATAATCCCCGACTTCCGGTCCTTCCGACGCGCCCTAAAAAGTTGGCTTTTCCAGCAAGCCAGCCTGGCCTGAACAAAACAAATCAAATTATTGATTACTGTTAATTTTAATTTTAATTTTTTTTAAAAAAAAATGTGTCATTGTCAATTTTAATTGAGTTTGGGATATCTTATTTAATTTCTTTTCAACTTTTGTATTATGTGTTTCTTTTAATGTTGTACACCGCCCTGAGTCCTTGGGAGAAGGGCAGCATATAAATTGAATAAACCTAAACCTAAACCTAAACAAGGAGTTTTCTACGTTTGTTTGACTAATTAATTTACATGACTGCCCAACTGGCAGTTGGGACTCCAAGTGGCTAATACTGAATAAAAAACAAGCAACAAAATATTCTAAAATTAAAAAATAAGAAGGGAAATAAAGACGTCCAAAGTCAATCATAATCACTCTTCCCACCCTTATAGCATGAGCTCATCTAATGCATTAGCCCAATGGTCAAGGGAAAAAGTTAGGTTTTAACATCCTACAGAAGGTTCTGCAATGGACAATCTCACATAGAGAATTCATGTAATGTTAAACAGGAGTAGGGAGAAAACACAGCTGGGACTGAGTAGAAAAGCTGGGAAGACCTAGCAACAGGGGAGTGAACTAACGGCTCTGACAAACTCAGTCCAATCAGCTAGCAAATGAGATCAACCCATTCTGGATGCTATCTCCACCTCAATGGAGAAGAGGAGAATCTTTATAACACAAAACTCCCAATTCCCACACACCCTAAACTGATCCAGAAGGTTACTATGATTGACAGTATTGAAGGCTGCATAGAGATCATGGGCCAGGGTGGTTGAACTACACCTATCTCAGTGCTGCCAAAAATGATCACCAAGTCAATTAATACCAATTCAGTACTATAGCCCAGCCTGAAACCTGACTGAAAAGGATCCAGGTAATCCACTTCTTCTAGGATCCTCTGAAGTAGCAACCTGACCCAACAACTTTGCCACCCAAAGGGAAGGTTGAAAAGGTTGAAGGACAAAAAAACAGTTTCTTGAGGAGAAAGATCATCAGCTCTTTAAAAGCCAGCAGAAGTCTCTCATCAACCTCTTATCCCAGCCCTGCATTTAAATTTACCAAAAAAAAATGGAATAAAGAAATGCAACTATATACTGGTGGTCCTCCAGATTGTTAGGAGGATAAATGGTCTCTAAACCCTCAAAAGTTCAGTATAGCGCATAATTCTGAAACTGTGAACAATCTGAAAACGTATACAATGCAGGCATCATTAATCAATGAAGATCAATAAACATCAAGTTTGAAAATATGCCTACACTAGTACTCAGTGGTGGGATTCAAATAATTTAACAACCGGTCCTCTGCCCTAATGACCATCTGGGTAGGCGTGGCTTGGTGGTCTTGTGACTGGGTGGGTGTGGCCAACTCAATGTCACTCAGGTCAATGGGCACTTTGCCTTAGCTGTTACAATGTAATAAGGGTTAACCAGAGAGGCAGTTTCTGTAAAGAGGGCAATAAAGATTAGGCTAGAAACAACACCAGAATGTTTCCTTCCTGCCTTCCTTACAGGATTAGCCCTGTAAAGTGGGGAAAAAAATAAAAGGAGTTTTCTTCCAACAACCGGTTCTCTGAACTGCTTAGAAAGTTATCAGCCGGTTCTCCCGAATAGGTGCGAACTGGCTGAATCCCACCACTGCTAGTACTTCATCAACACATGGTTGTTGAAATAATAACTCTGATTTCTCATAAATCCTCCATATCATCCTCTTCTCAATGATTCTGATTTTCATGTTAGAATATTTTATTGTAGGAATATTTTTAAACATCATAGGCATATGGTCCCATAAGAACCCAGCACAACCCTCACTGTTTATATTCAAACACTGCTTAAATATTTAAGTGCAAGCTTTGATCCCTTTTGAGCTTAACGGGTTAAATGTGTTTACTTCATTTAGATTGCATCCCATACACTGAACTCTTTTACAAGACTACAGGTACTCAAAACTGCATCATTGGTTTTGCCATTGTATTTTTCCTGTAAGGCACTTTAACCTTAAATATTTTATACTTTAATAATATCTTATACATTAATGATTAAGCTGGTCAGTTGCACATGGGTTCAATATGCACAGTTCACTTTCATTAGTAATTCACATCACAATCCAGACATCTAAATAAGGAGATTCATTTTTCACCCTTGCTCCAAAAGCACTAAGTATCATAAATACATTAAAATATAATGAGCGAAGATAGTGTTATATGGACTTCAAAATGATTTGTTCTGTCTATAGAAAAAGTATACATTTATATTTAAGCCACAATATTTGCAATTCAATTAGAACTTATGCATTCATCTTAAACACTGAATTGTGACCTACTTATTGCAATTTATTTCTGGATTAGCTCCTGTGTAGAAAACCTCTCAAATTAACATTTTACAAATGTTACAAGGCTACATTTTTTATGTTGCTTACTGTATTAACAAAGGTAAGGAGAAATATTTCCTTAGACAACGGGGCAAGGGTTGGTCAGGTACATGGAAAAGATGATTTTTTAATTATTTACCTAAGAGGGAAAAATGCAAAATTTTGACTAATCTTGATTTCTATTTATAGAAGCCACCTTGTGATCCCACCAGCAGTCATTTTGCAAAGCAGCAGTAACATATCCCCAAAATTCCTTATTGTTAGGGATGAACTTGATTTTTAGATGTAAAAGCTGAAAGAGTTGACCAGTCTGAGCTTCAACATGCACTAAAACAATTCGTGACCCGACAATTGCGCAATAGACATATGCGCACCGACAAAAGAGCACCGATTAAAACGCGACGTCAAAATCGCGCTGACAAATTCCCGCCGATAAAAGTACGATGACAAAAGCGCGATGACAAGCACAATAACATTGAAAAAAATTTAGGGTTACGGTTAGGGTTATAACGTACGTATACACGTCCCACTATGTTAAAGGCCCAGCACACTCACTGGGCTGTCTATCGTTTGTTGATGACGCGATTTTGTCATCGCGCATTTGTCGTCGCGCTATTATCGAAAATCGATTAGCAATTTTGACGGCGCTCATTTGTCTGTCATGGTTTTGTCGGCGCACACATATCTATCATACATTTGTTGGTGAACCAAACAATTACCCAAGGACAGCACACCTGGAGATGCACAGGTACAGGTTAAATCACTGATTCAGAACTTATGAACTAGGTAAGGTCATAAAACCAACAACCTATCATAAATTGCAAAGGGAAGAGCAAAGGAAGTCAAGAAACCTACTTGAAGGAAAGAAACGTGATTCAGCAAATTACTCCAGCTGACAATCAGGGTTATATAAACGATGGCTTTTGTGACTGGTTTTCTGTGGCAATTAACATTCGTTTGTTGTTGTTGGATCACTTGAAACCTTGAACTTGGATCTTCCTGAACATGGCATTTTGTGTCCCCTTTCTGGATTCCTTTTCCTAAAATAACATTTGTGCACAATTTCTGTGCAGAAAGCTATGATTCTGCAGCATGTTTTGTGCTACTGTGGTGAAATGCTTATGATTGCACTAAGTATCTTGAGTTTGTTATCACAAGCTGGCTTGTTTGTGTCTAACTTAACCAGTAGCACAGAACATTTATGTATCACAGGCCCAAAATGTTGGAGACCACTAAAGTTGTGTGGAGACACTTCCTAATCACCAGATCCCCCTGATCCTATGCTTACCTTATTATTGTTTCTCATTCACTTCCCTTAAATAAGCACTGAAAGAAATAAGAAAATGAAAAACAACAGAGACAACAGAACTCAAAACCTGCTAGCAGCATTGTGTCAAAGCTCCAATTTGAACTAAAGCAAGATTCTACTTAACGTGAGCTGTCACGTTTCTGCTCTAGTTTCTACTCCAAACAGCAGCACCTGAAATATTTTACTGTGCAATCTATCTGAAAGTCTTTCCCACCAGTAGGCAATCTCATAAAACTGTCCTTACCCTAAATATCTTAAAATTGTTCAAAATGTATCTCCAATTTCATTTTACCTTTTTGTTATCCATTAAGTGGGCGCCTCTTCATGCAAACTGCTGGTTGTAGGATCTTTAAAATTTAGTGATTTTAATAAAATGAGTTTTTAACTGGTTTTTCTAGAAAGGCCATAAATAGAAAAATATAATAATAACCACAAGCATCACTGGACAGCAGCCAAGCACTGTGTAATATTATGGAATTCGGAAGGAAATAGTTAAAGTTACAAAGCACTGATACAAAGAGTAAACTCTACAAAGAAAACTCCAATGGGATTGCACCCCCCTTTGTTTCAGAGGGAACAATGTCAAAATTCAGTCTTTTCCTATATGTACTAGAAACTTCCTGTTTCAATATGTTTTCCAATCACAGATGACAATACAGTTAAATAAGTTAGTAAACTCCCTCTAGAGTAGAGAAGTTTTGGCCTGTAACTGCAGAGTGTATGTTCTACTCAGAAGACTCTGGCAAGATCTGAACAACAGATCGGTGCCCCTAGTTACAGAAAAAGGAGTTCCCATAAATATCCTAAAACATGGTTTACTATTTGACTTGATTTAGTTTTCCTCCTACTAATGGCACTGCAGTTTCAGCCCTCCCCCCCTCCTCTCTTGGTTTTTTGGTTTTATTTTTTAGGGGAAGGGAGCCAAGGTGGCGCAGTGGGTAGAGTGCAGTACTGCAGGCTACTTCAGCTGACTGCTAGCTGCAGTTCGGCAGTTCAAATCTCACCGGCTCAAGGTTGACTCAGCCTTCCATCCTTCCGAGGTGGGTAAAATGAGCACCCAAATTGTTGGGGGCAATATGCTGACTCTGTAAACCGCTTAGAGAGGGCTGAAAGCCCTATGAAGCGGTATATAACTGCTATTGCTATTAGGTATAGGTTTAGGTTTATTAGATTTATATGCCGCCCTTCTCCCAAGGACTCAGGGCGGCGTACAACATTAAAAGAAACACATCAAACAAAAGTTTTAAAAAAATAAATAGAATATCCCAAACCCAATTAAAATTGACAATGACATTTTTTTAAAAAAATCTAATTAAAATTAACAGTGATCAATAACTTATTTTGTTTTGTTCAGGCCAGGCTGGCTTGCTGGAAAAGCCAACTTTTTAGGGCGCGTCGGAAGGACCGGAGGTCGGGGATTATACGAAGCTCCGGGGGCAGCTCATTCCAGAAGTGTTTCTTAGTCTTAGTAAAATGCACTTTACCCTAAAATTATATTAGAAATATAATGACACAATACATAGCAGAAAGTAAGCATTTCTATAATAGCTCTCATTGCCAAGGTAACATTTGTCAGTTTCAGGGGAGAAGGCATGTAGAAACATTCAAAACAACAGATATTAAAGAAGCAGAAAAAAGCACTACTTACATTCTCATATTTAACCTTCCCCAAACATTAAAAAAAATTGCCTACAACACAGAAAGGTATAAAATGAAATGTGCTAACTTGGATGTATTTTTTTCATTAAATAAAGAAATAGAGTGCATGTCTACTTTTCTGAAGTTTAATTGGCCTCATCAAATTTAAAAAAGAAACCACCACATCACCAATAAAATTCTGACTAATTGCAAAGCACTTTATTTTTGGCCAGAATTGAAATTTTTACCTTGTATGTTTCTTTTTTCTGACTAGGCAATCTGGGAATTATAGTTCCCACACATTTAGAGGCCACCAGGTTTCTGAATTTTCCCATAGGTACTTGCCCTCTCCCCGTGTAAAGAAAAGGACAGCCGGAAAGTTGTTCTGGGACACTCAATAAAAATATTTTCCTCCAAACTCAGTTATTATTTTTGTGATATGTTACAGATAAAAAATGCTAAAAATGTCACAATACCCAGCCAATCTCTACAGCACACAAATCTTTAATTCACTGCATATATAGATAGTCCTCAACTTATGACCGCAATTGAGCCAAACCTTTCTGTTGTTAAGTGAAACATTTGTTAAATGAGTTTTGCCCCATTTGTGGCCATTTTTTCTGTTAAGTGAATCACTGCAGTTGTTAAATTAGCAACATAGTTGTTAAGTGAATCTGATTTGCTCATTGACTTAAGGGATTGACTTGATCCCAGGACAATGAGACCATCATAAATATGAGTTAGTTGTTAAGCATCTTAATTTTGATCACATGACCATGGGAATGCTGCAGTGATCATAAGTCTGAAACATGGTCATAAGCAGAAGTGGATTCCTACCAGTTTGCACCTATTCGGTAGAACCGGTTCGTCAAATCTATGGAACCGGTTAGAAGAGGTTCCACCAGTGGACCCGGAAAGCAGGCCACACCTACAGAAGAGGTTCCAAAAAATTTTGAAACCCACCACTGCCACAGAGACAGACAGACAGACAGACAGACAGACAGACAGACAGACAGAGAAAGAGAAAGGAAGGAAGAAATAAATAAATAAAGAAAAAAGAAAGAAAAAGAGTGAGAGAGAGATGAAAGAAAAAAAAGAAAAAAGGGACAGAGGGACAAAAGGAAGGAGAGAGAGAGAGAGGGAGAGGGAGAGGGAGAGGGAGAGGGAGAGAGAGAGAGAGAGAGAGAGAGAGAGAGAAAGAAAACACATGGCTGGCAAGCCACTCCCACCAGGTCACATGGCCAGCAAGCCACTCCCACAAAGAAGGCCACACCCACAGAGTAGGTTCCAAAAAAATTTGAAACCCACCACTGGTCATAAGTCACTTTTTTCAGTGCTGTTGTAACTTCAAATAGTCACTATATGAACTCGAGGACTACCTGTATTGGGAGTAACTTCCAGAATATAATGGGGCTACAGTTCAGGGTTGGTTGTTGTTTGGTAAGAATGCTTGCCTAATGAAAAATAAAACATATGAAGGATGGTTGCAGGAACTGAGTATGTCTCGTTTAATGAACAGAAGGACTTGGGATGACATGATAGCAGTGCTCCAATATTTGAGGTGCTCTGCCACAAAGAAGAGGGAGTCAAACTATTCTCCAAGGCACCTGGGGGCAGGACAAGAAGCAATGGATGGAAACTAATCAAGGAGAGAAGCAACCTAGAACTGAGGAGAAATTTCCTGACAACTAGAACAATTAATCAATGGAACAGCTTGCCTCCAGATTTGTTGGTGCTCCGACACTGGAGGTTTTTAAGAAGAGACTGAACAACCATTTGTCTGAAATGATATAGGGTTTCCTACTTGAGCAGGGGGTTGGACTAGAAGATCTTCAAGGCCCCTTCAAACTCTATTATTCTGTTATTTAATGGCATACAAGTTGTTTAAAGGAACATACAAAATATATAATTTAAAAAAAAAAAAACACAAGGGAACAAATGAAGTCAAAACCCTACAGTGAGAAATGTAAAAACATAGAAAACATTAAAATATAATATTGCTAAGCAGTTTCACAAAATGGCTAGATGTGTCACATTTTAGTACCTAAGGCTCCTACTACTGGTATTATTGAATGTTTTGTCGGCATGTCCAGAATGTTCTCTCAAAATGCATCCAATATAATGAACAAATGAGAATGCAAAATGGACCCAATGTGTCAAGGATTACTTCCCATCCCCAATGAGATACCAAAAGTGTGGATTATGTTATGAAGGGGCAATCATCATCAACTTCTGGCTCCCCCGACCCTCCGAATTCTCTATACTCCTTCAATTCAACATGGAAGGAGGAACAGGGAAGAAGAAGAAAAATGAACTTTCATCTCTTCCTATTTCAGAGGGTTCTCAGCAAACCCGATTAAGGAAATGCTCCCACTGGAAGAAAAGAAGATGGAAGCCTCACTTCATTAAAAAGTGTTCACACCTGCAAACATCAAATTGTACCAGGTTAGAAATAACTCAATCATAAAACCTTTCTGGAAGAGCATCAGATGCACCATACAACATTGGTTAAGAAGATCTCATTGCTTTCCAGCCTTTTTTTGCAAATTTTGGGTATGCCATCATGTCTGGATTTTTTTTAAAAATAGAACTGACTGCTGATAAGATGTGCTGCTGAACCTACAGTTCTTTCCGACTTTAATCCACAATGAGATAAGAGGACTGAGTAATCCATAAATAAACCTGAACATAAAAATATAGAAATAGCCCTGATCTGACCAAGGTCCATGTTAGTCCAATGATTTCAGTGGTGGGTTTCAAAATTTTTTCGAACCGACTCTGTGGGTGTGGCCTCCTTTGTGGGAGTGGCTTGCCGGCCATGTGTTTTCTTTCTTTCTTTCTTTCTCTCTCTCTCTTTCTCTCTCTTTCCTTCCTTTTGTCTCTCTGTCCCTTTTTCCTTTTTTTCTTTCATCTCTCTCTCACTTTTTCTTTCTTTTTTCTTTATTTATTTCTTCCTTTCTTTCTCTTTCTCTTTCTCTCTCTGTGTGAGTCTGTCTGTGTGCGTGTGTGTAAGTGGTGGGTTTCAAAAAATTTTGGAACCTCCTCTGTAGGTGTGGCCTACTTTCCGGGTCCACTGGTGGAACCTCTTCTAACCGGTTCGGTAGATTTGACGAACCGGTTCTACCGAACTGGTGCGAACTGGTAGGTACCCACCTCTGACCTAGATTTAAGTTACATTTAAGCAACTTACATTTAAGATGTTCCTGTCCTGTGCACATGGCAGCTTCACTCTAAGATGGTTTAGTTTGAAGGTATTCGATCTGGACTACAGATTACTACATTCTTCCATTGAACCATTATCCACCTACAATAGCTCCCATCTTTCTGTTTCAGGAAAACAATTGTTTTTCTTCCGATGGGAAGATCTTCCTGGACAGATATACTTTTATAAGTGTGTTAAGTGTGTGTTTATACACATAATCTGTGCATACACAAAAAGTTGTTAAATTACAAACAAATAGCTATATATAAGAAGTTGTTAAATAGAGGTACACAAAGTTATCAAAATACAGATATATCCAAGCACAACAAACACCTTTTTAAAAAATGCAGCAAGCACTAAAATGTTTCCAATCCCTTTACCAAAACTGCTAAAATAGCATGGTGGTTAAGATTTTTGCTTTTAGGAAGGGAGGGAGGGAGGGAATATTTTCCTAAATAGGTAGTTTTCTAGATCTAGAGTTTTTACTATTTTATCAGTCATATGTGGTATAATAATTTCACTTCCAGCTTTAAAGTAGTCTAAGCAAACTTATGTCCAAACTATTTTATGCTCTGCGTGACTAACCAAATACTTAATATTAATTACAAATAGTCTAACTGTTAACATGAGCAGCTTTCCATTCTATAGGAAAACTCGGGAGACCGTTTTCATTGGCAGTGTACTCAGGCAACCACAGGTACCCCCCAATACAAGTGACATCATGCTGGCCACACCCATCCTGGCCACGCCTACCCCCCTGGAGGTCAAACATAACCCTGATGCGGCCCTCAATGAAATCGAGTTTGACATCTCTGATCTAAATGATCCTCCTTCAAACAGATCTCCAGTATTTGAAGGGAAATTACCTCCCACAGACCCGTTAGATCGCACAGGGTCGGCCTCCTCCGGGTTCCGTCTACCAGCCAATGCCATATGGCTACCACCCAGGGGAGGGCCTTCTCTGTGGCAGCTCCGACCCTTTGGAATGAACTCCCCGCGGAGACTCGGACCCTCACCTCTCTCCAGGCCTTCCGGAAAGCCGTCAAAACCTGGCTGTGCCAGCAGGCCTGGGGTTGATGAGTTCCCCTCCCCTCTCGACTTGTATGGCTGTATGACTCTTGTGTATTTTAATTATGTGTATTGTGTTTGTATCCCCTTTTCCCCCTTTCGAGTTGTTCGCCGCCCTGAGTCCCTCCCGGAGAAGGGCGGCATACAAATAAACTAATCCAAATCCAAATCCAAATAGTGAAGTGCTGCATTACTCTGGCAACAGTCCAGAGATCCTTCTTATGCGTAAGACAAACTGCATAAAACCTAAAGTGCACGTAATCTATGCCACTTGCAGAAAGAAAAGAATGACTTAATTTGATAGCAGATCAAATTCTTTAAAGAATTTCCATCTGTTGTGCAATGTGGTTTCTTATTGTACTTTTATATCACCTTAATAAAACTGTTGGTTATGATAACTGTATATCAGTTCATTTCAAACTAGAGACAGCTCAACTCACATGCATTACCTATTACGTTAAGCTAGAAATAACCTAGAATATAAAACGCATTACTTCTATCAAAGGATCACTCAGCTGTGGGATTTATTTTCTAAACCCTGTGAATAATACATCCAATTTTAAGCAAGCTTGAAAACAGGAGGAAATAGACGTCAAGGAAAAACATAATAATGATGCGAAGTTATACAATTAAATATGGTTAAAAAAAAAAGTTCATATAGAAAAATTATCATCCAAGTTCTTTGTGCTACTGTATCAACAAACAGAGAATCGATTTGGTGTAGTGATTTAAAGCTTCAAGCTAGAAACTGGGAAAAGGTGAATCTTTTCTTAAACACAAAGTCAGCCAGAAGACCTTAGACCAGTGTTTCTCAACCTTGGCAACTTGAAGATGTCCGGACTTCAGCTCCCAGAATTCCCCAGCCAGCAAATGCTGGCTGGGGAATTCTGGGAGCTGAAGTCCGGACATCTTCAAGTTGCCAAGGTTGAGAAACACTGCCTTAGACCAATGACTTTGTCAGTCCTAGGAAGGAAGCAATTGGCCAACCACTGCTGGAAAACCTTGCAAGAAAACTGAAAGGATTTGTCCGTAAGCACATGGCCCGACTTTCATATGTAATATTATAGCATGAACAACCATGATTTAAAAAGCATCCCTGTGGTTTTGAAATTTATTCAGTACTCCTTCTCCAAATGCTATCAAATTAAAGATTGTGCAAGATAGTTAAAACAGGACGTCTTGTTTTATATAGTATAAAAAGAGACAATCAAAACAAACACATTCATTGTTAATGAAAATTACTGAGAACAGTTCAAGAAAATCTTACACTTCCTCATTGTAGATCAGCTGACTTCCTGCCCATTTACTGATGTAACAGCTAAGATGCTAGTAGATGGCCTTTGGAAAGCAGTTAAAGAATTAGTGTGGGATCTGGTTAGTCTACCCTGCCCTTATTTACCTGATAGCTCCAGTTTAACACCAGATTTAAATTACTACAGATGTACCGTATATGCATTCAATTCTAGCCAAGTCTCTCTTATGGTGTATATATTGCTCCTTTACTGTTATTATTTGTTTCCTAAGTGCTGAACTAATTTTACCAGACTGATTTGTAATTCTTGGGATGCTGAATTTTTCTATTTATAAAGAAAGTAAAAAAACCCATTACTTACCAATATGGTATAGCCCAATCCAGTCTGTGGGATCCACCTCTTCTTTAATATCCCAGAAAATGATGAGGTTCTGAGATTGTCCTAGAGTGTATTCATACATGCTTGCAGTCAAACTAGAGCGGCTTTCGAAAGTCACCAGATCCGTGTCACTGTTGGCGCGCTGCAAGTTCACGTTCTCAGCCACGGTGCCCTGAGATGTAAGGCTTTGGAGGTTCTCTGGACTCAAAGTGTAACGCAATTGTGGATTACGCCTTCGGGCAAAAAGCAGATGTTCTCGGGTAGAGCTGGTCATCCTGATCTTTGTTTATAGAGAAACCGTTTCACTTACAAATCTGTAAAGAACAAAATGTAAACTTTAGGAACAAATTCTTACATCAGACTAAATGTTGAAACTTGGTTAAGAATGTTAAAAGAGAAAGAAGAATTTTTTTTTAAAAAAAATTGAAAATCTATTTTCATCTTAAAATATCTAAAATCTTCCTTTCATAAAGAAATCATGTTCACAATACAGATTTAGCTAATTTATAAAACTCTCACTTTTGTTTGGAAGCTTTTGTTTCTTTAACTAGTTAATTATCTAAACAATGGGGTGATATTCTATTGTTATGGACAGCAGCAAGTCCACTGGTTTGAATTAAACCAGTGTCATTAACAGACAAGGCTGGCCATGCTATTAGATAGAACAAATCATCTTAAGATGACATAAAAGGCATGTAATTGTTAGGTATTTAATTCATTATTATTTTATATTTAATGCCAGAGAATATATTTTTGTTTTCTAGGGTAAAATAATTTGTAGAATTTCCCCAGATTTTAAATTTGATTCACCCTTGGCCTGCCATTTTCGCATTGGAATTGTGTGTTTATCCTAACAGAGATACTTGTGATGGCTAATGCATAATGCTGGAGAATGCAAGTGTATTTTTAAGGATTAAAATGAAGAGACATGCCTCAAGATGAAAAAAAGGACATTCTGTAAATCATGTGATGTGTCTATAAAATGCATCCATAAAAAACTTTCTTCTATCCTACACGATCTCTCTCCCACCTGATATTTTACATTTTTAATGCATTATTTTCTTTTTTTTTAGAAATTGAATCTGGCATGCTCTTTTTTATTAAAATTAGAGGAGAGCAATCACAATATAGAAAACTATGTTTATATGTGAGGTCATATTCATTCAAATAGAAGAGGTTGAATGCAGGGACTTTAAGTCTGAAATAGGAGTATTTTTCCAGCAAATAATTTTGACCTACTTTCCATGCTCAGTAAGTCCAAATTTCTTCATTTTAATAAATCACAAGTTTTTAATATATAATTCAATATAGCAATAACATATTTAAACCATATTTATCTGTCCAAGATCAAATTCATAATAATGTGAATATCTGCGTTCAACCAAAAAAGGATAACTATGGAACAGTCATATGATCAAATCGCATAAGAGAAACTTTCTTCAAATATATTATATTTGCAGCATAAAGAATTTGACATTCAAAACTTCTTAAAATGCACTAAAATTCATAAACTTGAAAATAATTCTTCGATGAATTAGTGTTATTTCACATTCATAAGAAACCTATTTAACATTATTTAGAAATAAGACCATTAATTTGTTAAATAGTGTATTCTAACTTTTTATTCCAAATTACAAGGGCAAATATCATATCTTCAAGTATCTGTAAAAATAAAAGACTGGGTTAAGAATTTTTTTTAAACAACTTCCAAATAATATAGTTTAAGATTTGAGAATTTGCTGGTGCATCAGGTTCTAACTGGGAAGTCAAGAGTTATTTTAATAGGAAACAAGGAGCAAATTTCCCTCATCTATATTTCCAGAAATTGCCTCTGGGCTACAAAAACTTGGAAAATGAAAGTATTAAGTGCCTACTGCAGTTTGTTTGGTTTGGAAGTCTTCCCAGCTGATTACAAAGAATATATTAATCTGTATAAAAGGAAGCATCTTGTCAAATGGGAAGGGGACAGCTCTTGTTGTCTTACATGTCATCTGAAACTATTTTCACCTTACACCTTTATGACAGCTATTGTGTTACTTGACTATATTTCAATTTAGTCATGCTAGGAAAGTGGAAACTGCAACATCCAGGCAAGGGGCAGGTTATCCATCATTCTATGCACTTCTGGCATAAATTATACAAAACACAGAAAACAGTGACATGTAATGAGCAAATGAAATAAAAGGCAGGAGACAAAAGAAAATCTAAGGAAATGTTCTGTGTATTAGCAATATTCATGGTACTTCTCCATATTTTTCTCTCCTTGCAGTCCTATCATATTTGTACACCCCGTCTCCTGCCACATACCTCCCAGCGTCCGATAAGATCTCACAGGATGGGCCTTCTCCGGGTGCCGTCAACTAGACAATGTCATTTGGCGGCTCCTCAGGGGAGGGCCTTCTCTGTAGCTGCCCCGGCCCTATGGAACAATCTACCCCCAGAGATCCGGACCCTCCCCACTCTCGCGGCCTTCCGAAAGTCTATTAAGACCTGGCTTTTCCAGCAGGCCTGGGGCTGTTGACCTCTTGAATGAGGTCCAGCCCCCACTGAGGTTGAGTGCATGTTGTGTCTTTTTAACTTGCTTGTCTTCTACTTTTTAAACTTTTTAGTGTTTTTTAAATTGTTTTTTATGTAAGCCGCCCGGAGTCCTTCGGGATTGGGCGGCATATAAATTTATTAAACTGAAACTGAACTGAAACTTCATATTGGTTATCAATTTCATACAACCCGTCTTACCGTTTTTCCCAAATTCACTAGTTCTTCATGTATTTTTGTTGTGATTTAATTCATATCCATTTTCTGTATATAGCAATAGCAATAGCAGTTAGACTTATATACCGCTTCATAGGGCTTTCAGCCCTCTCTAAGCGGTTTACAGAGCCAGCATATCGCCCCCACAGTCTGGGTCCTCATTTCATCCACCTCGGAAGGATGGAAGGCTGAGTCAACCTTGAGCCGGTGAGATTAGAACCGCTGAACTGCAGATAACAGTCAGCTGAAGTGGCCTGCAGTACTGCACCCTAACCACTGCGCCACCTCGGCTCTTCCAATAGTGGTCCATATATGACCACTCATTCAATCATCCCTATTCAATCATCATCCCTTCATTCTTGACTCTATTACTTCTTGTATCATATATATATTTCTTTAAAAAACCCATCTCTAGTGAATTCAATTTACATTTTACAGGTAGCCTACTACCCCATTGCTACCATTCATTCAGGAACCATTCAAAAATAACGACTGCACTGAATGAATGGCGATTATGACCATTCTTAGACTTTCTCATTGTTGAAGAGTCCTGTAAGTTACATGATCAAAATTTAGGCACTTGGCAATTGGCCCACATTTATGACTGGGGCAACATCCCATGGTCGTGTTCTCCTGCTCTGCATGGACTCCCTCTGCATCCATTTCTCCCACCTGCCTGCCTCCCCCATCTCTGCCCTTTGGGATACACCACCTATGTATCTAATACAGCACCTACACCACCTATTCCTGCCACTCTTCACCATCAACCCCAGCTGATCTTCACAATCATTTTCCACACGCTCCTGGCCTGGGAGTTACACACTGGGCAAGAGCACAGTCCTGGGACAAGCTTAGTGAGTCCACTAAAGGGAGCTCACTGGGCCTAGCAAGAGAGGAGCAGGGTGGCAGTGCATTGGAGGAACCCCTTCTATTGCCACTAGTGTGAGGAGTGATTGCCTAGAGAACAGTCGTTTTGAAAACACTGGTTAATCATCCATCAGGAGCAAGGCACTGATTTTTTTCCTTGGATAATTTCACCCAAGAATTAAGGAGTTGTAGCCCCCCCTAACCATTCTGATTAAAATGCATCAAGCCAGAATAATGCTTGACAATTTAGGAGCCGTGCTTAGAAAATGTTTATTCTTAATACATTTTTGATATTAAAAATTAAACCTTAGAATTTGATAAGGAAAAATAACACACCCATAGTAATAAACGTAGCCTCATTGCTTAAAGTTGCATAGCATGCTAATCCATGCAGTACTCCCATATCCTATATCTTATTTTTCAGCCTCAACTTTGCAATCGGACAAATGAATAGAATAGAATAGAATAGAATTTTATTATTTGTATGCCGCCCTTCTTCGGGAGCACTCAGAGCGGCGAACAATTCAAGGGGGGAAAAGGGGAACATAAAAAACAAAATACAAATAATAAAAGTAAACAACAGTTGCACAACCATACATGTCGAGAGGGGAGGGAACTCATCACCCCCAGGCCTTTTATGAAAATGAAATAACACAGAGTGGCTACAAGTGAGAAAAACAGGATTGTGTTTCTTCACTTGAGGAAAGAGAGAGAGAATCTGATGGGAAGCAGCTGAGGAGAGAAGAGAACACAGATGCCATGTTTACATCTCTAAGACAGAACAGTGAGTGGGATACATGGTGATGTGGGCCAGAAGGACGTACAGATAGGTTTACTCAATCTTGCGAGCACTACTGTTTATGATTGTCAAATCATCTCAGACTCTAGAGAATAGAGGAGAGCAAGAGGAAAGTCACCCATCTCCATTCTGCAACAGATCTTGCTTACTACTTTATTTCTGGATTCAAGAAAGGAACTAGGTCAAGCTTTAAAAAAAAAAAGACTGTGTTTTTTTATATTGATTATAAAACCAGAAAAAAATATGCAACATTCATTTCAGGAACATCACTGTTGCTGTAAAATATTCCAAAATAAAATTATGCAATGGGATTGAAACTATAAAATATTAATAGCAATAGGAATTAATTTAGCACAAAAACATAAATATATTATTTTATCCCCCCCAAAGCAAAGATACTTACTAAATAATATAAATGAGAAGCAACTATTTTGCAAAAACTTAAATTGCCAATTCTGCCCTTCCTCCACCCTAAATTGCCCTCAATCATACAATATCCCCCATTTGTTTTCCCCAGACAATTACAAGTCCTGCAAATTAACAATCATACTGGTAAAAAGTCAGATTCCATTATTTAGAATTGTTTTTTTTAATAAATGCTTTTAAAATGCTGCATGAATTAAAAAGTACCAAATGTAGCAACTGAAAACCGCTCATTTATACAGCTTAAGAATATCATATCTAAAAATTTCAGAATATTTTATTATTCCCATTGCTGTTATAAAACATTAAAAGATAAGCATTGCTGTTGCTCTGATCATAATAATTGGCCAAAGTACATCTTTTTATGCCCATTACCGAATGGGTAGGATCTGCTTCCAGCTCCACATATTAATATTTAAATGAATACTATAAATCACTGTACAAACTTCTTATTCTTAAGGCAGCCCAAAATAAAATGCCAACAGAACTGCCCAGCAAACTGAACTTAGTCCCACTTAAAATGATCATTAACAACAGAGGTGGGTTCCTACCAGTTCGCACCTATTCGGTAGAACCGGTTCATCAAATCTACCGAACCGGTTAGAAGAGGTTCCACCAGTGGACCCAGAAAGCAGGCCACACCTACAGAAGAGGTTCCAAAAAATTTTGAAACCCACCACTGGTCCTTGGATATGATTATTCTACACTATCATGCTCCTATTTATAAAACTCAGTGCCTCTGTGAAAGGTAAGGATGACTACTGCGTTTGTGGTGCAATCAGAACATTGCGTGTGTTGAAGTTGTTTTAACGCAAACCAAAGATGCCTTTTAAAAAACAAGTTTACATCCTATTCTTATGCATGCCAGTGCTGTGTGTGAGGTAATTTAAGGTGGTTCTGACAAGTGTCGTCGGCATCTTCATATCCGGTCACATGGGTGGCAAGCCACTCCCATCCGGTCACATGGGTGGCAAGCCACTCCCACAAAGGAGGCCACACCCACAGAGTAGGTTCGAACAATTTTTGAAACCCACCACTGATTAACAACTAATTCTATAATGCAATTCAATTTGGTGGGGATGAATCAGACTATTTTCAATCTACTACTGTTGAATATTTTTCCATAATGTTTTCTGCTCTGTTTTCACATAGACATCTGCATGAATATGCATAAATATTCATATATCCCTAAAGCATATTTTATCCTTAATAATACATTCCCATTTTTTTTCCTGTAATATGCATACATTTTAAAGTGCACTTTTATTTCTTTAGCCAAATTTTCACAATTTAGAAATCAAGTAAAATCCTGATAAATCCTAATTAGCACATCTGACTGATTTTAATTCCTTGCCAGATCTTAGCAACCACACCTTCTCTGGGAGGGAATATCTCCAACTTGACCCTTCAGGTCTTCTGTCAACATCCGTGCATTGCAGTCATAATCCAGTCCACTCACTAATGGTCCTTTTCTTCTCTTTCCTTCCATTTTTCCCAGCAAGAAGCATCACAGGCTTCTCCAGTGAGTTAGAGGTTTGCCTAATGTGTCTAAAATACAATGATTTGAGCCAGGTGATTTGTGCCTCCAGTGAGCACTCTAGGTTGAGCTGAAGATCCATTTGTTTGTGGGGTTTTTTTGGTTATTATTAATGTCATTCTCAGGGATCTTCTCCAATAACAAAGTTTAAAAGTGTCAATACTCTTTCTATCCTTTTTCAAAATCTAACTTTCGCTTCAATAGAGTGCCACATAAAAAATCACTACATGCACAGTTCTGATTAGCAATAGCAATAGCAGTTAGACTTATATACCGCTTCATAGGGCTTTCAGCCCTCTCTAAGCGGTTTACAGAGTCAGCATATCGCCCCCACAGTCTGGGTCCTCATTTCACCCACCTCGGAAGGATGGAAGGCTGAGTCAACCCTGAGCCCGTGAGATTAGAACTGCTGAACTGCAGATAACAGTCAGCTGAAGTGGCCTGCAGTACTGCACTCTAACCACTGCGCCACCTCGGCTCTGATTTTTGTATGCCTAGACACATCTCAGTTACTGAAAATTATTTTCCAAATACTTCGTTGCTATTTTACTAAGTGACAGTCAGTCAGTGGTGTATTTTTACTGCTGGTTTCTTTGTTGTTAAACATTAATCTTAAAAAGCAGAAGCTATCTATCACTTCAGAATGTGTTCATTCTAAGGCTGGTTATTACACTGCATTTGATGATTGTTTGATTAGAGTTTTACCCTGCTTTTTGCTTTATAAGTAACTCAAGGCAGCAAACATATCTAGTACTCCTTTCACCTCCTGTTTTCTCCACAACAACAACACTGTAAGGTAGATTGGGTTAAGAGAGAGTGGCTGGCCTAAAGTCACGCAGCCAACTTTCATACTTAAGAAGACTAGAAGTCACAGCCTCCTAGTTTCTATCCCAGCCAGCATCATAACCACTACACCAAACTCAATCTCATTAGTCATTAATCTGATCTTCTTTATATTTAGTTGCAAACTTGTATTTTCATATGCTCCTTGATTTTCATTGCTAATCATTTATCCGAGTAGCACCATCAGCATAGCACACAGGTCATTGGTTTCAAAATCATGTTCATCATCTTCCAATACAGCTTCTCTCAATATCTATTCAGTATATTAGTTGAATAAATAAAGAGAATATAAAACCTCATCCCACCCACAGTAAACACCAAATGTTTGTCAACATAAGCAGTATGTAGCTCTAAGTTAACATATAAAAATGTAAAAGACAGATAACTGGCTATTAATATTTCCACTGATGTTCATTTTCTCACATAAGAGAACTATGTGACAACCAATAAGATCGCACAGGTTGGGCCTCCTCCGGGTGCCGTCGACCGGACAATGCCGGCTGGCGGCTCCCCGGGGACAGGCCTTCTCTGTAGCTGCGCCGGCCCTGTGGAACGATCTACCTGTAGAGATCCGGACACTTACCACTCTCCCAGCCTTCCGTAAAGCCACCAAGACCTGGCTGTTCCGGCACGCCTGGGGCTGTTGATCAATATCCAGCCCCACTTAGACAGAATGTAAGATGTGTAATTTTAATAATTGTAAGATGTGTAATTTTAATAATTGTATCTTTTATCTTAAATTTTTAAATGTTTTTTATCTTGCCTGTAAGCCACCCAGAGTTCCAAGGGAGTGGGCGGCATACAAATTTTATTAAATTGAAATTGAAAATTGAAATTACGATACATTTAAATCTTAATTAAGTTTTCATTAAACTTGCATTAAAACTAAGATTTTTGGTGGTATTGAACACTTCCTCGATTTTTCCCAAATGATAAATATTTTGCTCAGAAATGAGTTTCAACTGTATTCAACTGTATTAAAAGTCTTGCTTTGAAATGCTGGTAAATACTTAGAAAATTCACCACGGCGCCTTATAGCTCAGAGCCTGCACAATTATATTATTCCACTCCATTTACTAGATCAGATGGTTAAACTTGGATAAAGTTCAGTAATTCTAGTATTTGGAAAAGCTGCTCACTGAGGATACAGTTCTGAATATGTGTCTCAAATTTAGCAACTCAGAGAAAACCCTTAATGATCCCACAACCTGAGAGCCGAACATAATGGCTCTATTTATGAGGCAACTAAACTTTCTTACGATGTAATAAATGTCACCATAAATAGGTTTTTAAAAGTCAGAAATGCCAACCTTTTTCCACACATCATTTGCCCACAACTCACTGGCCATATTCAGATAACGGCATCCTCAGTTTTATTAGGCAAATGATGAACACAATCATCTTGGTTACCTTCAGTTTTCACTTTCATACAACAAAGCAAAGTACCTCAGCAGTGCATCACCTGAGAAGCCTTCTTTGGGCTCAGAAGCTAAGCTGCAATGGGAGACCACTTGGCAATGCCAGGGCTGTAAGCTGGACAGGGAGAATGAAAAAAAAACATCATAGAAGAAGGAAGTGGCAGACTATTTCCACGCTGATGCCAAAACACTACATAGAGTATCTAAGATGTGGTCAATGCAGAGGTGGCTTCCTACCAGTTTGCACCTATTCGGTAGAACCGGTCCGTCAAATCTACCGAACCTGTTAGAAGAGGTTCCACCAGTGGACCCGGAAAGCAGGCCACACCTACAGAAGAGGTTCCCAAACTTCTTTGAAACCCACCACTGGTCCTTGATATGATTATTCTACACTATCTTGCTCATATTTATAAAACTCAGTGCCTCTGTGAAAGGTAAGGATGACTACTGCATTTGTGGTGCAATCAGAACATTGCGTGTGTTGAAGTTGTTTTAACGCAAACCAAAGATGCCTTTTAAAAAACAAGTTTACATCATATTCTTATGCATGCCAGTGCTGTGTGTGAGGTAATTTAAGGTGGTTCTGACAAGTGTCGTCGGCATCTTCATATCCGGTCACATGGGTGGCAAGCCACTCCCATCCGGTCACATGGGTGGCAAGCCACTCCCACAAAGGAGGCCACACCCACAGAGTAGATTCGAACAATTTTTGAAACCCACCACTGGGTTAATGGGTAGTGTAGCTCGGCAGAAATGAGACTTTTATCTTATAAATATTTTGCCAAGTGTTATTGATCTGTTTTTAAATGTAGATGTGGGTAGAATCATGTAACTGCAGGTGGCCGGGGGGGGGGGGGGACGGAACCATCAGAATTTAGAACTGGATCATAAGAAGCTTTTGGGCAGGCTCTTTTTTAACTTTGAACAGTTGCTGTGGGACTCGTTGTAAGTCAAGGACTATCCGAATTGGGAAGTTATGTGTAACAACAACTTAGAACAGGCCAGACTATGAAGCTGACTGACTTATTATTTGGAGATACACACACACACACTCACACTCATACGCACACACACCACACCATCTGTGGTCCCATAAAACACATACAAACAAAACTGAAGAAAGCAAAGGCAAATCAGAGAAGCAATTTGAATCCTTTGTAAATGTCATCAATCCATTATGGCATTGTGGAAATGAACACTTATTCTAGATAAGATCCATTTGCAATAACAGCATAAACTGAACCAAGCACAAGCGCCTCTGAGACTCACACGGAAAAAACTTTTTTAAATCATATGTTGGATATAATCAAAGTTTTAACATCCCAGACGTTCTGACTCACCCAATATATGCAATTAGTTGCTGGGAATGAAAAGCATTTCCCATCTCAAATTTCTTTCAAATGTTCATGGCATGATATTGGCCTAGACTTTTTAAAAAAAAAAAACGCTGTCAGTTATTTGAATCCCTTTTTAAGGATTTTAAGGAGCTGAAAGCACTTTCCCCCCAAGCCAAACAAATGAAATCAAATGAAAAATTGAAGTTGGATTGTCATCCTTTTTTTTTTAACTTGAAAGTACATTCTCCTTGCGTCGATAAAATATACTTCTGAAGAATGACTTGAATCTTTATTTGAGCATTTGGTTTCAGTAGTTAATCGCATTCATAAAAAAACTGAGGAGGAAAAGAGAGGAAAACAGATAATCTACTCATACAGAACTGGATTTGAGTACTTGTGATTAAACATTGCCCCTGTCTTTCCTCCCTCAAAGTTAAGGAATCGAGACAGATTATCATGCACAATACATGTTGTTCAGATCGAACAGTTGCTGTTTTCCAGTATGTTTTATATTAGCATTTGGCATATTTTGTTTTTCCTGCAAATCAAACTTGTTTTTTCCCAAGGCTACTATAGTACAGTGGCAAAACTCCAGAGAGCCAGTTGATGGGAGCAAAGATTTAATTTTCATGTTTTGCTATCTCTGCCAATCATCTGAATTTTTGTAGCCCAGATACAGGAGTCCTATTTTTAACTTAATACATTCCAGACCTGCTTCTTAGAATCTTTGCATTAGTTTGCTATGCATGGCAACCTAATTTACATTCAAGAACAACATAGTAGATAATGAGAATATGCATGCAAAAATTGTCTGGGCTGGTGCTGATGTCTTTTTTCTTCAAGAAGATTAGATGCAATGTTTTAAAGCCTTTAGATGGAGAAGTATGACACAATAAAAACAGGCTGGTTAAAATGTGATTTACAAGTATTATCACAGATTTTAAAGTCTAAATTACATATGTAATATCTGGTAACTCAATAATTTAAGTTTCCCAGCACATCCTAATTAAGAGTCTCCTAATAAGATTTACTGGCTGTCTTCTAAACTGTCTAATAATCCATTAAAGATTGCAAAGGTAACTTTAATATTACCTTTCATACTGTAAGCATCGGAAAGAAACCTCTGTCAATTTTATCTTGGAACGAATATCACATTTGCCAGTAAGACAGTTAATAGTTCATGTATTCGTTTTCTTTATCTTACACTGCCTGATTAACCTTCTTGAACAATCCGGTGAATTTTGTTATGTTTCATTTAGGTAGTGAGTGCAATACTATTTGCACGATTAGCTGGTCCATTTTATCTATCAAACCTCAGATCTACTACTGCCTGCACCAGAGATGGGTTCATACCAGTTCGCACCTATTCGGTAGAACCGGTTCGTCAAATCTACCGAACCGGTTAGAAGAGGTTCCACCAGTGGACCCGGAAAGCAGGCCACACCTACAGAAGAGGTTCCAAATTTTTTGAAACCCGCCACTGGTCCTTGGATATGATTATTCTACGCTATCATGTTCATATTTATAAAACTCAGTGCCTCTGTGAAAGGTAAGGATGACTACTGCGTTTGTGGTGCAATCAGAACATTGTGTGTGTTGAAGTTGTTTTAACGCAAACCAAAGATGCCTTTTAAAAAACAAGTTTACATCATATTCTTATGCATGCCAGTGCTGTGTGTGAGGTAATTTAAGGTGGTTCTGACAAGTGTCGTCGGCATCTTCATATCCGGTCACATGGGCGGCAAGCCACTCCCATCAGGTCACATGGGCGGCAAGCCACTCCCACAAAGGAGGCCAAACCCACAGAGTAGGTTCGAACAATTTTTGAAACCCACCACTGGCCTGCACAGACATACCAAATTCCCACTGAAGGATAAAATGCTTTGGTAAATGGCTCTTGAGATATAGTGTGGGACTCAATAACCAACTATTCAAGCATATTAATTTTACCTTTGAGAACTGAAGATACTGGTGGGCTTTCTAATAGACTTCAGATATACCCAAAATTACACATGGGTTTTGAATCCTGAAAACTGCAAATAATAGATCCATGAGGGGGAAAAAAACACCGATAAATTGGACAAGGTTGGTTCAGAAGACACCCATATCTAGAGAGCAAGGAGGATAACCTTGATGGAAATTTACAAAAACCGTTGCCTAAGCCTAAGGCAAAAGAGCTGAAGTATTTTTAAGCTCTGAGAAACAAGTTAATATTGTGAAGCAGCTCGGGCAGACATCTCCCCGATTCACGAGAATTACCTAACTAGTGGAGTCCAAACTCTTTGGAAATAGTTTTGAAACCCTTTTCAGCCTGGTGAGCATCAATAACTGTTTTGGGATGTCCTCAGAAATCTCCTTTATTTGAGCCATGGCACACTTCCACATATCTGTTTCAGACTGAGATAACGAATATGCAGAATTCTATCTTTTAAATAAAAGGGATACAGTGGCTCAGACGCTGAGCTTGTCGATCAGAAAGGTTGGCAAATCAGCGGTTCAAATCCCTAGCGCCGCGTAATGGAGTGAGCCCCCGTTACTTGTCCCAGCTTCTGACAACCAAGCTGTTTGAAAGCATATAAAAATGCAAGAAACAAAATAGAAACCACCTTTGGTGGGAAGGTACAGCATTCCGTGCGCCTTCGTTGTTTAGTCATGCCAGTCACATGACCACAGAGACGTCTTCGGACAGAGCTGGCTCTTCGGCTTTGAAATGGAGATGAGCACTACCCCCTAGAGTCGGGAACGACTAGCACATATGTGCGAGCGGAACCTTTACCTTTATCTATCTTTTAAATAAGGCAAGGCCACCCACACTCATGCTTGATCATCGTTCCATTGATTGAAACACTTGACTTTAATTTCCCTTCAAATGAACTGATAATCCTAGAGGTTCACAAACATTGCCACACACAAATATGCAGTTCTGGATCATTTTCTTTAAAAAAATCAATGAACACTTATCATGGTTTTGACTTATTTGCTTAATAGTTTCTCTTTATCTAGTTAGGACGTGTGGCGAACAAACCATATTTTAGGTCAAATTTTAGGTCAATATTGAAAATTTAAAAGGCTTGAAAACTTCTAAGCATTGTTGTACCTGTTTCTCCAAAGAAAATAGTAAAATAGGTCAAAGTCTCCAAAGAAAATAGTAAAATTCAGATTTCAAAAGTTTTCTTAGCAGGTTCCCACACAATAATAAAAATGACAGATAACATTATTCTTTGTGTCATCTGTATCAACGAGCTATAGAAATGGGTTACATTAGTGCCATATTATTTCACTTTGCAATAATGAACTTATGGTTTTCCTCCAGCCAAGATTTATGTCACTCACAGATAACAGTCTCTCCAACCTGCCAAACTTACAGTCTAGTTACATTGTTCTTTAGAAGACAGTTTCTCCTGCTCTCAGAAAATATGAAATTCCCCCATGCCAGACCTTTATTAGTCAGCTGCAAAAGTATTAACTTTCTGAAGGTTTTGATCCACATTTGTCTATAGATTACCGAATCCAGTTATAAGAATGTTATTTATTAGATAGCCCTTATGATAATATCTAATTCCTTTAAACCCTCAAATTTCAGGTTCCTCTAATTTAAACAGCAGAAAATATAAAAGGGGCAGTATGTCTATGGTTACACATTTATATAAGGTTTCCAGTCCTCTAGAGGCAAGCTCACTGCAGGGGTCAGGAAAAACACTGCATTTGGGCACTAAGTATCATTTGTCTTTTGCTAATTGCACTGCCACTGCTAAATTATCAAGGACAAAAGAAAAGAGCATCTTTTCCACATCAGTATCTTACCAGAAATGTGACATCAATTAAAGAGAGGAAATGAAATTCTTATTCCAGCCTAGGTCACCATCTTCTGCTACTATTTTTAATTATGATTCAAAGGAAATGTGGTTTTCTGCTAATTTCAGCACACTTACCAAGGTGGCCAACTTCATAAAATTTAAAACCGAGGATCTTAATAAGTTTAGATTGCCCAAAGAATCTATCATAGCAGGGAATTATGCACACATCTCACTCCCTCTTTCCATGGCCTCCTTGCAATTGTATGTAACAATAGCAATAGCAGTTAAAACTTATATACCGCTTCATAGGGCTTTCAGCCCTCTCTAAGCAGTTTACAGAGTCAGCATATCGCCCCCAACAACAATCCGGGTCCTCATTTTATCCACCTCAGAAGGATGGAAGGCTGAGTCAACCTTGAGCCGGTGAGATTTGAACAGCCGAACTGCAGAACTGCAGTCAGCTGAAGTAGCCTGCAGTGCTGCATTTAACCACTGTGCCACTTCGGCTCTGGATGTAGCTCATGCTCTCCTTCTGTGGCTTCCCTGCCATCTCTCTTCCCACCCCCTCTCTCCTCTATCACACACATGTACCCTATACTCACTTTCCATGGTCTCCCTGGGATCATATGCACACTGCACCTTTCCTTGGCCTCCCTGCTCTTGTATATAGACATTAATGCACTCTACACTCTCTTTCCCCACCATTTCTCAGGTCACATTACCTCCCCTAACTTGCACATGGCCCTGGGCTGGGCCAACCAAGACCTCCCCACCAGGGGTGGGTTTCAACCGGTTCGCAGCGGTCCCTGCGAACCGGTTGGTCGCCGAACCCGGAAGTAAGTAACTTCCGGGAACGGCGAAGGGCGCGCCCGCCTGCCCGCGTTCCTTACCCGGTTTTGATGAGTTCTGCGCTTCCACGCATGCGCAGGACGCATACAGCGCCCGCGCGATCCTCCAGGAGCAGCTGGAGCGTCGTGCAGACGCTAGTACGCATGCGTGCACCGCGCACGTGCACAAGGACGCCGCCGGCCCCGTTCCAACCAAACAGGTTGGAACGGGGCAAGAAACCCACCCCTGCTCCCCACCCCATGCCTTGCAGCAACCCCTCACACTCTTTACCTACAACTCCCTCTGCTTCCCACTTAACAACCCATGTACCTTGGGTTACGACAATAACTGAGACTGCCTGGATTGTCATTGCTAAGCAATGTTGTCATGTGATGGTGCGCTTTACAATTGCACCATCTAGCGATGGCAATCCCAGTCCCGGTTGCATTGGTAACTCGGGAACTACCTGTTGAAAACTACAAAGGCTGAAAGGCAATAATTGCTAAAAGTTTTACATTCAAATGGTTACAATCGGCTTCAGCGAGCTTTGAAAATGGTTAGTCTGGTGTGATATTTTAGGAAGCTCTGAACTCTACATGAATGTTTCCTAGAATTCTTCCACTCAGTATGTTGTGACCTCTGAATATCTTAACCAAATTTGTGCCATGTTCTTTAGAATATTTTTGCATTTTACCTTCTTCTCTTATTCTTCTTTACTTCCTTTTTTACCACTTCAGGTGTCGAGGAAGATACAAAGTTTTGGATCTTGCTCTTGTGGTGGCCTCAACAATTGTTAATTGATGTTGTTGTGGTGTGTCTTTGATGATAAGAGCCGAGGTGGCACAGTGGTTAGGGTGCAGTACTGCAGGCCACTTCAGCTGACTGTTATCTGCAGTTCAGCGGTTCTAATCTCACCGGCTCAAGGTTGACTCAGCCTTCCATCCTTCCGAGGTGGGTGAAATGAGGACCCAGACTGTGGGGGCAATATGCTGACTCTGTAAACCGCTTAGAGAGGGCTGAAAGCCCTATGAAGCTGTATATAAGTCTAACTGCTATTGCTAAGTCTAACTGCTATGTCCTGCCAGTCTTTTACATTTAATACTGTTAATCATCATTGCCCTATTTAATTTTAAGGTAATCAATCATATTTTCAAGGCGTTTTTTCCCAGATCACTATGAATAAATCTAGTGCAGGTAGTCCTCAAGTTATGACTGACCATAATGGAGACTGACCATCATGGTCATAACTCATGGTGGTTGTAAAATGGGTGACTAGTGAACTCTGTGGTTGCTAAGCAATCCCCACAGTCATTAAGTGACAGCTATGATCATTAAATAAAACCATGATTCCCTATGGGCATAGTTTTACCAAAAACCAGAAGGAAATGCTGGTTCTTGGTATAACTGTTGTAAAATGGTAAATGCAGCCCAGTTACCAAGTCCCTAAAGTTCAGTCCGTGGGAAAACAGAACCATTGCAACTTTGAATCCATGTTGTTAGTATCCCCCGTGTAGGTCTATCAGAATTTTGAACCGTTGCTAAGCTGACCTGTACACATTTTCTGCGATAGTTCCCGAAACTGACTAATTGTTAATCAATGATCATAAAACCTGACTTACTTCTCTTCTTTAATAGACCAGAATGCACCCACTAGCTGAGATCGGTTTACATCCCCTCTATCTATTGATACTGACTAAAAGCATTTTCAGCTTCCATGGAAGGAATGGTGGACTAGAGATGTCTCTATAAAAATGTCAAAGGCCACAGAAATAGTAAATAGACTGGTTCTTTTAAACCTCTCTGGAAAAGGAGAAGATGAAGATGCCAATTACCTCCACTAGACCAATAAGATCCCATAGATTAGGCCTCCTCCGAATTCCATCGGCCAGCCAATGTCGACTGGCAACTACCCGGAGGAGAGCCTTCTCGGTGGCTGCTCCGACCCTCTGGAACGAACTCCCCGTGGGGATTCGCACCCTCACCACCCTCCAGGCCTTCCGCATAGCCCTTAAAAGCTGGCTGTTCCAACAGGCCTGGGGCTAGAGATTTGTAACCCCACTTGAATGGTATGACTGTTGTGTTTTTAACGATGTATGGTTTTATGTTTGTAACTTGTCTGTCTTTCCCCTCCCTCCAATTGTGAGCCGCCCTAAGTCCCCCCAGGGAAAAGGGCGGCATACAAATAAAGTACAAATAAATAAATGAAAGATCATCCACATGTTCTCCAGGCAGCTATTCCCTATGAAGGCACTGGACTGCAGTCTACTGAATGTGTGGGTGATGATGGGGAGATGATGGGAATCTTGCTTGAAACCATGTTTAGTGTGTTTTAAAGGACATTAAGTTCCGTCACTTTCTAATCACTTTCAGATCTTGCATATTACATACTTTTAAGCTATTATAGATCTTCAAAATGATGAGTTTGAGAATGCCAGATAGGTTTGCCTTCAATCCTGAATGAAAGAAAATTTTAATAAATTTAAGAATTTAAAGAATTTAAAGTAAATAGTAATAAGCAAAGTAAGATTTTGATTTTAAAAGTTATAAATAGATTAAGAGTACAGATAAATTTGGAATATAGAAGCTTTTACAATAAGATATTGGAATTAATTATAAAGAACAAAAAATTATTGTAGGAGATTAAACTATTTTCGTTTTTGCAAGTCATAACATGATAAACTACTTTATTTTAAAAACTGGACACTAGAAGGGATTAAAAATTCTAGGTAGAAGAAAAAACCAAGATTACCTTTTGTATAATTAAGTGTCACTGATGGACAAAATGTTTGTGAATTTGCCTATAAGTAAGGGATGGAATATGGGCTGAAACAATTGTTTGTAATCTTAGAGGGAGTGAAGAGTCACTAAATTTGTTTATAATTATATTGAAATTTGGAAGTAACTTATTTGCATATTTTTCTTTATATTTTTACTTTTCTTCTTTTTTTTCCCTTGTACTTATTATTGTTTCCTTTTAGAAACAAGAAATAAATCATACAAACATATAATTTTATAGATGAAAAAGTCAGTCTAATAGGCTACTGAACTCAGCAAAACTGAAATTCAGTATAATGTATTTTGTCATTTAGGTCTAGATTTGACCCACCAAAAAATAGCCATTAATAATAATAGATTCATATGTGCAAGTTATGCTACTGGATTTCCCGGGTTTACAGTGCAACTAAATTTACCAGTGACATTTCCTTCTCATTTTAACAAAAAGTATTATGCTACAGTTCGTTTCTTCCCCAAACATTTTCATATTATGAAGCACTAATTCAGTTCTGCATTTAGCATCTTTGCAAGAGTTTAGAAAATTCTTCCCCATCTGAACTATGGAGCACGAGTCGTCTTCTTTGCTGCTCCATTATTTCATTAATTCAGGTGATTCACAGCACTTCACATATTTCTACTGCAAAAGCACCATTTCTCCTGTGTATAAGTTTTGATTATGAAATGTGCTTATGTACCGATTATAGTGACATATGAAATATTTCAAGTTCCATAAACGTGCATCCTTAGAAGGCCTCAGAATTAATTTACTAAAATAAAGCACAGTGTATAAATTTAAACAAGCATTAAGGAAGGAGTATATTTGATAGTATTTTCAAAACCATCTTCTCAATAAAAGACAACATTAAAACAGCCTTCACCTCCTTGAATTTACCCCATTCACTTCTCCCTCCTCCATTTCTAAGTCTCAATTATTATGGCAGAGCAAACAAAAGATATCATTCCTGTAAATTTAAAAGATACATATGCATGAGTATTAAACTACAATTTCCCTACTGGAAAAAAAAAGAAGAAGAAGAGAGAGAAAATCATTTCCACAGTTAATTGAAATAATGGAATCGCGGAGCGCTGTTTCCCTCAGGCAGGAGAGCTGGCATAAAATGCCTTAAAGCATGGTCTTGGGAAAGGAATGTCATCATAATTTTAAATCAATGTCAGACTTGGTACGCATTCACTCAGTTTCAAAGAGAAAGTGGGGAAGGGCTCCTTCCAGCAGCTGCACTTCAAGACAGGTTACACTTCCAATGAGAACCCCAACAGGTAGTTCTGGAATGTCATGTGTTGTGGCCCGGCAGGAGCCGTTGGAGCTGCCGCCAGACTCCGACAGCGAGGGGTCTTATGAGTCAGCCCTGGAGAAGGTGGAGGACTCTGGACAGGGTGCCGACTCCGAGCAGGGCAAGGAGAGACTGGTTGGCCACCAGGTGGCACCGGAGCCTTGGATCAGAGGGAGTGATCCGGAGAACACTTGTGAGTTGCTTCGGGATGCACGCCGTCGAAGGGCTACTGAACAACTGCATAATTATATGAGATGATTACGCTCAGCTGATGCTTATTAAGATCCTCTCCTGATTATAAAAGAGACTGCTTGTGCCACACCCTTTTGCAGAAGTCAACATTCACGATTAGGAGAAGCCAACTTGGGGAAGTGGTTTGCTGTGAGAGTTTGTTTGTATTTGCTGCCTAGATTTGTAGAACTTGCTGCCAGAGTGCTTATCTCTTTGTTTATTTTGGGCTTGCAGCCAACGAGAGTCTGGACTGATTGAAAGTATTCTTATTTACGTTTGTTTTTGGCTTTTGTTCCTGGACGGAGAAGGGGCGGGGTCAGAACAGTCGTGTATGGGAGTTCTTTTAAAAAGTTGAATAAGGAGCCAACTGGAGAAGGAACCTCAAATTCTAATTACCCTATGCATGCCGAGCATTAGCCTATGTTTTATTATTTTCTCCGTTATGTTTCATTCCATTTCATATTATTTTCTTCATTTTATGTTTCATTTCATTCCTATTCAGAGAGTCTTCGACTTACCACCACATCTAAGCCCAAAATTTATGTTGTTGTGAGGTTTGCCCCATTTTACGACCTTGCTTGCCACAGTTGTTAAGTGAATGACTGTAGTTCAGTGTTTCTCAACCTTGGCAACTTTAAGTCCTGTGGACTTCAACTCCCGGAATCCCCCAGCCAGCAGAGCAGAGCTGGCTGGGGGATTCTGGGAGTTGAAGTCCACAGGACTTAAAGTCGCCAAGGTTGAGAAACACTGCTGTAATTGATAAATGAATGATCTGGTTGTTAAATGAATTTGGCTTCCCCATTGACTCTGCTTCTCAGAAGATTGCAAAAAGGGGTCGCATGACCCTGGTTGCAACGGTCATAAGTATGAACCAGTTTCCCACCATCTGAATTTTGATCACGGGTTCATGGGGCTGCTGCAAAGGTTGCGACTGTGAAAAACAGCCATAAGTCACTTTTCTTTTCAGTGCTATTGTAATTTTGAACAGTCACTAAATGGACTGTTGTAAATTGAGGACTACCTGTACTGCCACACCTAAGCAGCTCAGGCTGTTTGTCTGACTCTTAGTGTTACGTCTGAACCAAAATCCCAAGGTCAAGTTCAGCAAGAAAAATTATTTAACTGTAGGAAGTTATCACCCAGCCCTCTCCCAGAAAAATGAATTATCCTAGGAAACATTGAAAAGGCAGATGATTTCTCTGGATGTGAAAAGGAAGAAACATGTTTTAAAAGACAGAATAGCTGCCTGTAAGCTTCCTGCCCATCCCCACTTTGTCAATGGGCCATTAAGAAGGCCACGCTAGTCCACTTTACATAATAAAGGCTTCTCCACTTCAGTTCCAGGGGGGATGGGATTAAAGCATGATAATATTGGCCCCAATTGATCACATGGCATCTGAGAACTCAACCAAACCTGGATTCAAAACACAGCCTAGAGAGTTGACCCTGCATGGCCCTATGGGAGTCTGACAACCAATCAGAATACATTTCTTACACAGGAACAGGAAACAGAGAGGTGGGACTGAACAGGTTATAAAAAGCCTAGCAAGCCCCTCCCTCAGCCCTTCTCTTCTTCTCCACCAACATTGAAGTATGTGATCACCTTTTCTGTTCAGGGCTCAAGCCGTGTGGTCCTGTCCACCAATAAATCATCTTTCCACGCAGCCTCCATGTCTCCAGTGTCTTTTTCCCCAACCCAGAAGGACATTTCTTTCATCATAACTTACAAAATTATACATGTTTTCAGATATAGATATTACCAAATTAATATCTTTTTTGCATTAAAACTTTCAAGAACAGATTTAGTGTATACATTTATTTTATGTTTAGGAATAAGAGTCAGTTTGGTCTAATGATCAAGGCACCAAGCTAGAAACCATAGTGAGATAGTGAGTTTTAGGTTATAGTCCCGTTTTAAGCATGAAAGCTGACTGGGTGATTTGAGCTAATCTATTTCTCAATCCACCGCATCAGGCTCGAATGACAAGCCAATCAGCCAACTCCTACGCAACGAATGGATCACACAGTTAATCTGGGGGGGGGGATTCTGCACTTGTGGAAAAACACTAGGAAGGAAAAGGGGGGGAGCCCCCATGTTTAATTCAGAAGTCATTAATTATGTCTGTTTTCTGTCTCTGAATGCAAATTCCTTCTTCAGGAATCAGGGTAATTTTGTTTCCTACTATTCCCTATGTATAGAGTATTAAATCTGGAAAAAAAATATGTGACTTTAACCACCGTTCTTCAAAATGTTTCATATCCACTGTGCTAAAGCTTGTTACTAATAATGTATTTCTTATTCACTAATGCAGACTTATGAATGATTTACTACAGCAGGTGAAAGCTGCATGATTTCAGAACAAAGCAGAAAAGGATGCCGCCACCACCCACGCATGCACACACACATGCGCGCACACACACGTGCACACACACACACACACACACACACACTTAATTGGCAGTCAGTATCAGCAAACAAAATAATATTTGGAGCAGCCCATTTGTTGGTTTAAGAAATAAATTTCTATACGGATTAATTTATATAAACAACTTCAGGAGAAGGCATGCAATTTTTAACGCACCCAGCGCTTTTTTCTTGAAAATAGACCAATATTTTAATCAACATAATGCTAATCAGGTTTTTCTTAAGTTTAAAAATATTGCCTGGATTGCTTACCATTTACTGCTCAGTGCTGTAAATATAGGTTACATTTAGCTGAGAGATCAGTTTAATTATTCTCCCAGGATGACAATGTGGAACAAAACAAATAGACCTCACAGTGTGGTATGGGGAGATTATGTTAAAATGTCAAGTTCCTTTTGCTAAGAAACAAATCCTTTAAAAACGACCAGAAAGAATCTATGAGTTGTCTGACCTTTAGAAATTTCTCTTGAGAGTTTCAGGATGTGACAAATTCTTAATGATACCTATAGACATGTTAACATCCTCCCTGTGGTGTGAGATGCAAGGTTTTAGGCAACATTCAGTGTGATCAATTTAACCTTTATGTTTACTTTCCAGATTTAACCTATGGAAAATATTTGATCCTTGGTATAAGAATAGAACAAAATGATCACCAAGTATAGATTTATAATTACAGTGTGCATGGCAAGAGATCCTCAGGCAGTAATCATTAGTGTGAGGATAGCAAGCCTTATATACAACTGTGCATTGCTTGAATATGGATTAAGCCATTGCTTGATGAGATTTTTTTGGATATGGAAAGTGGAAGCACTGTTATTTTATTTATTTGTTTATTTACAATATTTATTAGTCATCCACCTTATGTGTCTATACATACACAATTAAAACATAAGTAAAAGTCAACATTAAAATCTAAGGATCTGACATGGTTAATGGTGGATTTTAACATACTGTACATAAGGTCTGATTGATCACATTTATGATCTAGTTAGTAGCCCTTTTCTCTTTTTATTTCAGAGACAGAAAGTTATTGTACTCCACTTTGAGAGGTGATAGTACCCACTCATTTTCTACAATAGATATCATAGTAAAGTTAAGAAATAGCCTATAAAAGTATGCTTCACTTTATAGTAATACCAATTAAAGCATCATCCAAGTTTTAACTGTTTGATATATCAAAGGGTTCAAGGTTAAGCAGCCCTAATTTAGAATATTTTAGGAACAATTGCATATTAAACTGAGGATACAGCTTTTCTTCCTTATTTAATGTTTAGATGAAGTCAGAGGGAAAGATCAGCCATCAATCAGCCCAGGTGGCACAGTGGTTAAGAGTGCAGCACTGCAGGCTACTTCAGCTGACTGTTAGCTGCAGTTCGGAAGTTCAAATCTCACCGGCTCAGGGTTGACTCAGCCTTCCATCCTTCCGAGGTGGGTGAAATGAGGACCCAGACTGTGGGGGCGATATGCTGACTCTGTAAACCGCTTAGAGAGGGCTGAAAGCCCTATGAAGCGGTATATAAGTCTAACTGCTATTGCTATTGCTAATTCCAAATGTGCTAACATCAATGCACCAAGATACTGTACTGAGATTGGCTAAAGTTGCAAGAAAGATGCACCTACTGTTTGCATGTTTGGGCTTTCTGTTGCCTCTAGATAGGTAAACACTAACTCTGTAGGAGCAGGTTTGTGAATTGGGGATCCTCCTGGATTCATTCATGGCTCTTACTCATTGGACGGGTAAAGGCTGTTACGAATGAAGATAAATATTACATATCCCAGGATAATGTTCAGAATCCAATCTAGACTGGTCACTAGAACCAGAGTGACCAACTCAGATTGCGTCTGGTAAATCAAAGGAACTTAACCCCACCTTCAGTTAGTAAACCACTTGAATCCTTACAGTTCCTGGAGTTAGAAGTAGCTAATGACCTCATCACCTGGATTACTATAATGAAAGCTGCAGTTGGTTCAAAATGCAGCAGCCTGCTAATATTACATGTTGCCAAGGGCACATTACCTCTGTGCTGAGAATGCCGCATTGGCTTCCAACAAGCTCTCAGATGCAATTCAAAGTGTTGGTTTTATCCTATAGTGCAGTGGTTCCCAAACTTGGCAACTTTAAGACTTGTGGACTTCAACTCCTAGAATTCTCCAGCGAGCTCTGCGGGCTGGAGAATTCTGGGAGTTGAAGTCCACAAGTCTTAAAGTTGCCAAGTTTGGGAACCACTGCAGTATAGTGCCATTAGAATAGAATAGAATAGAATAGAATAGAATAGAATAGAATTTTATTATTTGTATGCCGCCCTTCTCCGGGGGGACTCAGGGCGGCAAACAATTCAAGGGGGGAAAAGGGGAACATAAAAAACAAAATACAAATAGTAAAAGTAAACAACAGTCGCACAACCATACATGTCGAGAGGGGAGGGAATTCATCACCCCCAGGCCTGCCGGCAAAGCCAGGTTTTGACGGCTTTTCGGAAGGCCTGGAGAGAGGTGAGGGTCCGAATCCCTGCGGGGAGTTCATTCCAGAGGGCCGGAGCTGCCACAGAGAAGGCCCTCCCCCGGGTAATAGCCAGATGGCATTGGCTGGTAGATGGCACCCGGAGGAGGCCGACCCTGTGAGATCTAATGGGTCTGTGGGAGGTAATTGGCAGCAGGCGGTCTCTCAAGTACCCAGATCCAATACCATGATTAAATCCTTGGCACCTATATTTCTTTAGGACTGTGTTCTCCAGGATTAACTCAACTGTCTCGGTTGTCCCCTTGAGAAGCTGCTGAAGGTGTCTCATTTTTGCAAAGTAAGGCGATTTGAGGCACTGCTTTTGTGCAGCAGGCTGGCTCTTTGGAATAGCCTTCTGGTAGAGATCAGGCTGCCTCCTTCAGTCTGCACATTTTGGAAGCTTTTATGACATAAGCAGCAGCCATCTGGGTTTCTGTTCTCTTGATGGTTTTATTTAGCTTTGGATATTATTTATTTATGTACCTTATTTGAATTATGGTGGACATTTTATGCAACATATATTTAATCGGCAACTGCCAGGAATCCTGGCAGATTATGGGGAGTTACAAGACAAATAAATAACATATAAATGGGAAAAAAATGCTGGTTTTCTTAAAATGATAACTGGGAGAAAAAGCAAAGATATTCTGACCACAGCTCAATAACACATAATGCACAAGGAAGGATAAGCAGAAGAACAAAAAATGATCGAATGTTCTTGTGTTAAATTCAGTATTTAGTACAAATTCCCAGTGGAAAGATTCTGATTCTATTAACCATTAGGACTGGGCAACTATTTCTGGTATTGGGCAAAATTTTATTCCATGAAATTTATTCCCTCCTCCAAAAAATCCTATTCAAAATCCCACATTAGGTTATAGACATTACAGAAAGATTGTGATTCAAGTAGTGAGCATCTATGAAATAGCATTTCCAAAATATCAGACTTTAATATTCAGTCATGACTAGTTTGTTGCAATAAGACTATATGTATTGTATTGTGGGAAGTTATCATCCAGCCCTCTCCCAGAAAAATGAAATATCCTAGGAAATATTGAAAAGGCAGAATATTTCTCTGGATGTAAAAAGAAACATGTTTCAAAAGACAGAATAGTTGCCTATAGCTTTCTGCCCATCCCCAGCTAATGGGCCATTAAGATGGCCAGGCTAGCCCACTTTACATAATAAAGACTTCTCCTCAATGCAGCTGTAGGGGGAAGGGATATTACTCAACTGACCACAAGGCAACTGAGAACTCATCACAGCCTAGAGAGTAGCCCCCTGCATGGCACCATGGGAGTCTGACAACCAGTCAGAATACATTTCTTACACAGGAACAGGAAACACAGAGGTGGGACAAAACAGGGTATAAAAAGCCTAGCAAGCCCCTTCCCTTTCTTTTCTCTCTTCTTCTCCACCAACATTGAAGCATGGGATCACCTTTTCTGTTCAGGGCTCAAGCCATGTGGCCCTGTCCACCAATAACCCATACTTCCAAGCAGCCTCCATGTCTCCAGTGTCTTTTCCCCCACTTGGAGCTGAACCCAAAAGGACATTTCTTTCAACATTATCTTTTGTTATCTCACCCTTCAAACTGGCAGCAAGACAACAAGACAAGACTCTTAATTTATATTATCCAATAAATGCAGAGACTATGAATTGGGCATAAATTACTGTATTGATACATTTGTGGACTGCCAAAAATTCAGTGCATTTAATTTAGAAAAGTTTATACAGCTATTTAACCAAGGTTCACTTTTTAAAAGCCAGTGAGCTCTCAGCCTGTTGTACAGTTATTACTATAAAGTGTGGGTTTTGTACAACTTGGTGTCATCTTGTATTCATCTTGTGTGTACAGTGGTGTGTAGCAGTGGCGGGATTCAAAAATGTTTACTACTGGTTCTGTGGGCATGGCTTGGTGGGTGTGGCAGGGGAAGGATACTGTAAAATCTCCACTTCCACCTGACTCCAGGGGAAGGATACTGCAAAATCCCCATTGTCCCCTGATCAGCTGGGACTCGGGAGGCAGAGAATAGTTGGGGGTGGGGCCAGTGAGAGGTGGCATTTACCAGTTCTACAAACTACTCAAAATTTCCGCTACCAGTTCTCCAGAACTGATCAGAACCTGCTGAATACCACCTCTGCTGTGTAGAATAACAAATAAACCAATAAGGTTTAGGGTGTGAAACAACAGAAGTATAACAGCATGCAACTGGAAATATCAAATGCACAGAATCATGAGTACTGCAAAAGGCTACATAACCTTTCCTATGCCACTTCAAATACTTGCTTTTTAAAAAAAAATGGGGTTCTCCAGGTTCGAAAGTAGTGATGTGCAGATCACATTTTCTTTATATGTTTTACTCTGCATCTTGGTAGGGATTTCCCCAGCATGATAGTCCAGAAATAGGGATTGCCTTATGGTATTTATAGTCTATAAGGAATTTGAATTCTATGGGGTTGATCAGTGAGTGATTGGATGCTTCTTGGGAAATATCCATTGATTGGTGTCTGGGAATGGTGCTAGTTCCAGTCTGACTGGTCTGCCTTATTTGAATCTGGATAGTATTGGATGGATAGTTAATTACATTCAAGTTGGGATCTTTTATTTCAGATCCAGGATTCAGATCATCTCTAGCTCTCCTGCTCTTTGCTGTTCATACCTCCTATTACTGACAACATTCTTTTTTAAGAGGATTAAAATGTAAAAATTGCCTCTTGTGCCAAAGTATTCTTAACCAGAGAAATGATCACATAAGAGAATGAAATTCAAAAGATAAAATGAAAAACATGAAAAAGGACTCTGAAATAACTATATTATTTTCTATTAAAAAGTTTCACATCTCTTAAACTTATCTGTTAATACTTTGAATATTAAAATATTTTCTAATATCTAATATTTTAACTTGATTCTTTTAATATCTTCTTCTACTAAGGAAATACAAAGAAGTTAATCTTTGTATGCATAATGGCATTGCATTTAAAGGAGAAAAAAATAATCCTATATGTAAAAAATGCTATTATATCGCTACCTAGTTCCATAATCACTACAAGATGAAAAGAAGAAATATAATAATACCTAAAAGACACGTGGAAAGATTAATACAGAATTTTATTTTGGGTTACAGCCCTCTGTTAAACATATTTTTAATCGTGCCCTTGGAAGATTTTATTTAATATGTATTGTACAAAAAAATGTATAATCACTTATAATGTGTGCAGGTGCATAAAAGCTACTGTGGTGCAGTGGTTAAGATGCGGGACTAGAAATGGGAAGAGCCAGGATTCCAGTCTTCCCATAAACAGAGAAGCTGGCTTAATGATTTTGAACCAGTTATGCATTCCAGTCCTACACTGGGAAGTCGAAAAAACATCTCTCTGGGACATCATGGTAGACATAAGGCATGCTGGAAGGTGCATAACCTTCCATAAAGATGTTGTCTGGAATTATTTGCGATGATATGTCTGTGGAATGTCTATGGAATGATTTGGGATGGCATGTAACATAACATAACATTACATACATACATACATACGTACATACATACGATGAATGACTATTGCACAACACTTCTACCCTGTTTTCCCGAAAATAAGACCTCCCTGGATAATAAGACCAATTGGGCTTTTGAGCGCATGCGCTAAAATAAGCCCTCCCCTGAAAATAAGCCCTCCCTGAAAATATTGCGACGCAGCAGCAGCCATGAGGTGACCACACTCGCCGCCTCCTGCACCTCAAAAAATGATAAGACCTCCCTGAAAAGGCCAAGCACTTATTTCGGGGATCAAAAGAAAATAAGACCCTGTCTTATTATCAGGGAAACATGGTAAGTTCTCCTTTCAAAATTTGCTTCAAAGATTTGCTAATGCAGTGTTTTAATTCAGAATAAATACTAAGGATAGAATGTCTATAGCAATTCAGACAACACATTCTAGAATAACTAAACTGGACAATGTTTTTTACTGTTTAAGCTAATTAAGTATTATTTTCCTCAAAAAATTGTGAAAGGTTAATCTTCTATACAGTATATGATCATTTATTTATGCCTTCCAGTCAGTGTTTGACTCCTTCATGACTCCCTGGACTAATCCTGCAGTTTTCTTGCAAGATTTTTTCCTGGGGCTGACAGAGAAATGATTGGCTTAAAGTTTTCCAGCTGGTTTCATGCCTAAGGCAGAACTAGAACTCATGGTTTCTTAGTTTCTGACACATTAATCAACCCCTCAAACTGGAATTTTTTATGCATCCATAGAACTTGCCTAAATGATTATCCAATCATTTATCGCTTAGTGCAAAAATATTTGTCTCCTAATAAAACTAGTTTTTCTCTTTTGAAAACTTTTATTGTTTGAAAATTTTAAAAAGAAGGAAATAAAGTTTATCTAAAATTAAATGTTTCTTCAATCATGTTCCAGAACGCATTAAGCAGTCTAAAATTATAATATATTATATTTTTAAAAACTATATGAAGGAGAGAAAAATGACTGCAAGATTACGTAATATTTTTTTTCCAAGAAAAGTATAACTGAAAAGAAAAGGGTGTTGAACACAGGCTTCTCATTCATGTTTACTGAGCTGCATAAACGATAAACAAAGTGAACAAATTAAGTCTTTTAAGGAAGTGTTTTTGGATAAAATCCAAGAACTAATATTCTACTTCCAAATATAATTAAGCATTTAATAACTCAACCAGAAAATGGATGCCAATTATTTTTATCTTAGTCTCCATCATCAGCATGAGTTCTACCATAAACAGCATATTTTTTAACTTGGTTCTTACAGAACCTTAATAGTTTTGCAATGGAAACAGCCTCTCAAACTTTATTTAGGATACAGCGGTAACTTAAGTGTTGCCTATGCATTCAATAAGATACATATGCATATTTTAAGGTTAGCAATGAAGTGATGTTTTTATTTTTAGCTTCAGTAGGAAAAACTGGAGATGATTAGGTATTCTTTATGCATTCTTGAACCTAAATATTTCCTGGTTCATGAGTCAGTTTAAGTGTCCGTACTTCATTCACAGAGCATGACAGCTAAAATTAGCCTCTGAAATGAACACTCTTTAAAAACCATCTTCCGATTCTGCCAAGCCTACATATAAAATACCATTGTTAACCATTGCATTTCTTCAACCATAATATTGTAGCAGCTATAAAACAGAATGGGCCATGTGAAGAGAGTAATAGTTATTGAAATGCTTTGCAATAGCATACTATCCACAAATCACCCTGTTGTCATTATTAGATAACTCATGAAAATATGCAAATTTATTGTCATCCTGTTAGAATCAACCAGAATTATCCATTTTGATTATGTTTGTGTTTCAGAGAAAATAGAACTTGACTGCAAAATTTTAAATACTTATGCAAATGGTATCACCCACGATTTCGCTAGCAAGAAAGGTGACATATTGAATCTGGAAATCCAATAAATGAGAGGGCCTATTAAATTAAGATTCTACTGTATTTAATGTTAGAATTATGAAAGTATTATTCAAATTTACTGTTCATGGAAAAGTGTTAGAATTTTTCTAACAAAAATTAAGCCAACAAGTTACCCAACAGGTATGGCGGAAAGCTGCAGATCCCGTTTTGTCATCCCATCTATCTGTTCTTGGATAACGTGTAAGGTCAGAAGCCGAGATTCCAAGATCAAGCAGCAGTAAGCAACTGAAAACACTGTGATAGTTTTCATATACATTAGGCAATCATACACTGCAGCAGAAATCACAGCAAGATGACCCTAAAGATCAAACTAGTGGGGAAGTCCAGAAACACAATCAAACAATAGACCATGAATCAACAGGAATACCATAACTATGTCAAAGCAAGCAAGCAGAGCAAAAGACTTATTTCCAGTAGTCTGGTACCTGTAAAGGAGGTTTAAATATTCCACAAGGAATCTATTCAGCAAAAAGTCCTTAGGCCACCTGCATATACCTTCATCTGCCTCTCCTGCCAGAATCTATAACTTTCTCAGCTAACCTAACCTTAGCTTTATAGCAATAGCAATAGCAGTTAGACTTATATACCGCGTCATAGGGCTTTCAGCACTCTCTAAGCGGTTTACAGAGTCAGCATATTGCCCCCAACAACAATCCGGGTCCTCAGTTTACCCACCTCGGAAAGATGGAAGGCTGAGTCAACCTTGAGCCGGTGAGATTTGAACAGCCGAAACTGCAGAACTGCAGTCAGCTGAAGTAGCCTGCAGTGCTGCACTCTAACCACTGCGCCACCTCGGCTCTTAATGGGATAGTAGTTTTACTTTCTAAAACTATGCATGTGGAATTTTATGTATGTATGGTTTCATTTAAAACCATGCATCTTTAGGTTATGCTAGATATTCTTAACATATTAAATAGGCATGATAAAAAAGACAAATCTCATTATTCCATCACATATCAGACTGGAGAGTCTATTGTTTACTTGAGACTCTGGTTTTTAGTAAATAAGCAAACCAGAAACCCCTGCAGGATCTAGAAATTACAAAATCAGTTTTGTGCCAGAATCTCTGCTTCTTTTATACATGAAGGGGATGGCACAATTTCCCCCTCCCCCTGACCTCTAACTCCACCCTACTGCATTGATGTATCTGAAGCACGGAATTTCATTAAATCCTTTCTAAAAGCAAATCCTATTGACATATTCGTAGGAATGTAGCCAACTGCATAATTAGGGCTACCCCAACATTGACAGAAATTTCCCCACTGTTTTGAACAAAAATTTAAAGAAACAAACATTGACTAATGGACCCAGCATTCTCAGCAGCCAGGAGAGAAAAAGTTGGAAAAGAAAAGGAAGTAAAGAAAGAATTCAGAGAATGGTTTCTGGAATTGTTTCAAATTTTGTTTACGAACACTAACCATAGGAGTCACCAATATTGACTTCTGTATATGACCTCTACTTATATGTCCTCAATGTATATGTCCCCAACTTATGACACAATTTCAATCATTAAGTGATGCAGTCATTAAGCAAGTCATCACATGACCCAATTTTACAACCATTTTACTGTCACATCAATGTTAATCGTAAAGCACATGCTGAGTGCGGTATCCTAAATACTATGAAAATTAAACTCAGTTCTACAATTATTCCATTTCTCTAAAAGAGTGCAGTTTGTACCTGAAGCACTTGATGTTTGGAATTGAATTTGGATTTTATGGGTGGATTCCTTCTCTTTGTAAAAGTACAATCCCAATTTTGGGGATCCATCTTCCAAGCGCCCCACCAATTTTCTAATGCAGTATTGTGCCTGGCCGGATTCATATATTTTCCTACTGATTTAAGCTATTATTTCTCCCAAATGATCTGGCTGTTCTGATCTTGGTTAACAATTTTAATTCTTCCTGGGTCCAGGCACTTCATGAGAAATTAAAATCTCTTGGCTTTTCATGGGCCACAATCTTCCAAATAGACTATAAACATGTATTAGCCACCCTTAAGCAATAGGCTATGGAATGGAGATCCAAATGGATCTGTCAGTTTTACCAGGAACATGTTTTTGAGTTGTACTATTCATCTATTCCATTCTGCTAAGTCCTTTAGCTGTACAGAAGTCCCCAAATTCAGAAGGGTGTTATTTCTGGCTAGATTTAAAGCCTTCCCAACAACTGTTACTAAGGGGAGATATGGGAATATCTCATTTGAGTGGAGATTGTGCTCTGGTGGTGTAGGAGGAATTGAAATGCTGGATCACGTTGTATCATATTGCTCATTTTATCCTAACACATGGCAGTTGTTATCTCCATTTTTAGTCAAGCATCCTGGTCATTCTGATGCTTTTCACCTCCAGTTGTTAGTCTCAAAACAATCTGATTCTTCTTTGCCAAATGTTGCTAACTGTACACTATGCCACAGTCTTTGTGTAAATAGCTCTTAGATATTTCTTCTTTGGTTTTGCTGATTACCCATCTTAATTGTAGCTGTTTATTCAGTTGACTATGTTTATGTATCATGCATTGTATTTATTTTTATTAACCTATTTGGATTCAATAATTGTATTTCTATTTGGAATCTGCTTATGCTGGCCTATAGAAACCATTCCTTCATTCAGGATGGTTCACCGACAAATGCGCGCTCGACAAAAGCGCGACCGTCGAAACCGCGGCGAGAAAACCGCGAGTTTGAAATCGCGCTGATGAATGAGCGCAGAAGCACGCCGACAACAATGCGCTGACAACAGCGCGCCGACCACAAACAAGTAATAACAACCTAATAACCCTAACCCTAATCCTAACCCTAAACCTAACCCTGAACCTAACCCTTACCTTAACTTAAATCGTGCTTTGGTGGGCACAGTTTTGTCGGCGCGTTGTTGTGGGCACGTTTATGATGTCGCAGTTTTCTCGCCACGGTTTTGTCGGTGCACTTTTGTCGTGCGCGCATTTGTCGGGTCACGATTCAGGATAGATGTGAATGTGTTGAGTTTGTGCATATGTGCGTGTTTGTATTCTGCTCTCCCCTGCTTTACCTCTTTCTGTGTTTATGTGTACGTGTGCCCTGGAACTATAAAGTGGACTGCATACTTTCCAATCTGCTTCATGTGACCAGGAAGGAAGTGACTTAGAATGGAATAGATGGTATCAGTCCAAGCCATTGCCGCTTGCCTCTCCCATTACTGATGCACCTTGGACATTTTCCATTCCTTCCCCACCCCCTCCACAGCCTTTAATTGGATGTGCCCAGTGGTGTGCTGCAACCAGCTTATAAGTGGTTCATGAGACTCTATTGTTACATTTTCTGGAAATTGGTGAGCCAGTTGAAAGCACAGCTGAGCCATGTCATCTAGGGCATCAATCACTTGTTCAGAGGCTAACAGCACAGCACAGTGGTGGCAATGCAGACAGCAAAACCTGTGGTTTAACATTTATTAGTAGACCACTTTCGTTTTTCATTTATTTATTTGTATCCCGCCATTATTCTTTTTACAAATAACTCAAGACAGTCAACACAACCAATAGGTCTTCCTCTTCCTATTTCCCCCCCCCCATCAACAACAACCCTGTGAGGTGAATTGGGCTGAGAGAAAATGACCGGCTCAAAGTCAGTCATCTGATTTTCATGGCTAAAAATGAGACTGGAGCTCACCGTCTGTCTGCTTCTGTATTGTATTGTATTGTATTTGGTTTATTTGTATGCCGCCCTTCTCCAGGAGGGACTCAGGAAATCACACAGCCATACCAGTCGAGAGGGGAAGGGAGCTCATCAACCCCAGGCTTGCCGGCACAGCCAGGTTTTGACGGCTTTCCGGAAGGCCTGGAGAGAGGTGAGGATCCAGATCTCCACGGGGAGTTCATTCCAAAGGGCCGGAGCTGCTACGGGTAGTAGCCAGATGGCATTGGCTGGTGGACGGAACCCGGAGGAGGCCGACCCTGTGAGATCTGACGGGTCTGCCCCCACACTCATTCTGTTCCACTTTTGAAGAATTATCCTCTTGACAGAGAAGCAGACTAATGGATAGAAAGACAGAAAGAACCCTGATCCCCTTCACATAATTTCTTTCCAACATTCCACTTGGTTGCGGAAAAAAAATCAAAAGGAAAAATGGAACAGGGTAAATGTTCTGTTAACAGGAGGCGATGCAATATAATATTACTGTGTTTCAGGGGTGGGTTCCAGTAGCTGCTATTGCCGGTTCATTCGTGGTCATACGCCAGTGGTGGGATTCAGCCAGTTCGCACCTATTCAGGAGAACTGGTTGGTAACTTTCCAAGCAGCTCAGAGAACCGGTTGTTGGAAGAAATCTCATTTTGGTTTTTTTCCACTTTACAGGGCTAATCCTATAAGGAAGGCAGGAAGGAAACATTCTGGTGTTATTTCTAGCCTAATCTTTATTGCCCTGCTTATAGAAACTGCCTCTCTGGTTAACCCTTATTACATTGTAACAGCTAAGGTGAAGCGCCCATACACGTGAGTGATGTTGAGTTAGCAATAGCAATAGCAGTTAGACTTATATACCGCTTCATAGGACTTTCAGCCCTCTCTAAGCAGTTTACAGAGTCAGCATATTGCCCCCAACAACAATCCGGGTTCTCATTTTACCCACCTCGGAAGGATGGAAGGCTGAGTCAACCCTGAGCCGGTGAGATTTGAACAGCCGAACTGCAGAACTGCAGTCAGCTGAAGTAGCCTGCAGTGCTGCATTTAACCACTACGCCACCTCGGCTCCACCCAGTCACATGATCACCAAGCCCCACTTACCCTGCTGGTCATTATGGCAGAGAACCGGTTGTTAAATTATTTAAATCCCACCACTGTCATACACGCATGTGTGCTTGATGCGCAGACATGCGCAGTACTATAAAAATGGTTCTGCGCATGCACAGAAGTCTGGTTCTGGCAACTCAGGCCACCAAACCACTACCAGTTTGGTTATACTGCTCCGAACCGGTAGGAACCCACCACTGCTGTGTATGTTACTTACCTCTTCGAAAAGTTTGAGTCTGCCCTGTAGCTTGAATTTCTCACGTAGATATATAAAGGAAAAGCAATATAGGAACGATTATCTACAAGTGATTAAAATGAAACCCTCTACTCTTGCCATGAACATATACAGGAAGAACACCTCTTCACCTAGGAACTGGATTGGGTGGGAGTTGCACATGCACTTTCTTGCCACCAAGGAATACCTCAGATGCCACAAAGAATACGAATAAGCCAGCTCTGGATCTGCAGAAGCCACTGGGCTCAGAAGGAATCAAATATCTTTGGGGACTAATTCTTTCAGCCAACATAGATAAGATCCTCCATCACACTGAATGGACGGAGAACAACTAGGGAAACTCTTAGATGGAATCTGAGAGTTGTAATCCTCATTTCTTTCAAGAGTTTCCTTCTCCAGCAAATTCCTCACAGCTTAGTTCATCCAAACCTATTTTTAAGTGGCTTAAAATCATCTTCCACTATGCTAAACACAATTAAGATGGCTTATCTTTGTGAAGATAAAAATATCTTGGTGTTCCAAAGATCACATTGGTCTACACAAACTTCAATACAAAGTAGGCAAAAGTCCAGACCTACTTCTGCTTCTTTTATTTGCTTATGAAAAAAAAAATGCTATTTATAGAGATGTCAAAACAGCCCTTTTAAAAACCCAACTCACAGGGACTGTGTCATGGATATTCTGATGAGAATCATTCTAACTGGCTCCTTACTCTCTTTCTCCCTTCTGCGTCTAATTTGTGAAAAAGACCTTGCAAGAATTATGCTTAATTTTTGATTAACCACAGCTTGCTATGTCATCACAGTTGACAATCCACTGTTCATTTTAACTACGGTTTCTTTGAAATGATCTCCAAGCACATGCCAATTAAGATTTATGTCATTTCTCAGCTTTGAATAATGTAAGATACCCTTACTAAAATCCAGGAGCAGATATGAGTGTCTGAGATTCAGGAAAGATACCAAGGGTTTTCTTGCAATAATAAAGCTCAGTAGCTGCTGCATTCCTTGCAACTTATTGTTTTATTTTTTATATATTTTACCTGTTTATTATTGTTCAAAAATAAGTGGCTTACCATTTAAAAACCTTTTCCACCTTGCCTGCAAAAAACAAATGTGGCAGGTAGCTAAGGGCCATAAGTTCAATACTTCAAATAGTCAGGAAACTAGCAAGCAATGGAAATACTCAAAAAAGGTTTGCAGTTGATATCCAAATCTGAATGAAAATAATAGTTATTCTTATAATAAAAACTATGTAGCTCAAATTATTTCATATGAAGGTAAAACCTTCTTGTTAAGATCCACAGTGATTAATAGAATTAGGAATATGCATTTACTCTATTTGGTTACCAGCGGCTGCTATTGTTAATTTATTATAGTATCAAAGCTAGTCTCCCAGTAGATTACCTATAGACTGCTATCAGGGGAATAGCTATCAATCCCTATGACTTCTATGAGTGGGTCCAACCCTTTCTGAAGTCAGCCAAATGGGTAGCCGGCGCCACATTTTGTGATAGCGAATTCCAAAATGTAATTATATGTAATGTAAAAGAAAAATGCCTGGGAAAATATAAGATGACTTACCTCCTACTAACCAAACCAATGTACACAAAACTCTGCCAGTGAAATTATTTTGTGGCAATGGGGGAAGGGGGCAGAGGAGAGGGCCATAAGAATCATTCCTTCACCCTGGATGAAAACATCAAATGTTAAGTAAATCATTAACAATCTACTGATATCCAAAATTGCTGCCTCTATCTAATGGCAGGGCTGGCTGCGAAACCCACCCTGTGTGCTACATTATATATATAACTATAACTATTATTTGCTTTTTAAAAATGCATTCACAAATTGCCAAATCTAAGAATATCGCCTCATTTCGAATGGCTCCAAGGAACTACTTATCCATATCTTCCTTTCATACTCTTTTTTCCTTCTTTTTTCAGAGAGATCATTCCATTTTCAGAACCCTAAATAAAACACATTAATTTATAAAAAACCTTCCTGTGCTGATAACAGACAAAGGACAAAACTCATAATTCTTGGTTGTGTACACAAATAATGAAACTAAACAAATGTGTGGCTAAGAAGGAGCAACTGATATGACAGTGTCAAGCTGCCACAGCAAAAGAACTCAGCCGTTAAGTATAATATTTGATTTTAATATTAAGACAAAAATGCTGCAAATTCTGGAGCTTAGAATTGTCTTTTAGAAATTAAAAATGAAATGTTTAAAATCTGACTGCATTTCCTGATTTTGTGACATTAGCACTTATGTTCTTTTTCTTTTCTCTATGTCACCTCAAGGCTTGATTACTGTAACACGCTCTACATGGGGCTGCCCCTGAAAAGTGTTCGGAGACTACAACTGGTCCAGAATGCAGCCGCGCGAGCGATATTGGGTGTACCAAGATACACCCATGTTACACCTATCCTCTGCGAGCTGCACTGGCTTCCTATCGGTCTCCGAACGCGTTTCAAGGTGCTGGTTATCACCTTTAATGCCCTACATGGCCTAGGACCCGGATACCTGCGAGACCGTCTTCTGCCGCATACCTCCCAACGGCCGATAAGATCACACAGGGTGGGCCTTCTCCAGGTGCCGTCGACCAGACAATGTCGTCTGGCGGCTCCCCGGGGGAGGGCCTTCTCTGTAGCCGCTCCGACCCTATGGAACGATCTACCCCCAGAGATCCGGATCCTTCCCACTCTCACGGTCTTCCGAAAGGCTACCAAAACCTGGCTATTCCGGCAGGCCTGGGGCTTGTTGATCTCATGAAATGAGGTCCAGCCCCGCCTAGATTGAGTGCATGAAGTGATCTTTTAATCTGTTTTTTTCTCTATTTTTTAATTCTTTATTCTTTTTAACTATGTATTTTTGTAAGCCACCCAGAGTCCTTCGGGATTGGGCAGCCTATAAATTTATTAAATACTTAAAAAATACTTAAATGTGCCATCAAATAATTTTTAACTAGTAGAGAGCACGTAAGGTTGATTGTCTCCAGAATGATCTAGCTCCAATTTAGTCTTTCAGGTCTTCCAATGGTACACTCATCACCACTGTAACTGAATTCATCCACTTTGCTGCTAGTCATCCCTTTCTTCTATTTCTTTCCACCTTTCTCACTATTAGAGTCTTTTCCACCAAAGAGTTAGGTCTTTGCACAATGTATCCAAAGTAAGATAATTTGAGCCTGGTCATTTGTTTCTTCAAGTGAACATTCTGGGCTGATTTGTTCAATGATCCCTTGGTTCTTGTTTTTTTGGCCATCCACAGTATTCTCAGGAGGCTTCTCCATCATCAATACTCTTCCATCTTGCTTCTTTGAAGGCCAACATCTGCTTCAACAGAGTGCTCAATCAAATATCTAGGATTCTTAGTGGATTCTTTCTCCCCGAATCCTTGACTACAATTGTTTTGTTTCCAGAGTACATTCCCAGCAGCAGTTAAATTGTTTACAATGAAAACAGTTGTTCAACTATTATATGGCATACAATTCGGGCCTTACATAAATATGAGGGCTTATGTAGCCATTCAATCAAATTTTCTTGTGATCTTGCTTGGCATTCCAAAATGCACCCTCTACTGAAGCTTGAAGCCAATATGCCAAGCATTAAGGCTCAGGCCTGGACTAGGATCCTAATTTTAAGCCTTAAGAATCACATCTGCATCTAGAAGCCTGATGCTTCTGCTGCTGTCAGACAATTACCAATCCCATTGGCACTGTACCTGCATAGCAAAACTCTGCAGTCTTGGCCTCTCTCCTGAATATTTAGGCCAATTAATCCAGGAGAAGGTCAATACAGTATCAACAGGCGACTCCTTCAGGTTTTGGGGTTCTAGAATCCAGTGGTGGGTTTCAAAAATTTTTAGAACCTCTTCTGTAGGTGTGGTCTGGTTTGTGGGAGTGGCTTGCCGGCCATGTGACTGGATGGGAGTGGCTTGGCAGTCATGTGACTGGGTGGGAGTGGCCAACTTGTAAAATGTGGTGAAATTCACTTTACAACGCTCTTGCTTAGCAACCAAAATGTTGACTCAGAAACTCTGGCATTTGAAGCACGCAAGTCTTAAAGCTGTCAAATTACAAGACCCTTGCACCCTTAACCCTTTAGACAAAAAAAACCCAGGGGTGTTCAAACTTGACAGCTTTAAGACTTTAAGGTTTAGATAGGACTCTTAGAGGCGGGCGGGGCGATTGGTAAGCCAGCCAATCAGTGAGTGGCGGGCGGGGCAAGCGTGGTGCGGATGGGCGGGAGGAGAGAGCTGGAACCAGTTCTAAGCGGCACGGTAGATTTGTGGAACCTCTTCTATAGAAGAGGTTAGAACTGGCAGGAACCCACCCCTGCTAGAATCTCACAAGATTTGAAATGGACACCTAACACTAAAACTATCATTAAAAAGGCACAACAAAGAATGTTCTTCCTATGTCAACTCAAAAAGTTCAGACTGCACCAGGAGTTTTTGATACAGTTCTACAGATAAATTATTGAATCTGTCATTTGTACTTCTATAACTGTCTGGTTTGGCCCAGCAATTAAACAGGACAGGTATAGATTTCAACGGATAGTTAGGATTGCAAAAAAAAAAAAAGAACTGAAACCAGCCTGCCTTCCATTGAGGACCTGTACACTGCACAGGCCAGAAAGAGGGCTGAGAAAATATTTACAGACCCCTCACATCCTGGAAATAAACTGTTTCAACCTCTCCTCCCAGGGTGTTGCTATAGGGCCGGGATGGAGAACCTATGGCACGTGTGCCACAAGTGGCACACGGAGTCATTTGTCAGGGCATGTGAGGCGTTACCCTGTCAGCTGGCCAGTACACATGTGCGCACTGGCCAACTGACTTCGGCCTTCTTTTGAGGCCATTTTTCACCCTCTCCAGGCTCCAGAGACTTTATAGGAGCCTGGGGAGGGCAAAAACAGCTCCCCCCCCGAGGCCCTCTGGAGGCTTCAGGAGCTTCCCTGAAGTCTCTGGAGTGCAAAAAACTGGCCCTACGGGCAAACCAGAAGTTCAGGAACTGGGCCGGTTTTAGCCTTCTGGAGCCTTCAGGGGCCTTCTGGAGGCTTCTCTAAAGGCTCTGGAGGGCAAAAAACGACCTTATGAGCAAACCGGAAGTCACTTCCCGAAGTTCCGTTCCTGAAGTTCCGGTCTTCCTGTAGGGCCAGTTTTTTGTGCTCCGGGGGCTTCAGGGAAGCTCCTGAAGCCTCCGGAGGGCCTCCGGGGAGGCGGGGGAGGTTGTTTTCGCCCTCCCCAGGCTCCTATAAAGTCTCTGGAGCCTGGGGGTGTGAAAAAAGCATGCAAAAAATGGGGGGAGTGCTGGTCATGCGCGCATGCGCACTGGGGTAATGTGCAGTGCATTATGGGTGTGGCACGTCCATGTACGATCCCCCTGCAGTTCCCCCGCTTTTGACAGGTGAGCCAAAAAAGGTTCGCCATCACTGCTATAGGGCATTGAATGCCAAAACAATTAGACACAAAAACGGTTTTTCCCCTTGTGCCATCACTCTGCTGAACATCTAATCACCACAGTAATGTCTTATGTCTAAAGCAGTGGTTCCTAAAAGACCATTAACTTAGTTTAAACAAGGTTCAAATTGCCCCCGTTAAAAATCAAATTGCCCCCCTGTGGGGCGTGGGCCCCACATTGGGAACCACTAATCTAAAGGATATTTACTCATGTAGTATAGCTGTATTACTATTATCCTTCTCTTCTATCCCTTATCCTATGGGTATTTATGATTATATTATTTTGTTGTTTGTATTACACTGAAAGGTTATGCACCAGAAACAAATTCTTTGGGTATCCAATCACACTTCGCCAATATGGTATTCTGTTCTGTTCTTTTCTGTTCTATTCTATAGAATTAAAGTATTCTAGAGTCAACTAAATAGCCCATAAAATAGGCAAAAGTACAGATACAGATAAATAAACAGCCATTTTAATTTTGCCTTTTCAAAGTCAAGTTTTCCTAAGGCAGTTTATCATTTCTAGAGGTGAATTGGAATAATAACCAAAGCCTTGCAGAGTTTACTACTCTCACTTTTGAAGGTAATCCAGTTTCATTAAAAAAGTGTTGAGTCTCAATCTGGAGAGATATAAATAATCTAACAGAAACTATATAAAATATTCAACTGCACTGTATGCACACTTTCAGAGTCTTAATACTCTGCAAATTTTGCCACATCTTCCAACTACCTCATCCAAAATTAAAACATAAAATTAATGCCATGTTAAGGCCAGTCACAAGGTGTTATATTAGATGATTTCCAAAACGCTATCCAATTCTTATGTTCTGTGATTCTATTACAAGTAAGTCACAAACAGGCTGGTGCCTTCGGCTTCGTGCTTGTGCACCAGCCTGAAGATGGCGAATGGGACCTCGTCGAAACGTCGCCAAGATACTCTCAATCTTACACAGGAAAAGACCCGAATATGCCAAGATTTTGCCTGGTATTTCGTATCTGCCCTGCAATATACACAGGACAAACGAACAGGAGAATAAATGCACACATCGCAGAACACAAGAACACAGTAAGAAAAGAAAAAAGAAAAAACTTTCTCCCAGGAATCAATCCACGTACTGAAACAACGCCAGCACTCCACACACCCCCACCAAGATTTATAGAAAGACGGCAGCTCCAGCCATGCTTTTAGCCAAAAACACCAGCCTGAGGATGGCGAGTGAGACCTCGCCGAAACATTGCCAAGACAATCTCAATCTTACACAGGAAAAGACGCAAATACAACAAGACCAGCATACTTACACCCGTGAAAATCTACAAAAACAATTAATTTAATTTAATTTATTAGATTTATAGGCCGCCCAATCCCAGAGGACTCCGGGCGGCTTACACAGAACAAAAAAAAACAAACAAAATAAAAATAAAAAATTTAAAAATTCTCCAACACACATACGTTCTGATTGGGGCTGGACCCTACATGATAAGGTCAACAGCCCCAGGCCTGCTGGAACAGCCAGGTCTTAACAGCTTTTCTGAAGGCCATGAGGGTGGGTGAGGTCCGGACCTCTGGGGGTAGCTGATTCCACAGGGTCGGAGCAGCCACAGAGAAGGCTCTCCTCTTTGTTATATAGGACCTTAAATGCATGCATGCATGCATACATACATACATACATACATACATACATGCAATTCATTTCAAGGAAACTAAAATGTGTTTCTATAGCATCACTAAGAAATGTATTATTAAGCAGCAGGGGAAAGACCCCTAATGCAACAATACGATTAATGTTATAGAATAGATACTTCTCAAATAGCTAAATTACCGTATTTAAAAGATGCTGATACCAATCAAAGGATACCTCAGATAAGAGTCACAGAGTTTGCAATTTCACTATGGATTATTGCTCAGAGCTACACAATTGGCATTTTATACGTAGTATTGCTTGATCACTTATGAAAGTACATTAAATCACAAAAATACTGTGGCCACCTACAGAGATAGAGATAGTGATAGAGACAGGAAGACGGAGGGATGCATAATCCAGAGGATATGTATACAGCTGCTTCTACACAGTCACATACACATACACATGTTTCAGCAGTTATGCTATCATAGCTGTTCATCTGAATTCATCAGCATGAGTAAGGACGCACACTCTGCACTCAAACAAATGTTTTAACACTTGCCTTTTCTCTCACATATTCCTATTGAAAAATGTATGTACGGTATTTATTTATTCGCTTTGTAAAGTAACTCATTTGTGATTCTGGGTAGCTCACATAGTTAAAACAAAGAAACAACACAAACAATAAACTGCAGGAAAATAATAAAAATGCAATAACCATTAAAACCAAATGGGGAAAAAAACCTAATTAAAATCAAAATTAAAACCAGAATAATGTAAAGCAGGCAAGTGCAAGTCATCATCAGTATAACCATTTAGCAGGCTCCAAACCATAACCAGATTTTAAAAAATGGTTAACTTGCAGAATACGGAATAACAGAGTTGTAAGGTACCTTGAAGATCTTCTAGTCCAACCCTCTGCTCAAGCAATAGACCCTATACCATTCCAGAAAAAGGCTGTCCATTCTCTTCTTAAAACCCTCTAGTGAAGGAAGAAGCTGAGTTCAATGCAGAGATGTTATTAATTTCCTTTTTTTAAAATTTCCTTTGTCTTAATATATTTTATACTGTGTTTGTTAAAAATCTATACCATGTACGGGCTCTGGGAAGTCGGGGGGGGGGGAGGGAGGTGGGGGGGAAGGGGGGAGGGGGGATATATAGTATGTGTTAGATTTTAAAGTAACGTGACTGCACTTGTATACTGTTGTTCTATAATTCCACTGTAAAAATAGGATAAGCTGAATATATTAATAGATAGTAGAAATACACCGAAGGGAGGAGTAGAGGGATAGAAGAAAGAGGGCTAGAGAGGGTGGGAGAGAGGACTGGAGGGAGGGTGAGAAGGAAGGGAGGGAGTGTACCGGGAGAGGGGAGTCATAGAGGGGGAGGGGAAGTAGGACAGAGGGGAAGGATGGAGGGAAGATGGAAAGTTGGAGGGGGGCAAAAGAAAGGGTGTATGGAGGGTTGAAGAGGTACATTGGGTCTTTATTTTGGGGGGTTCCGTTGACAAGAGGAATGGCTGTGTTTATTGTTTAATGTTATATGACCCCGGTTATGCACAGTATATATGTGACTGTACGAAAATGAAAATGGAAAATAAAAAACACATTTACAGAGAGAAAAAAAGAAACCCTCTAGTGATGAAGCATCCACAACTTCTGGAGGGAAGCCGTTCCTCTGATTAATTGTCCTCACTGTCACGGAATTTATCCTTAATTCTAGATCTCTCCTTGATAAGTTTCCATTCATTACTTCTTGCATCAGATACTTAGATTCTATACATATTTTTCGTATGTATTCATTATTAAACCCCTATCAATTTAATTTCTGTATTGCACTAAGTTTGCTTAACTACAGTTCATTAAATAAATCACTATTTATCATACAAGCTAAGTAATAACTCGTTTCCAATTCCCAGTAGCTAGATTAATACATTTTACTGATACGCTATGACAAAACAAGCTAAATTATGGCTTAGCATGAAACATGGATCCAGGAAAATGGTCAGCTGCAACCTATATGCTATGCAGCATCCTAGAAAGACAGTATGGTGTAGTGGTTAAGGGACCAGGTTAAAAAAAGAGGAGACTGTGAATGCTAGTCCCATTTTAGGCATGAAGCCAGTTGGGTGACCTTGGAGCAGTCACTCTTAGTCCTGGAAGTAGGCAAAGACAAACAGTTTCCAATATCTTGTCAAGAAAAACTACACAGAAAGCAAATGATAAATCCAACTTATATTATAAGGATAAATCAAATGGAGAAATTAAAAGCACATTAAGGCTCATCAAAGCAATTGAGGAAATATATCTAAGTGTTTTAGATTTCCTGTCTTTTGCCAATTGACCACTGATCCAGAGTGCCTATTTTTTGGATAAGAAATCAATAATGTCAGAGAAAACCTTGTATTGATGGTGGCAGAGATTCCATACAGGAATATTGTAAAGGTTCCAAGTAAACAAATGGGATTAATTTGAAACTGGATGTGTTCAGAAATTAGAATCACCATATAAAAATAGGGAAGTATTCTACAGCATCCATGGTTTGGATCCATTACTGTACTTTCCTCAAGGGGTCCTAGTTTTATCTTAGAAAGTAAGGTAAATCATAGAGTCTGTACAATTAAGTGCTTTGCAAATGGAACTAGCAGGAGTAGCACATATTTTCTTTAAACACTGAAGTGGCTGCATCTTCTGGAAGGTTTGTCACAGCTGCCATAGGAGATTTCTAGATTCTCTGCATGTGCATGCACAGGCAATGCTTCCACTGGGTCAGAGGTGGGTTCCTACCAGTTCGCATCTATTCGGTAGAACCGGTTCGTCAAATTTACCGAACCGGTTAGAAGAGGTTCCACCAGTGGACCCGGAAAGCAGGCCACACCTACAGAAGAGGTTCCAAAAAATTTTGAAACCCACCACTGGTCCTTGGATATGATTATTCTACACTATCATGCTCATATTTATAAAACTCAGAGCCTCTGTGAAAGGTAAGGATGACAGCTGCGTTTGTGGTGCAATCAGAACATTGCGTGTGTTGAAGTTGTTTTAACGCAAACCAAAGATGCCTTTTAAAAAACAAGTTTACATCCTATTCTTATGCATGCCAGTGCTGTGTGTGAGGTAATTTAAGGTGGTTCTGACAAGTGTCGTCGGCATCTTCATATCCGGTCACATGGGCGGCAAGCCACTCCCATCCGGTCACATGGGCAGCAAGCCACTCCCACAAAGGAGGCCACACCCACAGAGTAGGTTCGAACAATTTTTGAAACCCACCACTGCACTGGGGTTACCAGCAAAGAGAAGCATCAATATGTCCAAGTGGTAACAGATTCTAGAATACACTCCTTTGAATCTTAATTTTTTGTTATCCAAGACAAGACAGCATATTTTAACATAACCTCCCTTAAAGGATGCATTTCAGCTGTTTTCATCATCTTATTTCTCCAGAGGGGACATCAGCCCATTACAGTTTCTTCTTCTGCCAATCTGACAAGATTTGAAAGTCACTGACCCCCTGTGGGTGCTGCAAAGACAAAAATACCTTCATCTTCCACTCACAGGAAAGGCAAACAAAATAAAAGATTCAGTGCTGACAGAAAGAAGAGAGCGACAAAATACTTGTCAGATTCATGCCTCTTGCTTTTCCGTGGACTCTGCCAAAATCTAAGTACAAAGGTTTCACTAGGACATCCGTTGAAGGGTCTGAAGCAGTGGGAAGGTTTCAGGAAGAAATCCATCCCAAAATGAAATGAAGTCACAGCATCTCAAAAAATCCCCAAAATTGCTTCAGAGCACTTTCATCCGATTTCAGATCTTCAATACTGTTGATGTTGAAGATCTAAGATGCTTTCAGAGTGGCACCAAAACCAAGAACAACAAGCCCTTTCACAAGGCTGTTTCCGCACTAGCAATTTATAAAAACTTCCAGGATCCTCCCAACCATTGTTGTGCCAAAAGAAAAGTGGCACAGACGAATTTTATATCCCTACAATGATACCCAGGCAATGCAATGGAGATGCCATGAATCTTTACTGAAGAAATTTCCTAAATTCTAGCAATAGCAATAGCAGTTAGACTTATATACCGCTTCATAGGGCTTTCAGCCCTCTCTAAGCGGTTTACAGAGTCAGCATATTGCCCCCAACAACAATCCGGATCCTCATTTTACCCACCTCGGAAGGATGGAAGGCTGAGTCAACCTTTAGCCGGTGAGATTTGAACAGCCGAACTGCAGAACTGCAGTCAGCTGAAGTAGCCTGCAGTGCTGCATTTAACCACTGCGCCACCTCGGCTCTTCTCCACAAATCCCACCTTAGCCTTATTACACATTTTCAGAAGCCCATTTGGAACCGGCTTGGTATTTAACGTAGGGGTGAAGGGCATATATGGCACCCAAAAGATTTTATTTCAACCTCCAGAAACCTTTCAATTTTAGCTACCAAATTCTAAGTTTTAATATGACCAAAGGAAAAATAGGGAATCCATAGAGAATAGCCATGTTAATTGTATCTATTTGACTGATGAAATGTCAATTAAGTTTAAATATAAAATATATTTAATCCACTATTTATTTCTTTAGAATAGTGATTTTTTGAAGCAAAGCCTCTCAAAGGCTAAATGCAACATTTAGCTCCAAAACTGTTGTACAGCCCAATCCAGAAAGACTCTCTACGTACCAGTACATATAGGGCATAATATTGTATTAAGAAAATGTATCTGTAATACTTAGCCTTCTGACTAATTTCCATTAAAAAATAAGTTAAGAAATGTTTATTTCTAAAGTCATCACTGTTCACTCACTCAGGTACATTATTATTTACCCAAGTAATATCTAAATGCTTCTACTATACTTGCAGAATATAATGCAAACTAATAATTCTAATGTTTTTAAAGTATATGTTTTGAGTGTAACAAAAGCTGTTGCCTTATATACACATACCTGACTAAAAATCTGACTGAATTTAGTAGGGTTTATTTCCAAATGTATGTATATGATTTATTGTTAGTGAGTTGCAATAACAATTAATAGTTCAGTACCTTAACAAATCTATTTAATAGGCCATAACTATTCCATGTTTTTGAACAAATATATAGAAATTTATGTTTTACAAGGTGAGACACCATCAATCGTAGCAAATTCGAAGCTCAATTTTGGCTTAGTTAAGTTTCACTATATTGAAAGGTTATTTAATCCTTTTGAGGAAATTTTGCTTACAATCTTTTACATACAATGCAAGATTGCATTTTTGTCCTACTATTTAAAAGGTTTCTGAGCAAAGTTCACAAATTGATACCACTGAAATTGGTCAATAAACTATTGGTTGAACATGAATATCTTATCAGAGGATTTCAAGTCTTGATATCTGATAAAGCTACCTATACTAAACAGTATGTATTACAAGAGATACAATTTTTGTCCTGTATGGCCATTTGGGGAAAAATGTATTGTTGTTTTGCTATGTGGATTTTATTCTCAATAGTAACAGTAGTTTCTTGAATACAGCTGCTTCTTTACTCATTGCTTCCATCCCTTCAATTTTCCTTTGATGATTACATTCTTCTATTTAAGGTAGATGCTCTACTGCATGTATTTCATATTTATCCTCACCAATGAAGCTTTTATGACACAATTCAACTGTATATCTAAGAACTTCCTTTCCCTTTGTAAATCTATGTATGGCAATGACCTTGGACTATATTTGACCCAACAGCAATGGTGAAACTGACATGTTACATAAACTATTTCATCGTTTTTAACTACACTTAAGAATTTAGTATTATAGTATCTACAATATCATATCAACTTGCCAGATAAAACATTCTTGGAAACTCAGAAGCTTGTATTCTATTTGGAAAAGCTTGAGTTAACTTAATAAAAGTATTGACTCAATATTGATTTTCTTTTCTCAGACAAAATCACTACACTTTTTTAAAAAAAAACTACATTCTTGGGAGAACCATACTTGGTACACAATTTTGTTACTGATATTAAAAAGTCTGAATCACATTGCTAGGCTAGCAAGGAAAATCTTTTTCCCATTAATAATACAAGTAAGGCAAACCTAAGACAATCTGGGACAAAACTGCACTGAATAAAAAACGTAACATAATTATCATGAAAAATGAATCACATAAATTCTAAACAAATGTACATTTAAGTCGTGTTCTTCCATTTAGCTTAAGAGTTTAGTAGGATATAAGAATCACCCCTAAACTTGGCATTTTATTTTTGTTTTGTTTTTTTTAAAAAAAGAAAATATTGAATAAACAAAGCAAATCTGAAACTTTTCGGTTAACATTTTCTTTCCCAAAATTTAATTGGTAATTATCATCTTTAAAAACAAGTAGCAAAAGCATTTACTGAATTACAGATTTTATAAGCATTTGAAGACAACAGCCAACTATATAAAACACTCAAAATCCCCTGAAATTAGTTAAAAGGTTGATAAATGTAAAAAAAAAGGTTTTTTTTAAATCAACCAAAACAATAAGTATGGTATTCAGTGAGTGTGTGTCCGTGTGCATGCATGTGTGTGTGTGTGCACATCTGCATGTGATATATTCAAAACTAAGCAGCAGCATTCCTACTTTTTAAAGCATAGGAAAAATTATTTATTTTAATCAAAGACTCCTATATCTCCTGATCTTAATGCAATTTCTTCACAAGAATTAAACGTTGCAGTTTCTTAAAAAGAGGTTTGGAAAAATCTTTATACAGCACAGGAAAAATATCCTAATATGAATAACAATGATCCACAATATCAAATTAGCCATCAAATATTACTAGCATCATTGGCAGTTTAAATTAACCAAAAAGGAACCCTTCCCTGTTTACAATGCAAGCTGCTATCTAAAAATCTAGCCCTTGTAATGAATGATCAATATAATCAATAACAAAGACTGATGTCAGGTAAACCACCACTGAACTAAATTGCTATAAACAAATGATTATATATGACAATTTCTATCCAATATAATGTTCAAATACTTTCTGAGAACTGTTGGCACCACATTTACTTAAACAGTTTCTGGCTTTTCTTACAATTCCCCCCCACCCAAATCTAATTCTTTGCCAAAGGAAATCTTTCAAGCCAAGGTTTCCACTGACTCCGCCTGATTACTGAAACTTCACGTCCAAAGAATAATCGTTTTAGTTTGTTGCCGTTTTCACATGGTCGTTATAAATCCTGAGGGAATTGGGGGAAAATGACCAGCCTTTCATACGGAAATCCTTTCGCAATGCCCTCTGTTGTGCGTTCATCGACACATCATCAGCACCCCAAATGAATTGGTCAGCAGAGCTACAGCCGAGCCGAGGTCTCTTGATACATCTGCCATGAACACCCTCCCAGGGGGAAATGTAAACCGATAAGGCTGCAGCCTTCTCGGATCGCGAACGACCTCGGCCCCCCAAAAGGTTTCCCCCCCCCCTCTTGACACGAAAAGGATGCTAAGCCTAGGAAATGACATAATAAACGTTCCCATAGCCAGGAGAGCCGCCCGCACGCACGCCTAACGACTGACTCATTCGCTTCTGCTGCTTCTCGCCCCCCCCCCCCCCCAAAGATGCTGGGATGTAGAGGGAGAAAGGACGGGGGCGACCGCCCCCGCCACCCCCAACCACCCAGCAGCCCACGCAAACAAAGCAACGCCTCCCTCCCTGTTTTCCACCCACCCACCTACCCACCCGCGGCGCAAAATGCCAGCATAACAAGAGCCTCTCCCGTTCCCCCCCAGCCCTAAAAGGCGGCGACTCCCCTCCGACTTACCAGAAGCCACGCAGTCCGCGGCTGCCCCGGGAGGCTTGAAAGCAGCAGGGAAAAAAGGGGGGGGAAAGCACAGGTGCGGGAGGGGTTTTTTCCTCCAGGGTCCGCGCTCCGGGTAGGCGAGGCTTCCTGGCCTCGGCGCGCTCCTCCATGCACCACGCTGCCTCTGCAGCACCTCCCTCCCCTCCAGCGGCGCCTCGGGAGGATGCTGGAGGAGGACCGGAGTTGGGCGAGAGAGGGAGAGGCGGAGCCGCTGGCTCGAGTCCTTGCAGAATCCGGCTGCTCCTAAGCGGCGGGGGGCTGCTTCATCCGCCCGCGACCCCCTGCCGCTTCGACCCGCTCGCTCGCTCCTCGCAAAGCGTCCGCTTGGCTCGCTGCGGCGGCTGGGCGCGGGCACCTTTTCTTCCCCCCCCGGAGGGAGAGAGAGAGGGAGGGAGGGAGAGGAGGGAAGGAAGCCTGCTCAAGAGGCGGAGGGACGGCGTCCCTTCAACCCTCCTCGACGCCTCCTGCTCCCGGGTCTCTCGCGGGCTCGAGTCAGCAGGGAAAGGCAAACGCGGGGAGTTGCCATCGCGGAGTCAAAGCCAGCGCCCGGGAAAAGGAGGCGGGGGCAATGGAGGAGGAGGAGGCGGCGGCGCCGCGCGGCGTTTTCTCCCGGGGGCGACGGGGGAAGGGAGAGCTTAAGGGCGGTCTTTGCAGCGCTGAGAGCAAGGGGGTCGCTTGACTGTCAAAAACGACGGGCGACGTTGCACGGAGCGTGGGGTTCAAATGGGAAAGGGGACGGGTTCCCTTTGGGCGGCGATCAAGAGCGCGTGCGTTTTCCACCCGTGCCTCCTCTCCCTCCTCTCTTTCCCTCTCCTTTTGCAGCCCCCTCCCGCTTGCAGGTTTTCTGTATGTACGTGTGTGTGTAAAACTAACCCTAACCTCCACCTCTTTGCAGGGGCTGGAGAAAGAATTGTGGGTAATACCAGCTGCGCCTCCCTAGCCGCGGGACCCTTCCTTCCCCGGCCCAACCTCGCGAGCGCCCGAGCCGCGCCCCTCTTCGGAAAGCCTTCCCGGGCATCGAAGAACCCCGCTGCTTCTCTGTCGGCGGGGCAGGACTCTTCCGCCCTTCCCTCTTCAGCGCGTGTTTTGCTGCCGAGCCTCCTCAAATAAAAGGCGCTGGTAGCTGGACTCACCGAGCCCACGGAAAGGGTTGCGGGGGGGGGGGGGGGTTGGTGGTTTGTAATTTACCACGGGGTTGCGACTTGTAAAATGAAGGTTATAGCAATAGCAGTTAGACTTATATACCGCTTCATAGGGCTTTCAGCCCTCTCTAAGCGGTTTACAGAGTCAGCGTATTGCCCCCAACAATCCGGGTCCTCATTTCACCCACCTCAGAAGGATGGAAGGCTGAGTCAACCTTGAGCCGGTGAGATTAGAACCGCTGAACTGCAGATAACAGTCAGCTGAAGTGGCCTGCAGTACTGCACCCTAACCACTGCGCCACCTCGGCTCTTTAAGAGGTTAAGGCTGGGGTGCTGAATGTGATAGCGCAAAAGGGCCAGTTGTACCCGCGGGCATTTCCACGGGTGCCCACTCTCCTGCCCCACCAGGTTTCCTAGCTAGCACTTTGCCAAGTAAAACATGAACTTCCAACATTGTCTTGATTTCTGCACGGGTATCTAGGAGTAAGTGCTGGGGGGCAAGGAGGGTGACTAGAGCCTTTAGTTGCCCACTTTGCCCTCCAGCATTCGCTCCTAGATACCTCTGCAAAACTCCCCAGGGAGCTACAGCTGCCTTATCTCTTAGAGAGGATGTCAAGCAGGTTCTGCTAAACTGGTTGCACTATAATAGCTTCTGTCCCCCCACAGCAGTCATTTTATTAATGACCTAGCAATTCCAGCAGCCGATGTTCTCAACCTTTCCAAATGTGCCCACCAGCCTAGAAAGATTGAGCATCTTTTTCCACAGTGTGGTGCGCTGTGGCTCAACTTAATTAAACAGTGGCGTATTTCATAAACCAAGATCAAATGCACTATATATGAATTCAGTCAATGTCAGGACCTCCAGAATACTTTATTCCACTTGTAGAATAAAAACCACATTGAGAAACACAGAGTAAGTTTCATATCGCTGTCTGTCTTTTCAAACTGCCATATTACTGCATTGTTTAGTTCCAGAAAATGAGGGTGCTTTGGGGGAGGGGGGGAGCAGAAGGCAAAAGGGGCAGGTGATAAAATGTATGATGATATCACACAAAAGCCACAGCTTTCTTCTCTCATAGGGATCAATAATCACAGCTTTTATGTGATGACATGCTTGTTATTTTGACACCATCATGGTTTTCTGTGGACACTCACTTGAACCTATGTGCTATATAGCCACTTCATTTGCATGGTAAGAATTGTTATAAGGCAAGTAGGAATGTTGTGTATAAGAGGAGTGGTTTCTCCAGTGCCTTTTAATACACTTCTGAGCATATCTAAAAGACATAAACATAGTTTTAAGTATACATGCACCTCAATATTATAAGACTGAAATCCCCACAGAAATATATTAATATTAATCAGATGTCAATGTTTTTGTGTCTGTATAAACAGACCACTTCTATCTGGACTGCATTTATCAATCCATGTTCTGGATAAAAACTTTAGAATATAAGCACATATATTATCCTTGACAGGATCCTTGTATGCTATTTTGTCTATGTTGAAATATTTTATTTAAATGGCTGTACATCTTAAAAAATTCTGGGTGACTCACAAGAAGCATAATATGGTTAAATTAAAGGATTCAAATCAAGATAGGACAACTGTATGCCTGGACATTAAGGATGGAACTTCAGTATAAAAAGAAGCTAACGCACAAGTGGGGGGAAAAACACAGTTCTTCAATATTTTCTGCTAATAGGGTGAAAGTGCAAAAGAATAACCTATTTTTGTTGCAAAGCAGATTCCCTTCCCTTCTATCCTGGAATCCATATGAAAATGGTATTGCCAGAAAGTTAAGCTTCCTGGATTAAATCTCTTTAAGCTGTTTTTAATTGATGTGTGTGCTTGTGTGTGAATTCTTTCAGCGAACCAAATACGGATTACACAAATACATTCAAATAAGATACTGCCATCTGTTCTGTAAGAGAACCGATGTAGTCTGATAGATAATTCAATGGTAAAGAACATACTGATTCAGACGTTATTTCCAAGTCTGCAATGTGGTTCCTATGTCTCATAGACGCATCTGATGTTCAACTAATCAACAGTATAACATGAACAGACTGTTTCAGCTACCTGTATCTGGAGTGTTACTGTATGTAAGTAATAAAAATAATCTTTCCACTAGGATATGTTCTGCAACCAGCCAACTACATCCACCCTTCAAGTAAGGAATTCTATGTATAAAAGCAGAATTTCTGTTATATTGAAGATAATAAAGTCACCATAAAGCTTCAGAGCCAGTTTGATGTAGTGATCAAGGCACTAGGGTAGAAACAAAGACATGAATTCTAGTTCTGCCTTTTGCACAAACTCAGTTGGATGACTTTAAGCCAGTCACTTTCTCAGCCCTAGGAAGCAGGTACAGGCAAACACTGCTAAGAAAAGTCCAAGGACTTGTCCAGGTAGTCCCCAGGTGTCAACACTGACTGAAAGGCACAAAAGAAAAGTCCTGATGACCTCATGGATATGTCTTTGTCATCGCTTCTTCCAGAACCTGAAAAATGGGGCAAAATGGCACTGCCACAAATTGGCCCCTTTTCTGCGAGATTTTGCTGGTGTGAAATTGCAGTGCTTCCTCTCCCTACTGCCGAGATAGTTTGCTAGGTTCAAACAATACGCTAAGATAGGAATTCAGCTTTATATATCCCAATGGTTAAGTTCACATACGAAGTAAAAAACAAACCACATTATTAGTTAATGCAAAATGCAATCCTCATTGTTCTCTCTCTCTCTGCCTAAGTCTTACAAGTGCTATTAAGAATGGAATGAGATTTTTTAGAAGCTAAAGTTGAATATTTTACAACCTTATCTGAATAAGCTATTTATATTCCATCTGCAGCTTGCAAATTGCACGCGTAAGCTGTTGAGTAAGTTTTGCTTGCTCTTTCCTGAAATCGGGCATTTGTCCCCCCAGCTTAATGTAATGTTATTAAATGGGGAGTCTGGCAATGACTTTATTAAATCTTTCTAAGCAATCAAGTTGGAGCAGAACAAAATAATATGACTGCAATGACAAGCAAGAGTTGCTTCATTCCCAACCCAACAATGGTTACACAACAAGGGGCGTTCTTCTCTAGTTATCTGGCTATGGAATATAAGGAGGTGGGTTTGACTCCCAGACCCCTAGTATTTAGGAAAATGGAAAAAGTATCTCTCCTGCCAAGCTATTAATTATTGGCTTGAATTTTACCTTTGATTTTAATTTCATTCATTTTGCATTTTATACAGTGGCCTATATTTTTTATTGTAAGCTGCCTTGGCTGCAAAATAAGCAGAAAGATAGAATATAAATAATATAATACATAAATTAAATAAAATGAAGGCTCTACTGTAAAAATAAAGTTCACCGATCCTATTAAAGATCAGCAAAAGCACGGAATGATTGTTCAAAGATGTTTAATACTTTATTTTTTAAAAGTTTGGTTAAGTTGTATTCAGCGTGTATTTCTGAAAAAATAATGGACATGAGTAGATATACTGCAGAATAGTCAATGGGATACCTACATTGTGATTAACCTAACCATAATAAAAAAAGGCTTATATCTTTAGTGACAGTGTCAAGGCTTTGGAATACTGATCTTTCAGTGATATCTCCTTCCTACTCTTTCTGCCTGAAGTCTGAGCTAAACTATAATGTGGTTAGCTTGATTTTTTATTTAGTGTACTGTACTCAGTAAATTATTTGTAGTCAATTCATTAAGCCATGGTTGATCAAGCCATGGTTTAGCACAATGGTTGAACTCAAATATGCCTCTGCTATGGATCCTTTGGGGTTTTATTTTTACTTCCAAATTGCCATTACAATTTACTAAACCTAGCTTCATTCATTCATTCTACTTCCCCAAAGTTCTGACGTGCACAATTTATTCTTTGTCCCACATATAGAATAGTTACTGTCTGTGATTTTAAAAAAGTGGCACCATAAACCACATGCCTAAACTTGCCAACTATTGACTAAATTGCATCTTTAATACAATTATATTTGATAGTATCCATAAATGATAGTACTTATCATTTTTATTCCAAATACACTCTGAGTAGTGGTGCAGTCCGTATTTCAAGGCTTTTAAGATGTCAGTTGCATAAAAGTTGAATGTGCAAAATTAACATTAATCTGGATGTTTAATATTTATTGAAGAAAAGTGCTTCAATAGATCATATTCAAATACTGGAGAAAATAGTAAATGGAAAATATTTACATATGCAAATTGAGAGGTAATTCAACTTAGATTGCTAAGAATTTGACATGGAAAAATTAAAGTAATGGCATGTAAGCCCTATAGCAAACCTTTCATTTGCATGAAGGAATAATCCTTCCAATCTGAAACACCATTCGGTTCAGTTGCACTGCAAGCAAAGTATCATAAAAAACCATTGATCTCATGACACAGATTTGAAGGCTGTATGGAGAAATCATGGTCTTTTTGCAAATGCCAGAAGAAGCTTAGATTCAACGTTTACATTTTCTTAAAAGGATGCTTTTTAATGTGAAAATATGTATATACCACACAATGATAGGTTACCATTGTGCCTGCTCTGAGATTATTTCCATGGCTGACAGCAAGCCATATTCAAAAGTTTAAAAGCAGTGAAGCTTTCCTTGGCATGTGTATAAATGATAGCAAAACATAATTAATCATAGGAAATAATGTCTACATTTACAATACAATACAATAGCAGAGTTGGAAGGGACCTTGGAGGTCGCCTAGTCCAGTGGTTCCCAAACTTGGCAACTTTAAGACTTGTGGACTTCAACTTCCAGAATTCTGGGAGTTAAAGTCCACAAGTCTTAAAGTTGCCAAGTTTGGGAACCACTGTTCTTGTCCAACCTTCTGCCTAGGCAGGAAACCTTAGACCGTTTCAGACAAATGGCTATCCAACATCTTCTTAAAGACTTCCATTGTTGGAGCATTAACAATTTCTGGAGGCAACTCCTGTTCCACTGATTAATTGTTTTAACTGTCAGGAAATTTCTTCTCAGTTCTAAATTGCTTCTCTCCTTGATTAATTTCCACCCATCTTGTTCTACCCTCAGGTAATTTGGAGAATAGTTTGACTCCCTCTTCTTTGTGGCAACTCCTGAGATATTGGAACACTGCTATCATGTCTCCCCTAGTCCTTCTTTTCATTAAACTAGACATACCCAGTTCCTGCAACCGTTCTTCATATGTTTTAGCCTCCAATCCCCTAATCATCTTTGTTGCTCTTCTCCACATCTTATTTACTCTTTCTAGAGTCTCCACATCTTATTTACATTGTGGCGACCAAAACTGAATGCAATATTCCAAGTGTGGCCTTACCAAAGCATTATAAAGTGGTATTAACACTTCACGTGATCTTGATTCTATCCCTCTGTTTATGTAACCTAGAACTGTGTTGGCTTTTTTGCTACACACTGCTGGCTCATATTTAAATGGTTGTCCACTAGGATTCCAAGATCCCTCTCACAGTTACTACTATTGAGCAAGGTACCACCTATACTGTACCTGTGCATTTATCTATCTGGAAAATGTATAGGCTTCTCTGTGCTGAGTTACTTTTAACTACCACTTAAATACATTATTTCTGTAGCATAGGGATACTACTCACCAATTACATTCTGTTTTGTCTGGGTCTTTGAATGAACGAGAGGAAAATCAAATGAGAGTGAATATCTCACGATCAGTTTTCAGAAATTATGCAACAGGAAGCAAACTGATCCTTTTCCCCCATTAAATATGTTGGATTCTAAAGAACACGGTTTTAATGTATAAAGTTTGAAACTTCTACTATTGTTTGATTGGAAGTATAGACAAAAATGATTAAAAGGTGGCGCAGTGGTTAGGGTGCAGTACTGCAGGCCACTTTAGCTGACTGTGATCTGCAGTTCAGCGGTTCAAATCTCACCGGCTCAAGGTCGACTCAGCCTTCCATCCTTCCGAGGTGGGTGAAATGAGGACCCGGACTGTGGGGGCAAGTTGCTGACTCAATTTGCTAAAAAATTTGTAAACCGCTTAGAGAGGGCTGAAATCCCTATGAAGCGGTATATAAGTCTAATAAATAAATAAATAAATAAGTGGCATTTTTATTTCACCTCCCTTGACATAATTAGTGTTATTAATGGTAGTACTAATATTGCAAAGTTTGAGGAAACAATATTCTTATCTATGTCTGGAAAGAGGCGTGAGTATAAGAACTAGATATTATCTTTCTAAAAATAAGGAATTCAGCTTTATTTGTTTCCTTTTCCCCCAGCAAAACTAGGATGATCCTTGAGTTGAGCTGACCTAAATTTCAATGTGGGTGTATAAAATTAGTAACTTCCAGGCAATAAGTGGATCACTGAAAGCCCGCAAAGAGCAGTGGAACTATAGCACCAGTTAATTCCTAGTAATACAAAAGTGTCCTCACTAAATAGCTTCTAGGAACTATCTTTCTCATGAGCCCTAAGTTTCCAATTCCTTTCATCAATGCCTAAAGTCTTTGGTGACAGCTGAACAAATGATAAGAGATAAAAGCAGGCTGAAAAAGAAAGGCAGATTCTATTGAAGAAAGGTAACACCAACTAGACATTTCCAGCTCTTTGGAAAAAGTTTATTCAAGATCAGCAAATCAAATATTTTCCTGAAAGGGATGCACACAAATAAATGTTTGAAGGTTAAGCAGGCAACATTAAATCTTAGAACAATTTGCTTTGAGTTTCTTTGCTTATAATTAATATATTCTAAACCTTCAGAACCAAAATATACACTCCATGGCAAGTAATTTATGAAAACTTCTCCAAACATTTCTTTTGAAAATATTAAACTTCATTCAAAAGACTGTAAAATAAAAGCATCTGGAGAAGAATGTTAAACCAGGTGCACTGTTTTTAATAAGGCTATAAATACATTTTCAGCAGTAATGAAAGAATGCTATTTACCGTATTTTTAATTGATATATTTACCATCTGTCCATATATAGAACCTAAGTAACCAATAACAATATGTAAAAGCTGTACAAAAAAAGGCAACTGCAAAATGAATATCACGAAAGTGTTTACTTTTCTGCATAGCATTTTCCTGATCAAAATCAAGAACACATAATCTAGATAATAGCAATCCATGGAGGGGTGCAAGTAAAATGTGAAATAGATAACAAGCACTATGTTAAACAACAATTGTAATGTGCTAAAATTCCATTGTATTGCTGAGATAGCCTGAAGCCTTTTGATGTATATGAGTTCATCGATATCTTGCTCAATTGTCCTGTTAAAAAGTTTTTTTTTCAAAGTAACCACTTTAAAATCTGTAATGGATCGTTTTGAGAGGTTAAAATCCCCTGACATGCCTTGTCCTTTTTTGAGTCCTGATGTCAAACATGTCAATTTATTTATTTTGTACTGTTGAAAGAAATGTCCTTCTGGGTTCGGCTCCAAGTGGGGATAAAGACACTGAAGACATGGAGGCTGCTTGGAAAGATGGTTTATTGTTGGACAGGGCCACATGGCTTGAACCCTGAACAGAAAAGGTGATCACATGCTTCAATGTTGGTGAAGAAGAAGAGAAGGGCTGAGGGAGGGGCTTGCTAGGCTTTTTATAACCTGTTCAGTCCCACCTCTCTGTTTCCTGTTCCTGTGTAAGAAATGTATTCTGATTGGTTTTCAGACTCCCATGGGGCCATGCAGGGGCTACTCTCTAGGCTGTGTTGAATCCAGGTATGGATGAATTCTCAGATGCCATGTGCTCAGTTGAGTAAAGTTCCAATATTATCATGCCTTTCTGCTGTAGCTGCTGGTGACGTCTTTATTATGTAAAGTGACTAGCCTGGCCGTGTCAATGGCCCATTAACAAAGTGGGGATGGGCAGGAAGCTACAGGCAACTATTCTGTCTTTTAAAACATGTGTCAGCACTCCTTCATTGGATAATCAGGAAAGAAAACCACAAGACTCCATTGATAGAAATCAAGTGTACTTTTACTAATTATAAATGAACAGAAGCGTAGCAAAGCGAAGACTGATTATTTAGGCGCGAAAGCAAATGATATATAGAATAACCCATTCCCCACCCCTTGGCATCCCAGTCACAGTCCAATCATAATTCTCCCAAGTGTCAGGTGCGAGATAACTTCGAAAGGCATCACCAAGATGGAATGTCAGTGCCGTTGGCCTTGGTGGGAAACCTCCGCATGCGCAGTAAGACAGGCAGCAGAAACTCCAGAATCTTCCTCCAGCACAATTAGTAGTCCCCTCCCAAATACCATGCCCCCCCTCCCCGTTTCAATGGCAGCCGAAGCAGCAGCAAAGCAGAGGCTGACAACATGTTTCTTTCTCCTCACATCCAGAGAAATATACTGCCTCTTCAATATTTCCTAGGAAAATCATTTTTCTGGGAGTGGGCTGGATGATAACTTCCCACAGTACAAAGTTTGGACTGTCTGTTCTATGTTGAATTCAGATCGACATTGTTAGCAAAGAATGGTATATCTCACATCAAAGGAAAAGTATGTGATCAAAAAAATAAATTTCTAACAGATTACAATTGTTAAGTGATAAGATACTTGCCTTTTATATAACTTGTACTTTGATAAGCACCCTGGCTTTCCCCATCCTCCCTTTCTATTCACCTCATCCCAATTTAAACCCTACATCAATGTAGCCTCCTCATACATCCGATGAAGTGAGCTGTAGTACATGAAAGCTTGTGTACTTTACTGTAATAATAAATAAGCGTTAACAGAGTCCTCATTCGTGGCTTTAAAGGAATGTGAATCTAATCTCCCATTACAAAATACAATCCTTATAATTCTTCCAACTTCCTTAAAGGATTTGTGTATGTTTCCACAATTAGGATTTAGAAAATTGATTTTAGCTAACAGATGAAGCATACATGACGTGTTTTTAAATCACGCAGCAAAAAGCAAGCAAGAAGGTGACAACATATTGCAGATTTTAACAAAGTAAAAAACTAGATTCTAGTTTCTAGTCTGCTATGTGATTTCCAAACAGTCTTAATTTCAGAAAGTTCTTTTTACTTTCCAATCAAAAACCCAAGGAACACCAAATGTCCTAGAACCATTCTGAATATATATGATTTAAATATATAGATTTGATAGGGGAAATTTTGGATTCAAGTTCAACTTGATGGGTTGAGTGACTTGATTGTCAAAGACTGTATCTTATCATCAACATTTTGAATAAAGGACAGAAAGCAATGTTGGGGGGAATCCAAACAATCCCTTTAGAAGAGATCTTAGAAATAATCTAGTTCAGTCTCTGCTCTGTTCCAGAATCCACAACAACAAACACCTTTTACTGATAGCCATCCACCCTCTGGGGAAACCTAGTCTCTTTTTTTCTTCATTGTGCTCCTTAACTTTCATTATCACAGCTTGCAGATAATTTTCATCTTTGAGAGAGTGTCATCAGCATAGCATGGTTATTGACATTGCCTTCTTAAATGTTAAAACCATACTTACCATCTTCTAATCCAACTTCCGTCAATAAATATTCAAAATATAGATTCCCTAAAATGTGTGTTCCAGAATTCTCTTACTTTTTACTTTCATTCCAAATAATCTCATCATATTATTTTTAATTACATCCATACAATGCCTAACTTGCTTCTTTGTTTCTGATATACTGAACATTTGTCATATAGCAAAATGGACATTAGCCGGTTCTCACAATACATTTTCACTGCTTTCAACAAACTTTACTTCCTCTCAGCTGGTTACTGCTATTACCCACCGTGTTTTTTACAATCAACAAAGATACAGACCTTAAAATACATTTGTATTAAAATATAGCTCACTTCGTCTAAAATAGATTGTTTTGCAGTTCTATGGTTCTCAGGGTATCATATAATCTAATGTTTGCTGCAACTTCTCTGCATACAAAAAGTATATGCACATTCATATCGACCAACATACTCTACTTTTAACATCATTATGAATATTTCTTATATAGTTATCTGTTCTTACCCCCTCCTCCGTCCAGTAACAAATGCCGAGACAAGCTTAACTGGAATGTACTTTAATATCAAGACACCAAAACCTCGGTGGCTGAAAGCCAAGCAAAACAAACAGATAAGGACCTTGGCAGCAACTCAGACAAACTCAGGCAGCAATAAACACAGAGAAGGCTTGGCAGCAATCCAGCCTGCCAATCTCCCAGTACTGTCCTCTGACATTCAATACTGTGTTGACTTCTGCAAAGAGGGTCATATGCACAAGTAGCTTTTTATAGTCTGGAGAGGAGCCTAATGATCACCAGCTGAGTACAATCACCTCCTGTAATTGCATAATTGTTCCTGACGCCTAGTAGCTCTTCGATGGCGTGCATCCAGGAACAACTCACTACTGGCCTCCAGCTCACTCTCTCTTGTCTCTTCCCCACTGGTCCAAGGCTCAGGTGCCTCCTGGTGGCCAACCAGCCTCTCTGCACCCTGCTCGGAGTCGGAACCCTGTCCAGGGTCCCCCACATCCTCCAGAGCCGACTTAGAGGGCCCCTCGCTGTCGGAGTCTGGTGGCAGCTGCAATGGCACCTGCTGGGCCACAACAGTTATTTATAAATGTATGGAACAACCAAGGGGGTCCTTATATATTGTTATTTTAGTTCTTTTTCATGGCTAAGCATCTTTTTTTTCTTTCTGATAATCATACATTTCTCAGAGATTGCACAAGAAAAGAAGAGATCTGTTCTGCCTAGCAGAAAGTTAAACTGTGTTTACTACATTTCATTTCTGTCATTTCTCATTTCTTTTAAATCAGAATTTTGTGATGAGTCTTCCAAGCTCACTGCAGTTTTTGCAGTCAGTCACTCATACAGTCACCTTCTATTTATATAGGGGACCAACCAGAGGTGGCATTCAGCAGGTTCTGACCAGTTCTGGAGAACCGGTAGCAGAAATTTTTGAGTAGTTCAGAGAACCAGTGAATATCACCTCTGGCTGGCACCACCCCCTCTCTGCCTCCTGAGTCCCAGCTGTTCGGGAAGAAATGGGATTTTGCAGTAACCTTCCCCTGGTGTGGAGTGGGAATGGAGATTTTACTATATCCTTCCCCTGCCACACCCACCAAGCCATGCCCCCAGAACCAGTAGTAAAAAAAAATTGTATTCCACCACTGGGACCAACAACATCATCCTTTCAATACTCAAACTGCACAGCCATTCTACCACGTGACCATAACTATATTTTAACATTTCTCTACCCCATCTAGTCCAACAAGTTTACTGTTATCCAACATTCTTGCAGCATTTATGACTTCCTTCCCTCCCTCCCCCCACCTTAGGCACTAACATATATAGTGTTTTTTGAATTCCACTTGATATCAGCCTGTGCCATCAAATTGGTATCAACCCTTACAGATGGCCTTAAGTCTTAATGACCACACAAAATTTGATTTGTTCAATGATGCATTTGCTTTCTTGTCTTGTCTTGAACACCAAACTTCAAAAGTATTATTACTTTTCCTATCTTGCTTCTTTCAAGTCCAACTTTTTTTAAATATATATTTTTATTCTTTTTCTTAAAAAACAAAACAACACATACAAAACAAGAGTGAGAAAAAAAGTCTTTCCTCCATTTCCTGTCGTTTGGTTACAAGTTTTTGTGCATCAATTCTTAAGATTAAGAATAACATCACTAGTTTTGCATTAAACATAACTGAATATTTCGCTGTCATTGAGCATTATGTGTCCAGATTACCATTAATATTCTTTCATTTGTAACAATCCTTATTTCCTTGAATTCATAATTATCTATCAAATAACTTAAAGTCTTTAAAGTATTATAATATCACCTATCTCCAAGGAGAAAAAGCGGAGATTAGAACAAAGAATTATCATTAATTTGTAATATACATTCATATTTTCAATTGACCATAATGTCACCAATCATCCAGAGTTCCAAGAATAGTTTTCCATTATTAATTATTAATTAATTATTTCAAGTCCAACTTTTGAATACTCTTCAAATTGTTAGTTGGATTCTAACAGAGGTGGGTTCCTACCAGTTCGCACCTATTCAGTAGAACCGGTTCTACCGAACTGGTGCGAACTGGCAGGAACCCACCTCTGGATTCTAAGCACAAATATATCGAGAGACTGAAATAACAGTATATTTGATGAACACAAAACATCTCAGGTAATTTCCTAGAGAATAGCACTATCACATCCAGCTTCCAAAGAGTACATTTACAGTAGGAAAGAAATTAATTACTACTCTTGTTTCATGCAGTCAGTCATTCAACCACTCCAAGAACATATCTAATATTATTTTTAAAAAATGGTTTTACTGTATTGTTTTGAGCCCAAAGGTATTGTTTTTATTTTGATACCTTATACCATGTTCATATATTGATATTCATACAATGTTGACTAGAGATCATTAACACTATAATGTTTAGATAACTTAGACCTTTAAAGATAGAAAAGAAAAAAAGATATATCAATATTAGGTATGATTTAAATTATTAATGTTAATAAGGAGAAGGAAATATGAATTATGCTTTATTCTTGTTACTACAATTTCTAATATAAAGATATCAGTCAACAAGTATCTACATTCAGGACATTTCAGAGTTATAAGAAAAATATTATCTAGTTCAGCATCATATCAGAAGGGTCAGCCTCACCAGATAGAATAGACTATGAAAGGAAGGAAGGCTAAAATTACCTTTACTAAGATTGACTACAATAACATAATCTTGCAAGTCTGATTGTCAATGCCTCCTCCCCTTCTAATATCCATTAAATTAGGGTGGTGTATGTTGGAACCACTTATGTATCCCTTCTTCTTCTTTTAGACTTAAGCTATGTTCTTCTCCTTGTTGCTTTGGTAAAGGATAGACAGCTTATCTCATTTTACACCTTCAGTGGAACAGGATGATCGAGAGCTATTTGACAGCTGCAGACAAGGCTACCACACATGTATAACAGCAGACAGGTATATTAGGATATTTCTGCTATGAGTTGATCCCAAAATATTTTTTTGAAAAAAAGGGTAGATAAGAAAACAGCAGGAGAAGCAGATTCCCTTTCATGGCTATACATGGACAAAAGAGTAACCCTGTGGATTGCATTCAGTCGTGATAAAACCGCTGTCTCCATTTCAACAATTCCTAAATATCAGTAGTAACCTGCTTCTCTTCAGTGGTTCCAAGATGATATCTGATGTACTGGGCACATCAGAGGTGGGTTCCTACCAGTTCGCACCTATTCGGTAGAACCGGTTCGTCAAATCTACCGAACCGGTTAGAAGAGGTTCCACCAGTGGACCCGGAAAGCAGGCCACACCTACAGAAGAGGTTCTAAAAATGTTTGAAACCCACCACTGGTCCTTGGAGATGATTATTCTACACTATCATGCTCATATTTATAAAACTCAGTGCCTCTGTGAAAGGTAAGGATGACTACTGCGTTTGTGGTGCAATCAGAACATTGCGTGTGTTGAAGTTGTTTTAACGCAAACCAAAGATGCCTTTTAAAAAACAAGTTGACATCATATTCTTATGTATGCCAGTGCTGTGTGTGAAGTAATTTAAGGTGGTTCTGACAAGTGTCGTCGGCATCTTCATATCCGGTCACATGGGTGGCAAGCCACTCCCATCCAGTCACATGGGTGACGAGCCACTCCCACAAAGGAGGCCACACCCACAGAGTAGGTTCGAACAATTTTTGAAACCCACCACTGGGGCACATGTACTTGGATCCTCTACTCCCCTCAATAATATAGATTCAATTATTTAGTTCATTGTTATTGAAGATATTAACGTGGCAGAGGATGTGAACTCAAATTTGTAATGCATTTTAATAAATGGGACCATCCTAGAGTAAACTAAAAAGAGATAATAAAATGCTAATTAGGCAAAATACATTCGTCTGATAGTACATTTTATTAAAAGACAGAAACTTTTGTCAGCTGCAACTCACTTCATCAGATGCCTAACGTGGCTGGGCTAATGTAGGATTTAAATCAGGTTAGGAGAGGGAAAGGGAGGGAAAGATTAGTTAGGTTATGCAGATACAGACCACATATGAAACAGCAGATACAGATTGAAATCTTATCAATTAACAATTGTAGTTAGTTAAAAACCCATTGTATTTATTGAGACCCTTTGAAGTGTCTTGAAACCTTTTGATGTTTGTGAGTTCAGCAATCCATTGCCCAATGTTGCTTTTAAAGTTTCAGCTTTCCAAAATTGTCGCTTTGGGGATCTGCAATAGCATATCCTTGGAGGCTTGGAATGCTCTGCTATAAATTTGTCCTTGTAAAATGTAAAAATGGTGTTCACTTTTGCCTTTATAAAGTAGAGGAATTCCAAGTAAGGTTTGTTCTCTTTGTCCAGAAGCAAGTTGCTGCATTTTGCATTAAACCTACTGCATATGAAGGTAATATTTAAATTTACCTGAAAAACACTTCCCACATTTTTGCAACCTTTGATAACTTTACATTGACTTTGAATTTAATTCCCAAAAACAGATTGTGGGACAAATTAAGGTAATCCACCATTGACAAAAGGCTCCTTCTGCTTATCCAATCTTTCTACTCTAACACCTCTCGGAGAGTTAGATACTCCCTTGGGGTCACCTTTCTGAAGCTGTTTCAACTTTGTACTGGCTTTCTTAATTTTTAATTTCTATACAAATTCAATAATAAGACACTTTACATGCAGTTAGTGTAATTATTATGTCCATTTCCCAACTAGAAATGAGAAGGTCTTTGGCCTTTTTGGTTTAAAAGAAAGATTATTAATTAAATGTCATAGAAAAAACAAAGTTCTAGTTATTTATTCAATATTATGGTAATTTTCAGAAGTGATCAATTAATAGCACTTCAACTGTGCAGCCCTGGTGTGCTGTTCCAGACCTCTTCATCTTGTAGGGCACTTCTTTCCTATTAGGCAGGTGTTGATCAATGTAACTCGACATCTATTATGATATCTTTTCATTTAAAAGGGGCTCATTGTATCCCTGTAGCCTGTAAGATTCTCTTAGCCAAGGTTGTTCCTCAACTTCTTTATGCTACTGTTGAAAGAAATCTCCTTCTGGGTTCAGCTCCAAGTGGGGAAAAAGGCACTGGAGACATGGAGGCTGCTTGGAAAGATGGTTTATTGTTGGACAGGGCCACATGGCTTGAGCCCTGAACAGAAAAGGTGATCACATGTTTCAATGTTGGTGGAGAAGAAGAGAAGGGCTGAGGGAGGGGCTTGCTAGGCTTTTTATACCCTGTTTAGTCCCACCTCTCTGTTTCCTGTTCCTGTGTAAGAAATGTATTCTGATTGGTTGTCAGACTCCCATGGTGCCATGCAGGGGGCTACTCTCTAGGCTGTTTTGAATCCAGGTATGGATGAGTTCTCAGATGCCATGTGGAGAGTTGAGTAATATCCCTTCCCCCTGCAGCTGCAGTGGAGAAGTCTTTATTATGTAAAGTGGGCTAGCCTGGCCTTCTCAATGGCCTATTGACAAAGTGGGGGTGAGCAGGAAGCTACAGGCAACTATTCTGTCTTTTAAAGCATGTTTCTTTCTTTTCACATCCAGAGAAATATTCTGCCTTTTCAATATTTCCTAGGATATTTCATTTTCCTGGGAGAGGGCTGGATGATAACTTCCCACACTACTTGCATTTGTCCTCTTAACAAGTTCAATATTCTTTTTTTAAAATATTTTTTTTTATTTTCAAACAGATAAACACACAAAACATATCACATAAAAACCTCTTCAACTGCATACAGTGTGTCAATTGGTTACAAGGTCTTTCTGCGTCCTTTCCATAGTCATCACTTGAGCTTTATCAAAATTCACATATTGTCAATCAAATATCTTTGTATACATTATTATTATTATACTTCATTTGTTTGATTATCACTATTGTTTCTCCATTTTAAGCAAGGTATTCTAAATATGTATCCATTTATATTATAATTTCATTATATCATCTTCAATATATCCAATAATAAAGAATTTTTATATCCTATTCTAAGTCATTCTATTATTTTAGCATTGATAACATTCTCTAATAATTTTCAATACCATGTTTTTTCCATTAGCAAATTGATATGGCCATCTATCTAGCCAAGGTGGCGCAGTGGTTAAATGCAGCACTGCAGGCTACTTCAGCTGACTGCAGTTCAGCAGTTCGGCTGTTCAAATCTCACTGGCTCAAGGTTGACTCAGCCTTCCATCCTTCCGAGGTGGGTAAAATGAGGACCCGGATTGTTGTTGGGGGCAATATGCTGACTCTGTAAACCGCTTAGAGAGGGCTGAAAGCCCTATGAAGCGGTATATAAGTCTAACTGCTATTGCTATTGCTATCTCACAAAAAGTCAATTTACAAGCAAAATAACCATATCACAATATTTTAAAAAAGCAGACATAAATAACTGCAAAAATAATAAATAAAAACAAAAGGAACCCCAAGAGAGTAAGAGGACAAGCATCATTTAGCTTCTTTCAACCATTCTACAGACTCACTAGTCTTGATGGAAGATTTACATTTCCAAGGCTTTCCAGAAGTCTGAAAGAAATGGGGCTAACCTCACCTCAGGGGAAATGATGTTCCAGAGGGCGCAGGCTACATCAGAAAAGATGCCTCTCCTGGATCCAGCCAGATGGAACTCCAGATGGGATTTGGAGCATACCTCTTCTGCTGGACTTGGTGGAATGGGCAGATATAACCAGGAAGAGACAGTCCTTCAAACAACTTGATCCCATGCCATGTAAGGCTATAAAAGTCAAAATTAGCATTTTGAATTGCACCTGGAAGCCAAGTAGCAATCAATGCAGCTCATAAAACAGAGGTGTAAAATATGCCATCCTAGAGGCAGACGTAACTATCCATAAAGTTGCACTCTGCACCAGCTGAAGCTTCCAGATGCTCTTCAAGGGCAGCCCCATGTAGAGCATGTAGCAGTAATTCATTCTAGAAGTGACCAGGACATGAGTGACACTGAGGCTCTACTCATTTACATTTAGCACAACCTCAGGGCATGAGTGACAATAAGTAGAGCTACATTAAGTAAAGCCTTATAGTACTTTTAAAATCTTAAGGAACAGAGATACTGTAATTCCTCATAGTCAAGATATTAAAATCTGGCACACTTGGAAAAGACGCCACCTAATGTTGGCAAAAGAAAAAACCTTTGAGATTAAAATAATCAGGCAAGTGCAAAGATTACAGAATTCCAACAAAACAAGTGGAAAAGGGGAAAAAAATAACAACACAAACTCATTATATTGACCAGTTATAAATCTGGCATAGTAAGTACAACTTTAACTTGCATTAGGACTTCAGAAACCTTTGATGGAAAGCCATGAAATAGTAATAAGAGGATAACATATTTATCAAAGAGGTATACTTAAAAAAAGGAAAAAAAACCCATAAATATTAGATCAATTACACTTAGAAAGTAAGGTTATTAGTAAAATACAATAACACAGATTCTCCAGAGGTCAATAAGATTAAAATAGTTAGTCTAGAGATCTATACATTTTCAAAACAGCTTCTATATTCCACCAAAAATGAATCTGATAACAAGGACTCTATTAGCAAATAAGCTTAACAAAAGTTTAGTTAATTCAGTCATAAAATCAAAATTCTAAAGGATAACTGATGGCAACATCCATTTTGAATTAGTATTTTTTTCCCCAAAATCTAATTTTATTAGTCTTACATTTTAATTAAAACACATCCTGGTTTTATCCTAGTTTCATCTAATTCTTTGTCTTTCTTGTACCTACATGGACTGATGCTCCTAGCATAGCATTCAAAGATAAACTCAGCTTTTATAGAAAAGTACAACAGAACTGAAGAAAGATAAAAGTTTCCCCTGCCCAGTGGTGTCCGACTCTGGGGGACATGACTGGGGGACACAACTTCTCATTTCTGTTTCCTAGCTGAAGGAGTCAGCATTGTCCAAAAATGCTTGGTCACATGGCTAGCATGACTTTACATTGAGGTGCAAGTAACATTGTTACTTTCCCACCAAAGTGGTGCCTGTTTATCTACTTGCATTTGCCTGCTTTCGAATTACAATTTCTTCCAACTTCAATCAGCACAACTAACGATGAAGCCTACTAACAGTTGTAGCTCAATATCTGGAAATGCAGCAAGCTCTCTGTGCCTAATGCTTACTAATATGTGAACAAACTGTACTTAGAAATACAAACCATCCATCATATATACTTATCCTGACAGACAGTTGTGAATAGCTGCAATCTTTTTATTGCAAGCTGAGTAATATGTGAAAATGGCCCTAATTTTTGATAAAACTAAAGTATTGATCTGTGTGTCTGGGATATAAATTCACTCTCTTTGTCAGGCTTCTGTGAAAAAAGAGAACTTTCACACGAAGACAGGATTGTCACCTTGTCTACAGACATGAGAAAATACAAAGGAAAGATTTGGTAGGGGGAGAGGTTAGTGCTAGAGTGGTCGGTGGATGGTGTAAATTGGGACAAAGTTGTTTGAATCCATTTCCAAGTTCTCCTCTAACAAGTGATGCCATTCAGTTGTCAATTTTGGATAACTAACCCTGCTTGCAATAAAGTGTAGTCTTGGGCTCTCTCGAAATTCCTCGAGGAAACAACTGCAGTGAAGTTCTTGAACCAGAGAGTTTGACTCACTCCCAGATTAACATCACTTCTGGCCAGATTCTCTCCTGGGAAATCAGATTATGCTTGTAGTCATAAATGCTTTGCATTCCTTTAATCCAGTAAACTGGCTGCATGCCTCTTCCTGGAAAGAAAAAATCTGGTCTCCATAATCATACAGAGTAAACAAGCACCCGCAGTAAGTAAGTAAGTAAAGGAGAGAAGAGAAAGGAGAGGAAGGAAGGAAGGAAGGAAGGAGAGAAGAAAGAGAAGAAAGGGGGGAAGGAAGGAGGGAAGCAAGGAGGGAGGGAAGCAAGGAGGGAAGGAAGGAGGGAAGGAAGGAGAGAAGAAAGGAGGGAAGGAAGGAGGGAATGAAGGAGAGAAGGAAGGGGTAAGGAAGGAGGGAAGGAAGGGGAGAAGGGGAGAAGAAAGGAGGGAAGGAAGGAGGGAAGGAGAGAATAAAGGAGGGAGGGAAGGGGGAAGGAGGGAGGGAAGGAAGGAGGGAAGGAAGGAGAGAAGAAAGGAGGGAAGGTAGGAGGGAAGGAAGGAAGAGGAAGTAGGATTGTTGTAAGATAAGATGGGTTTAGGGGATGGTAAGAAAGCAATTTCAAGTAAATTGTCAACTGTAGGGGAGAAAAATTGTTACAAATACATATTATTAATAACAGTTATGAGATCATATAATTGTGAATGTATATATGAGAAATAAAAAAAATAAAAAAAAAGAATATTTAAAAAAGTTTGTTAAAATGTCATGGTATACTTTGGACTATATGTATGTCAAAAAAAAAAAAGTAAAATCTTTATTACGGTCAAAGACCAGCAATACACATTAGTTTTTACACTATATTAAAAAATACTAACATTAAAATATAATTAAAAAGTATTGACATTAAAAGTGGATAATAACATAATGGTCCAAAGATTGTTAGAGGTATGTCCAGATAATTGGTACAAGATGACAACTATACTTCTGTAGCCATTTTTTTTCTTATGGACATTGCAGCCGCACAGAACTTTGCCACTGCATACGTGGTAACCGGGTTAGTGTCCTGGAGGAGAAAGCCTAGATAAAAATGGTCTGCCCTCCCTGGCAATTTCTCTAATATGTGCAGACCTACAAGCTCTGTATAGCTCGTAGTGTAATAGAACATGTGAATTATCTCCCACTTCTCCTTTACCACGTATACAAACGCGTTCGGCTATAGGTGTTCTCTTATACCTGCCCTGGAGGAGTGCTGCAGGAAGAATGTTAAATCTGGCTCTGAAGAAAGCTATTCTTTGTTTTGGGGAGATCAGGTCATTTAGATATCTTGCCGATCAAGCACCTGCAGCTTCTGATACCAAATGGGTGGCTTGCTTAGTGATAGGGTATTATACATTTCTATAGATAATTTTTTTCAACATTAATGTTAGCTTCTGTATACAAAACAAACTGCTGTCCGTTATCTATAATCAGATAAACAGAGGAAAACATAGCTCTTATGCTAAACATTGTTCTTTTTGAAAGTAAGTGCCCTCATATTCCAGAATATTAAAGACAGTCAGGATTCCTGCTTGGGACTTCTATTCACCCATTGAAAACAGCATTTGAACTGCTATCAAAAAGAGGGTAATCAGTTTAAGCCATCCATGCCCTTTAACTCCCAACCTTTCTTTTATTTCTGTTCATCCCAACCACAATATTTACTGTGTGTCTTGAATCACAAAGATGTATCTTGAATGAACAGAAATCCTCAGACAGATTGTAGCAGAGAGATTATTGGATTATAAAAAGACCAAACTAGAACAAAATGGCTGGACCCATTCACGGAAGTCATGAAGATCAATGCCTATTAGCCTTGATGGCAATATGACTATCTGTGAAGACCATCTTCTCAAAGATTATTGGGCTTCCTTGTGCATTTGGTTGGCCGCTTAACGTACTATAACTAAACTGTATACTTATATTGAAAACAGCACATACATTTATTGCTCCTTCTCATCTTCTTAAGCCCTCAAATCTACCTGTATTTTTAACACCAGTTTTGTGACTCTAAAATTATGTCCCACCAAGGAAACAAATGGCAATAAAAAACATTTAAGGTTCAAGGTTCAAGGTTCAAGGTTCATTTTATTTATATGCCGCCCTATTCCCGGTGGGACTCAGGGTGGCGCACAAACCCAAGGAGGGGAAGGGAAACACAAAAACTACAACAAAAAAATACAGGGCATTTAAAACAACCAACAGCCACACGATTCGAGAGGGGAAGGGAACTCATCGACCCCAGGCCTGCCGACACAGCCAGGTTTTAACGGCTTTTCGGAAGGCCTGGAGAGAGGTGAGGGTCCGAATCTCTGCGGGGAGCTCATTCCAAAGGGCCGGAGCCGCCAAGATTTTTTACCAATCTTGTAAAAAAAATGCCTAAGGAAGTCTCCATGAGCATTTTATTCAGTGGCATTTAATGTTTATAAATATGGACAATGCAACATTTTGCAACTTTGTGTGTAACAAATGTTTTCTTGTCTGGTAAAAGAAAATTAAGCATAATAATATTCATCAGATCAACCTGGGGCATTTAAAATAGGAAACAAGAAATTAGCTTATTCGGCTGTCATTTATTAAACAAACTATGAATTATGGGGCTCAAGAGGGCACTGATCTCTGGTGGATCCTTCTGGTGTTGGGGGTTTGGCATGGATAGCACAGTGTTTTGTTGGTTCTTCCCTCCTTCCTTTCCCCCCAGAGCCAAACCCAATCAGTATTGATAGGAGAGGAGGGGTCCAGCTTTTAGCCTATGCTACGTGGGGTCTTATTTAATAGTTGCATTAAGCTACCGGATGAGTCCCACAACCATCCCCGTCCTTCCAAATGCCAGCAGCACCCAGAATGCTTTTCTCTACTTAGATAGACCTAGATCGTTTTCCTTGCGCCTGCCTAAGTCACCTTTCTCTTTTAAAAAAATTTTTTTTTATTTTAAACACATAAACACATCAACAAAAACAGACACATGACTTAAAACAACATAGGAACAAGAAGTTCCATCATATATCATACAGCAGTTCCGTATCGGTTTCTTTGCAGTTAGTGTTTTCCCTTCTATACCTTTCTATCTTGCATTCATGATCTCCTTATTCGTTATCCATTTTTATGTACAATTCTATATTTATTTATACTTAGCTATTTATAACCAAATATTGTTTACCTACATTGTGCTTTATATTCTTACTGTCATTTATTCTCTTACATACAATTATAGGTATACATTCACATGGTTATTCTTTCTCCTTGCCATTCTTATACTTTTGTTATTCCATTTAAAAGGTTATAATATATAGTTTGAGTTGCTTTGTTCACCATCCCTAGCGCCTGTTGTAACACCACCTTATTTTCCCTTTCTTTTCTCCCTCCCTTCCTTCTCTACTTCCTTCCTTCCTCCTCTCCTTCCCCTTCTTTCTTCCCTTACCTCTCCCCTATCCCTACCCTCTCTCTCTCCCTTCCTGCCCTCTCTCCTTCTCTTTCTCTCCCTTCCACCCTCCTCTCCTTCTCTTTCTTCCCTTGCCTCTCCTCCACTCTTCCCTTCCTACTATCTCTCCTTCTCTTTATCTCCCTTCCACCCTCCTCTCCTTTCCCTTCCTTCTTCCCTCCCTTCCCTACTTCCTTCCTGCTCTCCTTCTCCTTCCTTCTTCCCTTCTCTACTTCCTTCTTGCTCTACTTCTCCTTCCTTCTTCCCTTACCTCTCCCCTACCCCTACCCCTCTCTCTTCCCCTTTCCTGCCCTCTCTCCTTCTCTTTCTCTCCCTTCCACCCACCTCTCCTTACCGCTTTCTTCTTCCCTTACCTCTCCTCCACTCTCCCTCTTCCTTTCCTACTCTCTCTCCTTCTCTTTCTCTCCCTTCCACCCTCCTCTCCTTACCGCTTTCTTCTTCCCTTACCTCTCCTCCACTCTTCCTCTTCCTTTCCTACCCTCTCTCCTTCTCTTTCTCTCCCCTCCACCCACCTCTCCTTACCGCTTTCTTCTTCCCTTACCTCTCCTCCACTCTCCCTCTTCCTTTCCTGCCCTCTCTCCTTCTCTTTCTCTCCCTTCCACCCACCTCTCCTTACCGCTTTCTTCTTCCCTTACCTCTCCTCCACTCTCCCTCTTCCTTTCCTACCCTCTCTCCTTCTCTTTCTCTCCCTTCCACCCACCTCTCCTTACCGCTTTCTTCTTCCCTTACCTCTCCTCCACTCTTCCTTTCCTACCCTCTCTCCTTCTCTTTCTCTCCCTTCCACCCACCTCTCCTTACCTCTTTCTTCTTCCCTTACCTCTCCTCCACTCTCCCTCTTCCTTTCCTACCCTCTCTCCTTCTCTTTCTCTCCCTTCCACCCACCTCTCCTTACCGCTTTCTTCTTCCCTTACCTCTCCTCCACTCTTCCTTTCCTACCCTCTCTCCTTCTCTTTCTCTCCCTTCCACCCACCTCTCCTTACCTCTTTCTTCTTCCCTTACCTCTCCTCCACTCTCCCTCTTCCTTTCCTACCCTCTCTCCTTCTCTTTCTCTCCCTTCCACCCTCCTCTCCTTTCCCTTCCTTCTTCCCTCCCTTCTCTACTTCCTTCCTTCCTCCTCTCCTTCCCCTTCTTTCTTCCCTTAACTCTCCCCTACCCTCTCTCTTCCCCTTTCCTGCCCTCTCTCCTTCTCTTTCTCTCCCTTCCACCCACCTCTCCTTACCGCTTTCTTCTTCCCTTACCTCTCCTCCACTCTTCCTCTTCCTTTCCTGCCCTCTCTCCTTCTCTTTCTCTCCCTTCCACCCTCCTCTCCTTTCCCTTCCTTCTTCCCTCCCTTCTCTCCTTCCTTCCTTCCTCCTCTCCTTCCCCTTCTTTCTTCCCTTAACTCTCCCCTACCCTCTCTCTTCCCCTTTCCTGCCCTCTCTCCTTCTCTTTCTCTCCCTTCCACCCACCTCTCCTTACCTCTTTCTTCTTCCCTTACCTCTCCTCCACTCTCCCTCTTCCTTTCCTACCCTCTCTCCTTCTCTTTCTCTCCCTTCCACCCTCCTCTCCTTTCCCTTCCTTCTTCCCTCCCTTCTCTACTTCCTTCCTTCCTCCTCTCCTTCCCCTTCTTTCTTCCCTTAACTCTCCCCTACCCCTCTCTCTTCCCCTTTCCTGCCCTCTCTCCTTCTCTTTCTCTCCCTTCCACCCTTCCTCTCCTTCTCCACGTCACCTTTCTCACACCACCCTCGAAAGCTGGGCCGGGTAGGGAGGGGGGAAAGAGGAGCGGCGGGACTACGAATCCCACAATGCAGCGGGGCGCGGGGCGCGCGTGCGCGGGGACGGCGCTCTCTCGGGGAGCGGGTGAGTTTGAAGCTGCAAGGCGAGCTCCATGGAAACCAGGCCGCGGGGACACACCAAGGGTCTGCCGGGTGAGCTCCTGCGCTCCCGGGAAGGGGCTGAGGAGGGCGGCTTGCAGGCTCGGGCGGAAGAGCTTGAGGCTGTGAGGGAGAGAGCGAGCAATAAAGATGGACTCCAGGCGCCTTCTGACCCCCTCGGATCCCCCCCCCCTTTAGCCCTGCTAAACTCATCCCCTTTTTTGGTCGATTTTTAGGACTGAAGATCCGGCCTGTCCGCTCTTATCGAGGCCGAAAGAGCTGCCTTTTTTTTTCCAGGGAAGATGACCGGCGCTGAATCCGGAGCCTCCAGCTGCAGGCGGGCTTGATGACTGAGATGCGGAACCCTCCCTGGGTAAATCAAGCTTTGAAGGGCGATAGATCCCTGCACGGTGCACGGACGCTGCTCTAAAATTATAGCCGGTGGCACGGAGGAAGACTTGTCAGGATCCCGTTTAATGTCTAGTATAATGGAAAGAAGGACCAGGGGAGACATGACAGCAGTCTTCCAATATCTCAGGGGTTGCCACAAAGAAGAGGGAGTCAAGCTATTCTTCAAGGCACCTGGGAGTAGAACAAGAAGCAATGGGTGGAAACTAATCAAGGAGAGAAGAGTTCCACCACAAAACCGCGGAGGACAAAATAGCGCTCGACGAAAGTGCGCATTTGACGTCATCACAGCGCGACGAAAACATCGCGCTGTGATCGAAAAATGTTTTAAAAAAGTGAAAACCTTACCCTAACCCCCCCAAACCTAACCCTAAACCTAACCCTTAACCTAATCCTAAATCTAACCCTAAACCTAACCGTTAACATAACGCTAAACCTAATGCTAACCCTTAACCTAACGCTAAACGTAACCCTAACGCTCTAAACCTAACCCTTAACCTAACCCTAACCCTTACCTTTATGTGAATCGGCTTGCTTTAATTTTAATTTTATTTCAATTTTTAATTTTTTTTGTCGCGCTGTGATGACATCACATGCGCATTTTCGTCGAGCGCGATTTTGTCCTCCGCGCTTTTGACGGGTCACGGGAGAGAAGCACCTTAGAAGTTCTCCGAATGTGAGAAAAATGAATCAGGGGAAATGACTTGCCTCCAGAAGTTGTGGGTCAGTGGTGGGTTCCGGATCCCATTGCAACCAGTACGGTTGCAACAGGGCCCAACATCCTCCACATGAACGCTCCATTAAAGAGTTTAGAAGATTGGATTGGATTGGATTTATTACATTTATATGCCGCCCTTTTCCCCCGAAGGGGACTCAGGGCGGCTCACAATTCAATCAGGGAAGGGGGTACAGACAGGGGGATAAAAAAGATGAGACATAACAATACAAAATTTAAAAACACACAACAACCATACCATTCGAGAAGGGGGGCAAAAACTCTTTAGCCCCAGGCCTGTCGGAACAGCCAGGTTTTAAGGGCTTTGCGGAAGGCCTGGAGTGTGGTGAAGGTTCGAATCTCCACGGGGAGCTCGTTCCAGAGGGTCGGAGCAGCCACAGAGAAGGCCCTCCTCCGGGTAGTCGCCAGTCGGCATTGGCCGGCGGATGGAATTCGGAGGAGGCCTAATCTGTGGGATCTGATCGGTCTATTGGAGGTAAGATTGACCTTGCCACGCCTGCAATATTTTCACCAAGTTTCTTCTGTGCAGTAGAATGGGTTATTTTTAATCAGTTTTGGATTTTTACTTTTTTTAAGGGAAAATAAAAAAAAAATCTCAGAATTGACAAATATGTCAGTTTTTAAAACAAGCTGAATTGTGAGCGAATCCCACGGCTTTGATAGGGATTTAATATCAAATGAAATGTACACCAGAGAGTTAAAGTCAAAGCTGGATGGCTCAGTATATCATACAAAAGGGATGAGTCGTCGTGATGTTAGTGATAATATATCTTTGGAAATAATTCTCTGTGTTGTCAGTCTTCTCTTTCTGCTCCAAGACAAGGAAGGCTTATAGTGAAATTATTCACTGCAAACAATAGTAATTTCACAAAAATCCTTAGCTGCCTCTCCTTTTTTCAGAAGTTTTGTTTGGAAAATCTCTATTGGCATTCATTGGCTTATATTACACTTATTGAATTATCCAAGAAAATTAGGAAAACTTATCCTTTTAACTCAGTTTCAAGAAAAGAGATACTCTATTCCCATATTACACAATAAGAGTAGATAGCTTCAGACTCTTGGGACACACGTAACCCCCAGACCTCGCTCTTGAAACTCCTTCTGACTGAAAAAGCTAAAACTTTATAGAAGTTTCTTGCTATTCTGAGTCGGGAAACATAAAAATATAGTGTCCTACAACTGACATTTAAAAGAAAATGTCAGTTGAAAAAAAATTAGAAATCTTAGTACTGTCTAATTTTTCTCACACCTATTTCATTTCCCAGACATGCAAAAAATATTGTGCGGCAGCCGACTATAAAAATTATCTATTTTCACTACTTTTAAAATACGTGAACATTATAGAAACCATTTTATTATTTCTCTCTGCAGTTATCACGTCTTTATATTTTTTTTCAGTGATTAATGAGCTGGTTTGAAGAGCATTCATTACTACTACCTCTAAATGTAATTGTTTTTAAATCAGATACTAGTTGAAAACTGAGATTGGGATGGCAAGACCAGTGATTTCTCCAATGGATGTTCACCCAACGGCTCCCGAAACCTTTGTTGTGCTGGACCAAAGAATGAAAGTAGTTGAAGAGGAGACAAATGAACTGTTGAAAGATCTGCAGAAAATGGGAGTGAACAGACACAGGTATGATTGAAATGGATCTTGCACAATCTTGGACAGGTTTGCTTAGAAGTAAGTTCCACAGTAATTTAGTGAGACTTTTTTTTAGGAAAATTTATTTAAGAACGCTAGTTTAATTCTGAGTTTGCCTTCTTCCGTATCCGTTTCTCTTTCTGAGCTTCATGTTGCTTCTTCCCTTAGTATTTAATTATTAGCAGAGTTTTTCTATTCTAATTTAATCTGGTTGCTGAATTAATATAATTTGGGAAATGAGAAATAGATTTTGTGGCTTTGTTGTGTTCCAGATTGTAGCTAATTATATTAAATATTGATGAGATGCCAGAGACGATTCCAAACAAGTAGGTATTCCTTTGGTCTTTTCCCAGCATGGAACGCTTAGCTGCAAAATACCCTGTGAATTCTGAGGACCACCAATCCATCAGCCCTGTCCAAGTTCGAACAGCATTTGGTGAAGCAAATAACTCACTGTGGAGAACCTGCGAAACTCTGGTGAATCGAGTATGCCGGCTCGAGAGTGTCATCCAGACCATAAAACTGAACATGTTTCGATTACAAACAGAAAAGGAATTGAATCCAAAGCATGCAGGTATTATAGAAAGACAATGGAAAACTGTAGCAATATACATATCTGTTCTAACCCCACCCCGCCCCTTGGCCCACACCAAAGCACTCCGAGCCAAAGATACTTTACAGAATTTATTCACAGACAGGTCCTTGGCAGCAAACCAGCACAGACAGGCCTTGGTAGCAATCCAGCACAGATAAGCCTTGGCAGCAATCTAGCACAGACAAGCCTTGGCAGCAATCCAGCCTGCCAAGCTAACACCACAGTTCTCCAACATTAGTTAATGCGTTGACTTCTGCAAAAGGGGCGTGTGCACAAGCAGTCCTTTTATAGTCTTGAGAGGAGCCTAATTACCACCAGCTGAGTGCAATTATCTCCTGTAACTGCGTAACTGTTCTTTACGCCTATTAGCTCTCCGGTGCCGGGCATCTAGGAACAACTCCCTTGGCTCCTCCCCACTGCTGACGTCCGGATCACACTCCCTTGTCTTCTCCCCACTGGTCCAAGGCTCAGGTGCCTCCTGGTGGCCAACCAGCCTCTCTGCGCCCTGCTCGGAGTTGGAACCCTGTCCAGGGTTCTCCACATCCTCCAAAGCCGACTCATAGGGTCCCTCGCTGTCGGAGTCTGGTGGCAGCTCCAACGGCTCCTGCTGGGCCACAACACATATCTATTGGAGGTAGTCCTCAACCTTAAACCATTCATTTAGTGACTGTTCAAAATTACAATAGCACTGAAAAAAGTGACTTATGACTATATTCACACTTTCGACCATTGTAGCATCCCCTTGGTCACGTGTTCAAAATTCAGATGCCTGGCAAGTGGCATGTATTTAAAACAGTTGCAGTGTCCTTGGGTCATGTGATCACCTTTTTCACCTCATCAGCAAGTCAATGGGGGAACCAGATCCACTTGACAATCATGTTACTAACTCAGTGTTTCTCAACCTTGTCAACTTGAAGATGTCTGGACTTCAACTCCCAGAATTCCCCAGCCAGCATTCGCATACAGACATCTTCAAGTTGACAAGGTTGAGAAACACTGTACTAACTTAATGACTGCCGTGGTTCACTTAGCAACTGTGTCAAGAAAGGTTGTTACATAGAGGCGAAACTCACTTAACTGTCTTGCTTAGCAGTGGAAATTTTGGGCTCAGTTGTACAGGTAGTCTTCTACTTACAACCACAATTGAGCCCCAACTTTATGTTGCTAAGTGAGAAAATTGTTCAGTGAATCCCCCTCCCCCGCCGTTTTAGGACTATTCTTGCCACATTTGCTAAGTAAATCAGTGAGGTTGTTAAATTAGTAACACGGTTGTTAAGTGAATCTGGTTTCCCCATTGACTTTGCTTGTCAGAAGGTTGCACAAGGGGATCCCATGATCCTGAGGCGCTGCAACCGTCATAAATGTGAGTCAGCTGTCAAGCATCTGTATTTTGGGGATGCTGCAAAGGTCATAAGTGAAAATGTCACTTTTTTGGGCGTTCTAACTTTGAATGGTCACTAAGAAAACTGTTGTAAATCGAGGACTACCTGTATACCTTCTTTCCTTTGTGCCACGCCTATAGTCTCCACAGCAGCAATTCCCTTTGTAACTATGACCGGCTTACTTTAGGCCTAACTCCACATATATTTTTATATGGAACTTATAATTGTTTCCCTTCATAATATGGGGAGAAAATGTGCTGTCAGCTTGTAGCAATCTTGAATTGAGGGATTTATGAGGACTATAATAAAGAGAGCTTGGATAGGCAATTTGAGAGCCCCAGTCAACAACTTTACTGCTGTTTTTATATGATTGGATATAGGAGAACTTATTACCATCCGAAATAGCACATCAGATAATAGCAATAGCAGTTAGACTTATATACCGCTTCATAGGGCTTTCAGCCCTCTCTAAGCGGTTTACAGAGTCAGCATATTGCCCCCAACAACAATCCGGGTCCTCATTTTACCCACCTCGGAAGGATGGAAGGCTGAGTCAACCCTGAGCCGGTGAGATTTGAACAGCCGAACTGCAGAACTGCAGTCAGCTGAAGTAGCCTGCAGTGCTGCATTTAACCACTGCGCCACCTCGGCTCATAATCTGTGATCTAGATCTCCAATTCAGGATAATGCTTCCTATCAAATCATGATAAGTGTTTTTTGGATAATGGGCAGCTTCTTTTCATCTTATAAACCTTTTTGAGTGCTTCTTATGGGAAGTTTGGGCAATTTTATTGAGTACGACTGTGCCTCCATTCCTCCCTTGCTATTTTATAGCCAATTTAGAACAGCGCCTGAATACAATACAGGAGGAGCACATGGAAGAGCTAAAGGTGCTACAAATGGAAGGGAGAATGCTGTGCCAGCAGCTGAAGGAGTCTCAAGAAGAGGAAGAAAAAGCCAGAGCACACGTGCAGAAGCTAAGCGCTGCCCTAGAAATTGCAACCACAACAAAGGTATACTTTTTCTTTCTGTTGCTTCTTTAATCTCCAGTTCAATGTAAATCACTGCTACTACATTACTGGTCTTAAATTCTTGAATTCACACCATGTCGTAAGCCATGATTTCTTTCCTAAGGCATAATTGGCTCCATTCATTCATCTGCATTAATCTTTTTCTAACTACAGTACAATCACACACTAAAGCAGTGCAAATAATTGTAGCTTGGTACTTGCATGGACCCAACTTAAAGGGAATAGCTCATAGTATTCTTCTAACAGAAGAGAATATGTATAGCTCAGGTTAGATTGTGGTATTGTCTCTGAGCTTTCATTACCCAACTAGGTAACCTCATCAGTTGAAGTGAGTGGGTTTTGCTCCCTGTTGTATACAGGGATATATTTGTGTGGGTTGTGATTTGCTCCTTTGGAATGAATGAAACGCTTCAAGCAAACAAGTGAGCTCAGAAAGCACCAAGGACTCCTCTGCTAGTATTGTTTTTATTGCTATTTACAGAGAAGCCAGAAATCCTATGGCTTTACTTGCAGTGGACAGAGGAATGAAAAATGCATTGTCTCATACTCATCCCACCTAGATTGGTTAGGAAGGATATTAGATGTATTAAGGCTATGAGATCACCATTCTAAAAAGTGGGAAAAATGAAGTGATAGTCGATGTTATTTGTACACTTTAAGTGAGGTAGTTCATGACTAGGATTCTCTTTGAGGGAAGAGAGTTAAGCAGGCTTGAATGGGATGCCATGGTAGGGACTTGGGGATTTCCAATAAACACTTTTGATTCATTCAAGTACAGCTTCATATATTTCTGTTTCCCTCTGCTCATTTGAAATTCCTCGCTTTTTAGCCTTGTTCTAAATGTTGCAGATTTTGTAGTACATACCATATTTTTCGGCGTATAAGATGCACCGGAGTATAAGATGCACCAAGATTTTGAAGAGGTAAATTTAAAAAAAAAAAGTTTTTGCCCTCCCCAGCTCACAGGAGCACTCTGCAGGCCTCCCAAACCCTCTGAAAACTGAGGTATGCAGAGAGTTTGGGAGGCCTGCGAAGTGCTTCTGGGGACCGGGGAGAGCAAAAGTGTGATGTGTGGGGGCTCGATCATCCTAAAGGGTAAGGCTTTTATCGATCTCAAATCCTCTTTTTTTCTACCCCTCCCCACGGAAGGGCAGGACTAAACATATCTCTCCGTGCTTTATTTTTTTTCCCCTTCCTTCTGACTGGCGACCAAGCAGAGCCACTTGGCAGTTGGCTCGCTTTTTCTCTTTAGTGAGGAGAGAAAGACACGTGGGGGCTGCTGAACGGTCACTGCTGTGCTCGACTAGAAACGGCCCATTGGGCGAGATTGGGTGGGGATCTCTTCCATTTGGATTAACGGTTCCTCGTGGTGGTGCCTGAGCGGCAAAAGGGAAGCCCAAAGAATACGACCTGGCAAGGCTGCCTCCTTGAAAAAAAGGGGTTGTTCACAACCCTTTTTGCAACCCCGCTTCCTTAATCTCAGTGCAAAAGCAGGTGCCAGGCTCCCAGCTACCATACCTCTTTGCTGCATGACAGATCCGGACAGATTGGAGGTGGGGGTGGAGGAAGAGAAGAGGAACAGTCTCCTCTCCATGAAGGCTTTTCTCAGGATGCTAGATTGGGAAATTAAAAACCTGGAATGGGATGCAATCAAGCTCCTGAGATTGTTTTGCTGCCATCTCAAAACTCAGACTCCATGAGTATGTGAGGATCCCCGCCACCTGGAATCACCCAAAAATCCGACGCGCGGACCAGGTGAGCGGGCTACATTCGGAGTATAAGATGCATCTAGATTTTCACCCTCTTTTGTGGGGTAAAAAGGTGTGTCTTATCCTCGGAAAAATATGGTAATTCCTGACAGATTTCCCTAATTCATTGTGTGAAGTTATAATACTATTAGGTTTAATGCTTTGTGGTACAATCTACCTGTTGTGTATGCACATACATCTATTTATTCACACTCATAAATATTAAAATCCATAAAGTTTGGCAATAGTGGCGAGGGGAAATCTGTTCAACAATTCTAAATAAGATATGGTATTATGAATCCAATGCTTAGGTGTTCCTAGTATGATTCTGTAGAAGCCCTTCTTAATCTTTGGGAATATGAAGGTAATGAAGTCTCACAGTAAGATAGCTCTTCTATTCAGTGATTGGGAGCAGCTCCTTGGCTTACTGAGAAACTTCACGTGAGAAAGTGCCAAAAGATATTCTAGGGTAATACTGACAGAAAACTAAGAGCAAATCTGAGTGGGCAAGCATGAGTCTACATTCAGGTTTGTGTCTTCACTGGTGGCAAAGGTGTTGAGTTCAATTATTTATCTGTCTTTACTGGATTTGTGAAATACTGTCTGTCCACTGATGCTCTTTATAATGGTTCACCGACAAAAGCGCGCCCGACAAAACCCCGGTGACAAAACCGCGAGTTCTAAACCGCGCTGACGAATGAGCGCTGAAGCGTGCCGACAACAGCGCGCCGACAGAAGCGCGATCTAAACCTAACCCTAAACCTGACCCTGACCCTAATCCTTACCTTGACTTAAATTGAGCTTCTGTCGGCGTGCTGTTGTTGGCACGCTGTTGTTGGTGCGTTGATGATGTCGCGGTTTTCGCAGCGCGGTTTTCGCAGCGCGGTTTTGTCATGCGCGCATTTGTCGGGTCACGCTTTATAATGGCTTGGAATTGTTTGGAGAAGGATAGCCAGAGGAACTAGAAATGGGCTGCAGTGACCTGACAGCTAGTCATTGTGCAGCTAAAATTTGCTTGAATGTAAAAACCAGTTGGACAGAAGTCAAACAGTTAGGAAGGGGTGATGTTTTGTAATGTCAACTCAGAGGAATTTGAGCCTAAGGATCCTGATGAAGAAGATGATAAGAGGAACTCTATCAGCTGTAGGCTGGATCCCTACCCTTTTTGGCTGGTGCACACAGCTAGGGAGAAGCTGGGCTCAGATTGTGATAAATATCTTCTTGTTGGAAGTAGAATTGCCATTGTCTTTACTTCCTTAAGTGGCCCTACCCAGCCATATTAGCCAGGTCTCCAACATCTAGGAGGGGGGGGGGATTGCTAAGAATGTGGGATGGTATCAGATTTAGCTTTAGATGAGGTCATGTTGTTCCAGAAAGAGCTGTTCTGCCGCTTTAAGGTCTTTCTCCTGTTTCTGGTAGAAGAGCAGGTAGAAGCCATGGCAATGAATTTTCTGTGCCAGCACTGCTGGCTGCCAGCCAACAAGAGAGCATGCTGGGGAAATTCAGGCAGAATTTTTAGAAGCAAACAGTCCTTTTTAACTATAAAGATGGTCAAGGCTTGGCCTGGGTCATGACTTTGAATCCAATTTTTAAAAAAAAGACAAATCCAAGGGAGAAGATAATAGACACCATGGGGTAGGATCCAGAGTTCAAACTATGGCAGAACAAGGCAAGCATGACAGAGCTGAGGCTTGAAAAGTTATTCTCGGCATATTCCCTCAGGGATTGAGCCATGCTGAGCCATCACCCAGATGTACAGCTGAGGTACATTACTCATTCGATGCTAGCCTACTTCTTGGACAGTGTATCTGATGTTCGGTATCCTGCCCTGCAAATGGTGTTGCATTTTAAGTATATTTCTGCTCTCAGAATCCGAGAGGATATGAATGAGTTCAAGCAGATAGTCCTGGGGGTTTGCTGGATCCACCTCAGGCAGGGTGGAGTTACTGGCTTTGACTTTACTAAAATCACCCCTCCAGGACAGTTATCCTTAGAAGCCTCTGGTTGGATTTCCTTTTCCTTCTCATGAGAAGTATCCAGCAGGGCCACAACAATGAGAGCCTTTCTTCAGTTTTGTGCCAATTCCAGCCTTTCTTGGAATGGATGGTGCAATGACCATTATGTCACTTCATCCTTGGATAATCTATCTTGTCCTTCCATGGGACTGCCCTTGAGGGCCATTTAGAAACAGGAATGACCTGTTATTGTCATTGTACAGTGGTATTTCAAGAGCTGCATTGGTTGCTGGTTTGCTTCCCAATACCATTGAGGTTGCTGATCATAACTATAAAGCCCTAAATGGCTGGGAGTCCAGTTAAATGGAAGTCTGCTTCCTCTTGGTAGACTCTGCCTGCCCAAAAGGTTTCGGGCAAAGAATGTATGCTAAAAGTCCTCAGTCCCATGAGGGAAGAAAGCCTTCTTTGTTGGAGTTTCCCTGTGTTGGAATAAAATATCCCTAGAAAATAAGAGTAGCCCAGGGATATTGGCAATGAGTGGTCAAAAAGGTCAAGATGATGACGGCAGCGGTGTGATCAAGGTTCTGCCTGTTCTTTATGTGCCTTGCATAGGTTTTGCATATTAAAAATAGGTGGTATTTCAGCTACACCTTTGCAGCCCCCACTTTTTTTTGAAAACATCCCATGGATACTTGTGGAATACAGATAGTCCTTGTCGTGACCCGACAAATGCGCGCCCGACAACAGCGCACTGACAAAACCGCGGCGATAAAACCATGGCGTCGACAGCGCGCCCACAAAGGCGCGCCGACAAAAGAGCACTGACAGAAGCGCGATTACGGTTAAGGTAAGGGTTAGGTTCAGGGTTAGGTTTAGCGTTCGGTTTAGCGTTAGGTTTAGGGTTAGGCTTTAACGTTTTAACGAGTTGACAGCATTGACAGCGTTTTGAATTTAAACATGGGCGCGAGATTGCGTCGGTGCGCTACTGTTGCATAATGATTAGCGCTTAAGACGGCACGGATTTGACCTCCGCGGTTCTGTCGGCGCGGAAAAGGCTTTCGCGCATTTGTCGGTGAACCAGTCCTTGTTTAATGAATATAATTAGGACTAGCAATTCCATCAATTAGCAAAGTAGCTGCTAAGCGAACTGACTATGCCAACTTACAATGGGCTGTTCTAGCAGTCCCAGTTGCAGTCATTAAAAAAAATCACCCCTATTTGTTAAACAAGGTATCGTATGACTGCAATGTGTGACCTCCTACTGGCTTCCCCATTGACTTTGCTTGTCAGAAGCCAGTTGGAAAGGTCACAAATGGCAATCACATGATCACAGGATGCTGCAAACGTGATTGCCAAGGGTCTGAATCACAGTCATGATCATGGAGATGCTACGATGAGCACAATTGTGAAGACCGGTTGTAAGTCACATTTTTCTGGACTGTTGTAACTTCAAACCATCACTAAACAAATGGTTGTTAACTGAGGATTACCTGTAGTCCAAAACATAACATTTTGATTTTTCTGAAGCAAGTAAAAAAATCAATCAAGTAAATCAAGTAAAAAAATCAAGTTAAAAAAAAGGTTTCAGGGAGCATTGTGGGAATAAGTTATGAGTGAAGACTGCTGGCAATAGCCTTGTTTATTGATTATATACTTTGCAATTTATAGATACATTTTTAATTTTGTTCATATTCCTATACGATTCTATATTGGGGAAACCTGTATACTGTGTAGATTTCATTGATTTAAATGATATTGAAGTTGTAGGTTCAAGAATGAATTACTGTAATGGGAAAGATAGAGATTTGACTATTAAAAAGGACTTTAAGAAAGCTAAGCTGTATCCCATAAATCCAAATGTCAGAGGTTTATTGGAACTGCAGACAAACATCACAGCTAAAAGCTATAAAAAGTACTTTGAAAAATGTTTGTGCATTCTGTTAGAGTTGCCTAAATGTGCTATTTTGATCTTTGTAGAGAGATATAACTATTTCAGCTGAAGAATTGAGAGCAGCAAAAGAAAAAATGAACAATAAACTCCAAGAGGTAAGAGCAGGAGAAAATCAGAAAGTAGTACGTTTTAAAAAGTGCAGGGCTATAGGCACAAGGCAATGGATGAGTTGAAGATTCTTAGAATATTCTCCAAGTGATCGTGTATTGTTTGGGAAGAGGTTTTCAATCGAAAGGTCAGCATTATTTTTGCAGAAATAAGATAAAACCATGTCAGACTAAGAACATATGAAATCATGTCCATCAAGTGTTGTGGCCCAGCAGGAGCCGTTGGAGCTGCCGCCAGACTCCGACAGCGAGGGGTCTTATGAGTTGGCCCTGGAGGAGGTGGAGGACCCTGGACAGGGTGCCGACTCCGAGCAGGACGAGGAGAGACTGGTTGGCCACCAGGTGGTGGCGGAGCCTTGGATCAGAGGGAGTGTTCCGGAAAACACTTGTGAGTTGTTTCGGGATGCACGCCATCGAAGGGCTACTCGGTGGCAAGAACAACTGAGTAATTGTAGGAGATGATTATGTTTAACTGATGCTTATTAAGATCCTCTCCTGATTATAAAAGAGACTGCTTGTGCCATGCCCTTTTGGAGAAGTCAACATTCATGATTCAGAGAAACCAACTTGGAGAAGTGGTTTGCTGTGAGAGCTTGTTTGCATTGCCTAGTTTTGTAGGACTTGCTGGCAGAGTGCTTATCTCTTTGTTTATTTTGGGCTTGCAGCCAACGAGAGTCTGGACTGATTAAAAGTATTCTTATTTACTTTTGTTTGTGGCATTCGTTCCTGGGTGGAGAAAGGGGGGGGGGTCAGAACAATCAAGTATATTGTGGAAGTCTCTGTATTGTGACTTGCAAAGTGAGACTCCCAGATTTGTTTTCTGTGTTGCCTTTCTGCTTTACATTTGTTTCTTTTTTCCAGATAATGGAGAAATTATCCAGAGAGTCCAACTCAAGGGAGTCTTTGGAACAAGGCCAGGTTGTCCTTCTTTATCAAATACGTGACATGGAAGCAATGGTGGAAAAAGAACAGACGCAGGTAGTAGACGCCTTTCTGCTAGAATATGACCAAAGAATGTGCTTGCAGGATGCCGATGGACTGATATTGACATGTAAGGTTGCAACAGCATACCACTAAAGCAGAATATTAAATTACTATTGCTCTTACAACCAGGCTTATTAAGAGAATTTACTAATGCAAACATTGGTGTATATAAATGTTCATTTTCCCTCTATTAAGCAGAATGCTGGAAGGCTATCTGTAGTGTGCACATGATTGCATGCCCTTAAGAAAATCTTCCTTTGCCAGCCCTTAATCACCTATATCTTACTCTTATTCATGCAGTTTATGAGAATAGTCGGCATGCTGCAATTTGGAAAATGTATGCTTTTTTTGACTAGCAAGAAGTAATCAGAGAATGTGAGTAATGGATGGTTGTCCAGAATTGTAGCTTACATTACCTGGCTAATATGCCAGATTTTGACAGAGGTTATATAGGCTGCCTCATGACAATCAACTAAATTCAATTATGAACAAATTCTATGTGTATATTTCATTCCATTAGTAATCCATCAGATACAGTGTTAGTGTCAGTCTAAATGATGGGTCAGCTGTCAATGGAAGTAGGTGTCCATATCCGAGGTGGATAACAAATTCCAGTCCCCATTTTGCAGTTTCCAAATCACTGTCAAAATTTGATGGCCACCCCAATGATTTTCAATAGCAAGGTATTCCTGCCACCCATCAAAATCTTCCAAAACTTCCCCAACCACCCCCCTCCCCACACCAAATCTTTCTCTTCCCATGACATCAATACATACCTATTTGGACACTGTTTTTTTATTTTATTTTAAAAATGTATCCATGAGCCAGCATTCAAATCTGCTCTTGAATTATTCTTCAAATTTGTTGGTATTCCCATCCTGATCCTCAAGGATAATAATCTACATGATAAGCTATTTGACTGAATAATTTAATTTCATTAAATTTAATTTCATTAAATTATTAGCTTGCTCACTTTTTGGTATTTCTTAATTGTTTTAAGAAATGCCTGTATTTTACAAAATGCATGTTTCAAATGCCATTACAGGTTCAAATTCTGCAGCAGGATTGTAACATTCTACGGCATGATATTCAGCTATCTCAGGAGAGACTACAGCAAGAACAAGAGAAGTTCGTTCAATTAGAGGAGGAATGTCTACATCTTAAAGCTGATCTAGGTATTGGAATCAAAACCTTGAATGTTTTATATTTCTTAAACCAACTTTGGTTATCACTTGATGATCAATGATAGATAAGCTAATTAGAAATATCTTTTAATTGTTTTTTTCTTCTTGATTTCTTTAAAACCGTAACTGTTTTTCAAGGGAACAAAGGACCAGTTTTGTTGAACAAAGAACGTATAGGTCAAAGGTCTAAGATAGTTGTATGAAGTTTATCTCTAGTCAGTGAAGTGGGAAATATATTTTATCAGGCATGAAATCCAAACATAGGAAGGCTTGTATATTTAAACAAAAATAAATGCCAGTCCACATTTAGAATGAAATGACTACAAGAGGAATATCTGAGTAAACGGAAAAATCACAGTTAATTGCTGCTTTTTGGAAAGAGAAAATTATAATATACTTGCAAAATCATTCATGAAATAAATGAGAAATTGATTATTAGCCACTCAATCATAAAGTCTACTGGAATTCCAGAGGTAGAGTATTGTCACAAAAATAATATCTAGTTTTCATTGGAAGGTCTTCATTGAGGCAAGCTATTGCTCCTCTTGTAAACTGATTGCATTGTACATCTGCTATTACAATAATTTAAAAATGGTTTCATGATGGAACCAGCTATCTACGGTGTAGTGATCTATTGATGTAGGTCTTCAAAAAAAAAAAAAAACTAGGCCACCTGTGGCAGATTGAAATAAGACAGCATAATCATTCATATAAGTAGCTATAGATGTTACAGGAAATGCCTTAGAGATGCTCTCAACAAATCAGCTTGCAAGTTTAAATCTACATGCAGAAAAATGTTACTTTGGATTTCATAAATATATACAGTAATCTAGGCAAATCCTGAGTGTATTACTTAAAAATACAGCTTGCTCGGAGTGAACAAGCTTTACATCTGTTTTGTTGTTGTTATTGTTATTATTAGGGAAGAATATTAGTTAAACAGTTAATGTCTAATTAAAACAGCTGCATTTTGATTTTTTTGTAGAATCCCGAGACAAGATGATTTCCAAGCTACAGGAAGACATCCAAGTAAGTATAAAAAGAAAATCAGTGAGTCTAAAATATATTATAGAAATTCTTTTTATAAGTGTCTTGACTTTAACTACACAACAAAAGCTTTTTGTTAATACATAAAGAGCTGTGCCAAAGAGAATAATTATGTTTTAATACCTGTTTTAAAATATTTTTTCCTAAAGACAATTAACCTTATTTTCATCTAGACTACACAGCTATGTTTGAACACGGCAGAAGAAAAGAATACAAAGTTTCGGTCAAAAATATTTACTTTACAAGAGGTAGCAAGTAAGGCACAGGTAGGAAATATTCCTGCTACTACAAACTAAATTACTGGTAGTCCTCTTTTAATGTCTGTAACTGGGACTGGCAATTTGGTCATTAAGCAAAGCAATGAACAGTGCTTATGGTTCAGCTGTGCTTTGCTTTATAGACCAATGAAAATGGTAAATATACGAACTGGTTGTAATTTTATTTTTCATGGTAATTGCAAGTAGTTGCTAAGTGAGGCAATTGCTAAATGAAGACTACTTGTATATAGGACACAAGAGACAAATGTCTGTAAAATCTAGGTATTTTTTTCTTTGTGCTGTTCTAATGTGTTTCTGAGAAAGGAGCTTTCAGTTCTTAGGAAAATTGGAGATGTGAGATTTAATGGTCAAATGATGGGAAATGGTCATCACAAAACATTGCTCCTGAAATGTTGGGAAACTACCAGCCAGGCAAGGGGGATGGGGACGGGGTGGGGGAGGACCAAGATCAAGCGGGGGTGGGGGAGTTGCACAGCTACTAGGGACCTAAGATTCACAAACACACACACATACACACACACACGCCCTTCAATTCCATGGAATCATTTCTGCTTATTGTCAGAAGAAGGCACGCAGCTTGGGAAGCTTCTTATAGGTAAAATACAAGAAACAATATCTATCAAAAACAATATCTGTTGTTGTTGTTTTTAAAGATGGAAGCCAAAACCAGTCATCTTGTCAGGGAACTTGTGTCTGTTGCTGCAGAAAATCTGTTTTCTTTTTCAGAAACTTAATGGGCAGTTGGCTCAACAGTGCACAGAACTAAGTGGTGCTCTTCAAAAAGCTACTGTGGAAAATGCTCAAGTTGCTTCAGATCATCAGGTTGCTCTTCAGGTATGGAGTACATTTTAATATATACATATATACATATACATATATATATATGAAAATGAATGAATGAATGAATGAATGAATGAAAGTTGTTTGTTGAAAACAGTCAATGGTGCACAGCCTAGCCTTCCTTTTATTCCTTTTATTGCTTATTATTTATTCATATGGCCACCCATCTTGCTAACGTGATTCTGGATGGCTCTATAGATAAGAATCCATCCATGTCTTGTAATAGATCAACTAGATGGAAACAATATGGTAGACAAAGGAGAACCTGTGTATTTGTTTAAATAGCTGAGATTTCAAGAAGTCTGCATCAGTATATATTATTAAAATCTGTGAAGGAGAAAAGGGAGAACCTAGATAAGGCTAATGTTTTACATCTGTCTTGTAGCAGTCTCACAAACATTGTATATTGCGCAGGATACCCTTTTTGAGGGAGATAGGCAGTTCAAAAAATTGAAAAAATAATAATAAAGAAACTAAAAAACTTGCTGAAAGAAAAGTCAAGCAAAGAATTGCTGGCTCCTCATTTCTGCTAATGTCAGGCTTTGTTTATTCACTGTGAAGTCAGAACCAGAAGGGAAATTAGCTGGGCAGCCCTTACATTGACAAAGCTGTGGAATTTCAAGGGCTGATTTAGTTTGTTTTGAAAACTAGTTCATCATTTCATACCTTTATTTATTTTCTGTTTCCTTGCTTGCTTAGCATTTGTTGCTCCAATACAGAGGGATTCTGAATAGCTCCCATTCCTTTCCTTTAATAAGAAAATTAAACTAGCAAAACAATATTAGAAAGATCATCTGTCAGTTACCAAAAATTACCGTAGCCACTCAATAGCAATAGCAGTTAGACTTATATACCGCTTCATAGGGCTTTCAGCCCTCTCTAAGCGGTTTACAGAGTCAGCATATCGCCCCCACAGTCTGGGTCCTCATTTCACCCACCTCGGAAGGATGGAAGGCTGAGTCAACCTTGAGCCGGTGAGATTAGAACCGCTGAACTGCAGATAGCAGTCAGCTGAAGTGGCCTTCAGTACTGCACTCTAACCACTGCGCCACCTCGGCTCCTTGGAAGAACCATAAGCACCCAAACACGAGTCAAGTGGGCCCCAAACTCATTCAAGTTTCCTTCCCAGAGCTTTTTATTAAAAAAGCAATTTCTTACACGTTTTGTAAAACTCAACAGGGTTGGGCTATTTTGATTTCAGGAAGTAAACTATTCTAGTGAAGAGGGCTGCAACTGAGAAGGCTCAACTTCTGGACCATGTAGAACATCTCTAAGAGAAGGGACCTGAAGGAAAACTTGCTTTTCAGCCTTTTGAGATGGGCAGGTGGAACTGAGAGGAGGCAGGCCAAAGAAATCCATGTCCTGAACCATAAAGGGCTTTGAAGAATTCTAGACTTTGAATTGTACTTGAAGCTAACTTGCAATCAGTGCATTCTGGGTGTAAGAGTGTTAGATGTTAATTTGCTACTTCTGTTGGTTGAAGTAGGCTGTAACCTGTGCCAGTTCAACCCTCTGGATGTTCAAAGCGGTTCACCAACAAAAGGGCGAACGACAAAACCGCGCCCGACTAAACTGCGGTGACAAAACTGCACGTTCTAAAGCGCTCCGACGAATGAGCGCTGAATCACATCGACAACAGTGCGGCGACAGAAGCGCGCTGTAAAACTAAACCTAACCCTAAATGTAACCCTAACCCTAAACGTAATGCTAACCCTAACTCTAACCCTAAACCTAACCCTTAACCTAAACCGTTTTAGCAACGCGCTTTTGTTGATGCGCTGTTGTCGTGCACACTTTTGTCAGGTCACGGTTCAAAGCAGCTCCTTATAGAGGAAATTAAAGCATGACCTACTCTGAACAGAGTTTCCCAATTCAGAATGGTCATGGCTGATACAGCAGAGATTGGTTGGTTGATTGCATTTTATCCTGCATTCATTATTTTATAAATCACAAAGTAGCAAACATATGTAATACTCCTTCTTCCTCTGATTTTCCCCACAGCAACAACAACAACCCTGTGAGGTGAGTTGGGGGGAGAGAGAAGGACCACACCGTAGTCAGCCAGCCGGCTTTCGTGGTTAAGGCAGGACTGGAACTCACAGTCTCTCGGTTTCTAGCCGGGTGCCTTAACCACTAGACCGAACTGGCTCTCATTGTTACTTCCATGTTCATAAATTCTCCCTCCCTTCCCCCCCCCCCCCCCATTTAGGTAGAACAAGAAAAAATGCATCAGAAACTGAAGGAACAAGCTTTGCTTTTGGATGCTGTTATGGGAGACCTTCAGGTTGTGCAGAAAGAAAAAGCTCAGCTCCAGAAAAAACTGTGAGAGGCAATTGAGATTTGTGTGATTGTTCCCCAAGTGTGACCCACTTCCTTTCCTGTTCTGTTTTCTGTATTTGTCTCTTAGTTTAGCACAAGCTATACCTTATTCAGCTTCTTGCACTGTCTTCTGAATTTTTTGAAGAATGTAGAGGATAACAGGACTGCCACATAGTTATGTTTATTCTGCAGAGAAGACTTGCAAACTGAGCATGCTGAATGCAAGAAGAGGGACTGTAAAGAAGACACCATTGCCGCTGAAAAAGCCCGCCTGGAGTCTGTACTTTCCCAGACCCAAAAGGAATTGGAGACAATTATACAGGAGCGAAATTCTTTGCTAAATGAGAAAAAGATACTTGAAGAAGAGGTACAGTGGCTATTGTGGTTTTACAGTAAAATCCGCATTTTTGTCGGAAGGGCATTACATGTTCGTTAGAGAGAGGCAGATTTGTATTTGGAATCTTAGTTAAAAAAAAAACTCAAGAAGATGTTTGCTGCTTTGTATAATATACCAGTACCAAAATGGCAAATGCAAATCGTCCTTTACTTATAACTGCAAATGAGGCCAAAATTTCCATTGGTAATTAAGGCAATTATTAAGTTTATTTTGCCCCATTTTACGACCTTTCTTGACCCAATTGTTTAGTGAATCACTGTGATTAAGTGAATCATTCAGTTGATTAGTGAAACTGACTTCCTCCATTGATTTTGCAACTGTCAATGCCATAAATACAGTTGCCAGTTGCCAAGCATCTAAATTTTGATCATGTGACCATGGGGCTGATGCAAAGTGTGAGAATTGGTCATAAGTCACTTTTTTCAGTGCTGTTGTAACTTTAAACGGTCACTAAACAAATGATCGACGACTATCTGTGACTGAGCTTATATGCAAGATTTGAATTGACTCAAAATAATATTTCTGTGCCAAATTTTTTAAATAAAATTTGCCCCAGAAAATAGCATAGAAAACCAGTATATTCTGCAATAACCAATTTTGTTGTACGCATGCTATACAATGGCAATAAAGGCTATACTATGGTATTTGAGGGGACGCGGTGGCTCAGTGGCTAAGATGCTGAGCTTGTCGATCAGAAAGGTTGTCAGTTCAGTGGTTTAAATCCATAGCACTGTGTAACAGAGTAAGCTCCTGTTACTCGTCCCAGCTTCTGCCAACCTAGCAGTTCGAAAGCACGTAAAAAATGCAATAGAAAAATAGGGATCACCTTGGTGGGAAGGAAACAGCATTCCGTGCACCTTTGGCGTTTAGTCATGCCAGCCACATGACCACGGAGATGTCTTCAGACAGTGCTGGCTCTTCAGCTTTGAAACAGAGAAGAGCACCGCCCCCTAGAGTCAGGTACGACTAGCACATATGTGCGAGGGGAACCTTTACCATTACCTTTTATGGTATTTGATGAGTTATCGCTAATCACTGCTGATTCAGATTTTTACAAAAGCAACCATTCCTAATGTACATGAAGAGAAAATATATATATATAATAGATTTTTCCTTGAAGTGTTTGGCAAAAAACTATTTTAATTCTTAATGGCAGTTGCAGCAAACTATACAAGAAACAAGAACGACTGAAAAGTTGGAAGCCGAACTAACGGAAAAAAAGGTACAGCATTATATACAAGTGTTGAAAGTATTGAGGTTCCCATTGGCCAACAGTTAAATCTGTCAATTGATTTGCAATTCATTGGGTTATAGATCCAGATTTGCTTGGAATAAACCTGGAAAAGCATAGGAGGCGTCCCTAAACCTTTGCCTATTACTTTTAACCTCTGTTTAGTTCAAGAATTAGTTCAAACACATTTGGTGAAATGATCCAGTAGGTTAAGGTTATTTTAAAATTCTTTGACAAGCAGTTCAAAACTGGGTCTTCTTTGTGTTACTAAGTTCTACAACCAGCAAATCGTGATATAAAAAAAAAAACAGAATATATTTTCTAGATAAATGTGTGATAACCATAGCAAAGATATTCATTTTAAACTGATGTTTACAAATAGAAGACTAATTATTTGTCATTTTTAGTCATTTTAGATGTCAGCACCTGATGCTGTACATAACTAGCAATTTTCTGGCTCCCTCTGCTGCTAGAGAAATATATAGATAGGTTTCATTTTCCAAATGGTTCAAACTATGAACAATTAACTATATTTTATGGCACCTGAAATGTGGTCTTTGTTTCTTTTTTTAAGTCGGAAATTAATTGTCTGCAAGAATCAGTGAAAGCACTAGAGAAAGAAAAAAGGGAATTTTTGGAGCAGGATGCTGCACTTAAGCACCAAAAGGTATGCAACTAAAATAGTACAACATGGCATAAAAGTGAAGTGATTTGATGATATCTCTTCTCCTCCAATAAAAAAAATAGCCTTCAACAAAAAGGAATGTTAAGTGGGGGGGGGGATCAATACTTTTTTGCAGTGGCATTGGAAGTAAAGGTTTATTTTAATCATATCTGCAGTTTTCACAGCATCTGTTTTATTTTACTTAGTTTCTCATTTTACTTTTACATTCAGGACTGGTCTTCTGTCTCAGGCAAAGAGAAGTTTAGCGATAACCTTTCCCCCGTTTCCTGTCAACTCTGCAGGTTCATTGTTGTTAGAGGACATTGCAGCCTGCTTGTTTTCTGCTTTATTGGGCATTATCTTGTGGTCAGCACTGAAATGAAATTCTGCAGTCAGGATGTGACTTGAACGAAGGTGTTCTGGGCCATTATCCTCTCTTACTTCTGGTTCCCTTAATGAGCCTCCACGTAAATCCTTGAATTTCTTTTTATACTACAGGAAACCGATTCCCTTACTAACAAGGGAATGGGGCTGACTCAGTAACAGCGGTTACTTTTATGTGCAACCTATTCAGCTTTTCTTCTCAAAAAGCAACACAGTTGTCTATTTATGCAATAATACGAAGAGAATACAGAACCTTATTATCATCTCAGTTAAGATGGGTGGACTTCAACTCCCAGAATTCTCCAGCCGGTATCCCGACAAGAGAATTCTGGGACTCGAAGCACAAACATCTTAACTTTGCTGAGATTGAAAAATAATCTATACTATCTATACATAAGCCCATCTGTAAATGACCAACCCTCAAAATGCTAAAAAAAAACATGAAAAATGTGCCATCTAAGGATACGTTGACATCTACATTTTTGTATTTTTTTTATTTTTGCCATATCTGTGAGTCGCACGTTTTTCATGTTTTTTTTTAACATTTTGAAGACTAATTTGTAAAAGCATTACTGTATATATAGTATTGCAGATAAGCTAAATACAATTTTTAAATATATTTTGGCATCTAAAACTCTTGCGAGTTTTAGGTTGAGGTATGGGAAGAAGAGTGTTTGAAAATTATTTTTGAGCTTATGGGTAGTTTACACACCCTGAGATTCTTAGGGCAAACTATAAATACTTCAATGAATAGATTAAATCAATGTTTTGGAGAAAAGAAACATTTACTATAGATATCTCCAGAATGGAAGGCCTAACTACCCAAACTGTAATTTCAATATCCTTGGTTGACAGAGAGCAGGCTCCTCTGTTTTCATCTTGCTAACCAGTGTTTTCTCTTTTATTATGCTTTGAGCTAATAATGAAAATTTATGACTGCTTCATTTCTTTACAATTTGCTATGAATCACAGCTGAATGAAAGCAAAGAAAAAGAATGAGGAGAGAGAAATTTCTAAGCCACATGCTTTAGTTTAGGGAGCATAAGACAATGACTGGTCCATCAGCCACTAAAATAAGTTTGAAAAGTTAACAAAAGAAAAGATAACAAAAACGGGCATATGCTAAAAGGAAAATTCAGGTAGCTAAACTGTTGAAAGGAGGATCATTCTTGTGCTTCCTGTTCACCTCCTTTTACTTTCTCCTGATCATTAGATCTATACTGTTTTTCAGCATAATCCCTTTAGAGACACTTCTGCTGCTGCCCTCCTGAATAATCCTCTTTTTATTTCTGGAAATGAGTTGGAAGAATAAAATCTGATTTTTGAGAGTGCTTGAAACATCCTGTGTTTTTTATCATTGAATCCTGTTCTGCATGAAGACAACTCATAAACGTGTCCATAATTTTTCTTCAAGCTGAAGAATGATAGACTGTGCCTCTGGTGTCTTTTTAAAAAAAATGTATTTTATCAAGCTTCTTTAAAGGGAAAGAAGAGGCAAGCGAGTGAAAAGAGAAATAATAATTGCTTGTGATATCTTAGAATTTTTACTAGACTATTAGTAAATTTACTAGAACATGTTATGAAATGTTGTAAAAAGGAGAGAGTTGGCTTGAATGCTTAAAAATATTTTGGGGGCAGTTTGTTTTTAAACCCAGGAATGAGAAATCTGTATCTGATCCCCACTTTAAGTGTTATAGTTCATCCCATTGCTGCAGTGCTTAAGCCATTCTTCATATTAAGACAAGAGCAAGCACTTCCCTAACTTCACCAATCTGATTCTCAGACTTTTAAAAAGTACACCTGTAGCATAGAAAGTGGCTTCTGTCTGTGGCACTTCTGGAGTACTTGAATATTATCTGAAATTTATCTTTCAGGTTCTTTCATTAATTTCCAACTGCTGTTTTTTATTTGAAACATATTATAAACAAAACAGCTTATAGGCCTGAACACTAAACAAAGAATAGAAATTAAAAGATAGGTCTTTGCAGACACAAAGTCGATCATTCCTATGGCACAGAAATCTTTTTTTAAAAATGACTTGGTTGTGTTGTCTAGGAGTTGATGGATATTTTCGGATGACAGTGAAGAAGAGGAACAAGAAATAAATAAGAGTGAAGACAAACCTAGGAATAGTGACATTTTAGTCATTAAATTGATGTCACAATTGATACTCCAATTTTACTTAAAAATATCACCTTGCAGGTAGTCAATACTGATTAGAACTGAAAACTCTTGTTAAGCAGAGTCGTCATAGGTTGAACAACTATGTGACTGCACCGCTTAGCAAAGGCAGTCCTAGTTATGTTTGTTAAGCTAGTCATTAAGTGAGGATCTCATGTGATGGTGGCTTTTGACTTCTTGCCAACTTCTCCATTGACTCTGCTTGTGGGAAGCTGGCAGGGAAAGTGACAAATCACAGTCACATGTCTGCGCGACACTATGGCAAATGGAAGTGAGGACCGGTGGCTGAAATGAAGCCTCGTGACTCTGGAGGTGCTATGATAACCAAAACTTCGAGGACTGGATGTGAGTGCCACTTGTTCAGCACTGTCATTAAGTCCAATCAGACTTTAAATGAGGATCGCCTGCAATTTTAATGGACTGTACTGAAATGAGTCTCTTTTAATACTGCAAGGACAGATAGAGAGGGTGTGCAGTAAAAAATAAGGCATGTGCCTAAGTGTGCAAAAGTATATGACATCATGAAGAATAGATGTATTTAAATAACATGACAATTATATGCTGTTATATTTGAGACTATTTTGATTTCACCTGTCGGAATCTGACTTTTTATAATCTTACAACCTTTTGTAATTTACCTGTAGATTCTGTGGGATTCTGTTCATAATAGTTTCTCCAGACATTTTAAAAATGCTTAAGCTGAAAGCCATCTTTCATTTTCTCTAGCTGAAAGTACAGCAACTGGAAGAAGAACTGCAGTCCCTCATATATGTGCAATCAGAGAATAATCAGCTTCGCACATTTTGTATCGCCCTGAAGGATAAATATGATCAGGTACTCCATAAATGTAATAAGACATTTGTAAACTAATAAATATCTTTTTTTTCTATGAACATGAAACACTTTTGGAGCCAAGAAAGTGGAAGTAGCCTTTTGATTGCCACAAGGATAAATTTTTGGAAACAAGAAAAACTTGCAAGTGGTTTTGTTTTTTATTTTTTTTATTTTTATTTTTATTTTTTTTGAGGAAAAATTGCTTGGAATTATATTTCTTTCTGGGTTTTTTTGGGGATTTTAAATGCTACATGATCAAATTGTAGATACATCATACGTAGTTAAATAATCATTTGTATTAATATATATTTTTTCCTGTTGGAAAAATTTACAATACTAAATTAATACATATATTAAGAGTTTTGATTTACCAGAGATGTTTTTTGAATGGAAATAAGTCATAATTTTAGAACATCAAAACACATTTTGGAGAAATAGATGGCGCAATCATATAGGAGTATGGAGACCCAGGTTCTAATGGGAAGGGAAGGTTTTCTGAGTTTATTTTAAACAAAATAATTAGCGTATTTTTCGGAGTATAAGACGCACCAGAGTATAAGACGCACCAAGGTTTTGAAGAGGCAATTTTTTTAAAAAAGTAGGTAGGTAGATAGAGGAATAGAGAGGGAGAGAGAGAGAAATACAGTAGGGAGGGAGAGAGAGTAGGTAGGTAGGTAGAGGGGGAGGGAGGGAGAGAGAGAGAGAGAGGAAGGAGGGAGAGTAGGTAGGTAGGTAGGTAGGTAGGTAGGTAGGTAGGTAGGTAGGTAGGTAGAGGGAGAGAGGAAGAGAGAGAGAGAGAAATACAGTAGGTAGGTAGGGAGAGAGAGACAGAGTAGGTAGTAGGCAGAGGGAGAGAGAGAGGGGGAGAGAGAGTAGGTAGGTAAGTAGGTAGGTAGAAGAGAGAGGGTAGGTAGGTAGGTAGGTAGGTAGATGTTTCCAGGTGTATTTATCCATGTGCTAGAGAAGGAAATCACTGACAATCTGCAGCATCTAAGACTTGTTTCTTCTGGCACAGCACTTGATCAATCTAATTCTCATCAATCACTCTAACTAAAGACCTCCCCAAAACGGCCCGTTTTTCACGAACTATAAGATGCACCCAGATTTTCAGCCTCTTTTTTATGAAAAAAGGTGCGTCTTATACTCCGGAAAAATACGGTAACAAACACAAATTGATATAGCAATAGCAATAGCAGTTAGACTTATATACCGCTTCATAGGGCTTTCAGCCCTCTCTAAGCGGTTTACAGAGTCAGCATATTGCCCCCAACAACAATCCGGGTCCTCATTTTACCCACCTCGGAAGGATGGAAGGCTGAGTCAACCCTGAGCCGGTGAGATTTGAACAGCCGAACTGCAGAACTGCAGTCAGCTGAAGTAGCCTGCAGTGCTGCATTTAACCACTGCGCCACCTCGGCTCTTTTCATATCACAACTCAAAATAGGGTATGTCAAGTAATATCAGAGCATTTTAACCTCCCAGGGCACACCATTGTAGATCTCAATGTTGCTATTTTGAAAAAGAAAAACAGAATAAGGAGTTAAATTTAATCCAACTTGTCAATCTGCACTATTTTTTCACTTAAATTTGTTCATTACAGAAAGTGGATTGTGAAATATTACACTGTTTAAATCACATTCTGACCAAAGAGGAGGAGTCTCATGACATCACAAATGGAACAGAGTGATGTCCCAGCATTTCTATGATATGGGAGAGAACATACAGCTTTACCTTTGAATAAGAAGGGCTGTTGAGTGTAGAACTTTTCAACAGCCATTGATGGGAAAAGGGAACAAAATCAGATTTAAAATGGCTCCCTTCAGACCTCATTAATGTAACAGCTTTTTAAAAACAATATGTAGTTGGGGATAAGAATCTGTATTTGAAAATGGACACCACTCTTTTCAAACTTGATCAGCCTTCTCCAGGATTTGTATTTCTCCTTAAGCCACAAAGTTTATAGCGAAAATGCCTCTTAAAAAAAGAAAGTCTTCCGAAAATTGCTGGCAAGAGAAGTCCAGTAACCATTATAGGTCATGCATGGCCTGTGACATAAAGTACAACCTGGAACTGAAGGAACAAACGTCTTCCCTATATTCTCCAACGCGTAGAGTTCGTTTCATGACTGATCTGCCTGGAAGGGAATCTGTCTCTGACTGTGGTGATAATCGCAGAGCCTCTTCTCGTGATTTATTCAAAGCTGCCATGGCTGTGGATGAAAAGCTGGAGCGTAGAAGAAAAATCAGGAGCCGCAAGCGTTTAGAAACTGACAGAGATGTAGTTAGTGAGGGAACAGATCTCCAGAGGGTGAGTTTAAAACCGTGACATGCAGGAAGAGGATATCAGCAACCAATCATATATATATAAGTATGGAGATTCAGGTTCTACTTTTTCCTTAGGCAGGGAAGCCAGATGGATATCATTGGGTCAGTCATTCTCTCTCATAGCTAGGAGGCCTAGCCTATACTAGACTTGTGCGTGTGTGTGTGTGTGCGCACACATGCACATAACCATATCCATTCATATGTTCTTATTCATTTCAATCTCTGCCTCTTCCTCACTCCCCACACATACACAGAGTGTATGATTCAGAAGTTTGATTTGAAAATGTTTATCTAAGGGACTAATGTAATAAAATAATCGTAATATAGATAAAGATAGACGATTATATTATTCTGCTTGGAATTTGAGAAGTGAAACCGTTACATTAAGAGCCAAGAGTGTTAAGGAAACATATGTCATTCACCTGGGAAACTAGAGGGTAGTTTGACCGGTTAAAAGTTCATGTTTAACATAGATGTTACATCCAACTCATCCTTAAGCTAGGGAGTTTGTAGCTTTAAAGAAATCTGGTTTTGTTTAAATTGAAATAGGAAGTTGGTTCCATTGCTAGTTTTTAATCCTTACTTTAAGCTATACTTTGCACTTTATTATTTAGCATTATGATTGTTTTATCCTACAGTTCGTTCTATAAGAGAGAATACCATTCCATGGGCAGTGGGTAGAAATAGTAGGACAGTTTATTATTATTACCACACACTGGTAATTGATAACACGTCAACCTGCTTTTAATTGAACTATACAGTATTTTGTGTCAGCAATTAGTCTACCTCTCCTTTTGTTCTTTGGCATCTTTTATGATTAAAAAAAATGTGTTGAGTACTCTCTTTTGCGCCGGGCTTCCTTTTATGGCAAGATTAGGTGGGGGAATTCATTTCCTAATATTAACCATAAGATTAAATTGTCTTGAAAAATGATTGCCTCTAGGTTGCTAATTGTTGTTTTTCAAGTGATGCTTGTACGTATTCTGTAGCTCATGGATATATGTGGAATGGTAACCAGTTCTGAATATTCCAGTCTCTCTTTACTGTTTAGTTACCGATTTATTTGCACAAAATTGAGGGTAACATTTTCCCCACTAGAGACTAGTTCCTGGCATTTAGAAAAATAACATTTCTGTCTCTTTTTTTTTTTCCATAAAAGACACAGTCCCTCCTTGTCTGCAGAGACGAGGCTCTTTCTATCTCAGTCAAATCCCACGAAGAAGCATTAAGAGAGAACCAGAAGCTCAAAGGGCAAATAGATGCCATTGAAGAAAGAGAGCAGCGCAAGGTAACGCCAGATAGGGAAAGACCCTTATCAGCTTTGTCTACCCTTCCCACCTAAGTAATTTCACCAAAACACCTTAATGTTTCTATTCATCATCACCATAAGGACTTTGGTTAATTATGTGACCTATCAGATATTCTTTCAGCTGTTTCAAATTCTCTGGTCACTGTATACAGTATTAGGTGGTGGGAGAAGTGAGGAACAACCTTTTGCTGCTCTGTTTTTCGGTTCCACCACAAAACCGCGGAGGACAAAATCTCGCTCGACGAAAGCGCGCATTTGACGTCATCACAGCGCGACGAAAACATCGCGCTGTGATCGAAAAATGTAAAAATAAAGCAAAAACCTTACCCTAACCCCCCCAAACCTAACCCTAAACCTAACCCTTAACCTAACCCTAAATCTAACCCTAAACCTAACCCTTAACCTAACGCTAAACCTAACGCTAACCCTTAACCTAACGCTAAACGTAACCCTAACGCTCTAAACCTAACCCTAACCCTTAACCTAACCCTAACCCTAAACCTAACCCTAAACCTAACCCTTAACCTAACCCTAAATCTAACCCTAAACCTAACCCTTAACCTAACGCTAAACCTAACGCTAACCCTTAACCTAACGCTAAACGTAACCCTAACGCTCTAAACCTAACCCTAACCCTTAACCTAACCCTAAACCTAAACCTAAACCTAAACCTAACCCTTACCTTTATGTGAATCGGCTTGGCTTAATTTAATTTTTATTTCAATTTTTAATTTTTTTCGTCGCGCTGTGATGATGTCAAATGCGTGCTTTTGTCGATCGCGATTTTGTCCTCCGCGGTTTTGACGGGTCACGTGTTTTTCACTCCAGCACCAGAAGGATAGGCAGTTGTTTGATAGTTGGGAGAAAAAACAGCCAGCAAGGTGATTTTTCAAAATACTTTTTTGAATTATAACTTCCTCATAGGATGGAATAGATGGAATGATGGTATCTGATCAGAAAAGTTTTTCCTACTTCACAGCAGATTTTTCAACTGATTAAACTTCCTGAGATACTACCTTAATTTACCTGAATAGTTAGCAGTAGTTATTTTCCATGCACCACTGGCCTCTCTTAAATAATCAAGGGGGAAAAAATCCTAAGTGGAATTTATTTATTTATTTATATTTATTCATTCATTCAATTTCTATAGAATATATAATTATACTTTTGCTACCTGTGCTGCCCCAACAGTATATAGCTAATGTAGGAATTAAGAACTGTCTCCTTTAAGAAACTACCTCATGGGAAATGCAGCCACCTTATGGGAAATATACGCAGGGATGCCTTGTGGGAAATGTAGTTCCATGACATGTGACCACACCTGTGTTCCCTGATTGGACCCCCCCCCTCCCCCGGAGAATTGATTTATGACCGGACGCTCTGTGAAGAGGTTTCTGTGTTAATTGAGAACAATGGGATAAACGCATGTTTCCTCACCCCCGCTTCATCAGAGGAATGGTAAAGCATAGTTTTTTCACATCGCGCAATGGACAGATCAAGGTCAGATGTATTTTAATATTGAACTCTATGTTTGCTACAAAGAATTCCTGTTAATAAATTGATCTGAAAGACACCAATCCTAAAGCATGAAGCTTAAAGCTGACTGGTGCCTGGCATGGTTGCACGCCGGGTCCAGAACAGTGAAAAAACTGTGAATGAAAACCATCTCCTCTAGCAAAAGGGCTCTGTGTGGCTAAGGTCCCCTGCAGGAAAGGGACAAAGTGATGTTAATTTCCTCTAGAATCAAGAGTGATGCTCCGTTCAGGGAGGCAATTAACATTCTGGAGGCAAAATGCTTTGTTGTGATTAAGAAGATATGTTAAAGGAGGTTACTTGAAAAAAGGCAGATTCTGTAGAATTAAATAACAGCGTGTGTTAAAAATCTTTGCCTGCAGCAAAGCTGCCTTCACAGAACCACGTTGTCTGCGATAAATTGAGCTTCAGGGAAACATCTTGACATCAGTGAGACGAGAGACTTTAGTTTGCATGACAAAGCTGAGATCAATTTACCCTGAAAAGCCTATATGTCTTACTGAGGGTTTCCTACAGAATTAAGAACAGCGTGTTTGTTTGAAAACTCAAGTTTCGCTCTCTGTAATTCAGCTTCATCGCATTTGGAAAGGTTCCATATACACTGTATTTGAATGAGTGAGAGGTCAGCCAGACCAAATTCCTTTGAAATTTTATTGCATGTTGTCAAGGCAACGAAAGCCATAAAGGAGCCCATCACCTCCCAAGACAATTCAATTTGTGTGTGCAAGCAGTGACCTCCAGTGGGCCGTCTGCAAATTGCAGTCCAGCCAAAAATACAGTTTATCTTTGAGTACAAGCCGTAAGCAAGTGCAACTTCTGCTGAAGAGATTGAAGTATGTTTTTGTTATTTCGCTACCCTTTGTTTATGAGTTATTGAAAGAAGGTCAAGCCCTTTCAGAAGTTTCACGTCCAGCCAGGTCACTAGACGGATTCTGAGTTTGGGTGAAAATCCCTTGGGGATGCCAAAGCTGGAGAGGAGCTGGGTGAGCCTCAGAAGGGATAACACCATTGGCAATAACTCCAAACAGTAGTACCGCAACGCACCCTAGTGGCTAATAAGTGAATTGCATCTGCGTCTGCAAAGTATCGCAACACATTCTAACGGCTGACATGTGAATAGCCCCGTGTTTGCAAGGACAACGCACCCCCAAGTGAATTGAACTCAAAGAATTTAAAGAAATTCTCTGAATTAATCCTGGTCATAGAATTATTGAATCTTTCCAGTCATGGCGGAAGGATCAGACTCGCCAAACCTCATGCTTGAATCCAATACAGATTCAGTATTAGTCTACCAAAGCTCAGATTTAGATGTCCAGCTAGCAGAAAGGTTAGAGGCAACTCAGATATCCTATGATTTAAGGCAGTACAGAAAGCCTACGCAGATTACGCGGTCAACCTCTTGGAGGAATGGGACAGCCTCTATCAAAGGTACGAGAGTTATTGGGAGAGGTTGCAACGCTTCTGCGACGAACTCAAAGACGATCTACCACCCGAACGTCTCCGAACCTTAAGTGAGGACATGGACGTATGTTACGCACCAGGGGCAATATACGGAGTACGCCTCTGCAACATCCAGAGTGAACTAAAGGATGATGAAGAAATCCAGGATAAAATGCTGTTCATTCAGAAGTTAAAAGAGGAACATGTAGAGCAGTTTCAACACGGCAAAGACCTTACCCAAACCAGCCTGAGGAGGGAGACCACCCTGGGCAAGAAGGCTGAGTCAGATGTGCCTCATCTTTCGCATGCATCATCTCAGCATTCACACAAAGCCTCCTCTCACGCTTCTAAGAAAGTGTCCTCATCTAGTCACGCCGGCTCCAGAACACTACCATTTTTGTTTCTTTTAAAAATCACTGCATCTAATAGTTATATAGTGAGCTGCTTACATTTTTTGCACTATACAAATACCCATGCACACATTTCAGTCACAGTGCAATAGCCCAAATGCCCCAACAATAATCCTGCCTGGTTCCCTAGGCTCAACCACTAGCCAAATTCATCCCCCATGGCACATCAGGGGAAAAAATAATAAATATATGAAAACTTCAACCTAAAAAAAAAATTCAGTAAAGAAATGAGGCCAGAATCGTAGGAGAGAAATGTCATAGAAACGGCAATTATAAGTATGCACTATACCTGTGATGGCAAACCTTTGGCACGTGTGCCACAGGTGGCATGCGGAGCCATTTGTCAGGGCACGCAAGGCGTTCCCTGTCAGCTGACCAGCGTGCATGCGCGCAGTGGCCAGCTGACTTTGACCTTTTGAGGCAGCCACAGTTTTCCAGGTTTTCAAAAAATGAGATGCTTACAGAGCACATTGTCTGATATTTTTCAATTAGGACCATTTGCTTGTAAAAACGGATACTCTGCCCCTGGTCTATGCCCGGGACATGCAAAATAATTGTTAGATCAACTGCTGATTGCCTGCCATGTTGTTGTTCTACAGCTGGCAAATCTACAACACAAGCTGGAAGAATCGAAGGAAGACAACATCAAAATGACCACAATTCTACAAAATGTGTTGGCTTCTCATAACAAGATGCAGGCAGCTCTGGAAAAGGTACAGATTGAATTGGAGCACAAAGATTCGGATATTGCTGGCTTGAAGAAAGAGAGGTAAATGAGCTTGCCGTCCTCCCCCTTTGTATACTGCTCAGTATGGCCAACTGAATGGTTTTATATGTGTGGTAGAATACCATTAATGTCCCCCTTGAAAAAAAGTCTAATATACAATATCAGGATTTGTTAAGAAATGTTTCAAGATATTCTATTTCATAATCCACCATATTGGTAAATATGGTAAAATATGGTGGATTATGCAAAATATCTTTAAAAGAAGGATAAAGTTTACTCCTCAGTTATTTTTACTAGGTATATGTACTGACTTTACAGTGGTAGAGACTAACTTGAGTCTGCATCTAATAACGGCAGCAAGACTGTTGGTGGCGCAATACTGGAAGAAGGAAGACTTGTCTACAACTCAAGAATGGACATTGAAAGTTACAAACTTAGCCGAGATGGCTAAAATATCGGCATATCTTAAAGATCACTCAAATGAGAGATATAAACGAGACTGGAAAAAATGGATTGACTATATACAAAATAAATACAAAATAGAAATTCCAGTTAGCCTATGCTTAAGATCAGAAATGATTTAAATTCCTTAAAGTTAGTTCAGCAAGAAGAAGCTAAGGTCAATGTAGAATGTTATTAATTTCTTTATTTCTTTTTTTTTTTTTCTCAATAGATTTTAGACTCTGTTTGTTAGAAATCCATACCGTGTACGGGTTCTGGGAAGTCTGGGGGGGGGAAGGAGGAGGGGGGTTGGGGGGGAGGGTGGAGGGAGGGAGGGGTATATATTAGGCTAGACAAGAATTTGGTGGTAAACTAGAATTATTTTGACATATAAAAAATTGTACTTCGATGTCTTACTGATTGAGGAATGATGAAATGTTTGTCTTAAAAGAAATAAAACTTTTGAACAGTAAAAAAAAAACCAACTAAAAAAATAAAAAAAATAAGATATTCTATTTCAGCAAATATGAACTTGTTTAAAAAACATCTTCTGAAGTACTAAGCAATATTTGAGATTTTGGCGGCGGGGGATGGGGCAAGACGACAAGCACATTCTCTCAGTATACCTATTCTTTGGGCTACTTCTATTCTCATATGTAGGGCTCAGAACGAGCAAAGAATTCAGGCACTGGAAGAAGAGCTGGAAGAATATCAGAACAAGCTAGCTTTGGACTCCCAGCGCAATGCGAAGGTAAAAAGCAAAGCAACTTCCATTGACTAAAACAGACAGTCTATTCAATCTGGGAATTGGGGCATCGTTGGTAACAGAAATGACATTCTCTGTTGATGAAATACTGATATAATTTGGTTGAAATGGAAGGCTATTTTAGCCGTGTAGCCATTTACAATGTGAGGTTGATAGCAGGGTATGTGGTTGACACTAATTGTAATAAAGACATTCCTAGTCAATGTTCCCTCTAATTTTTTTTCAGGGTGAGCGGAAAAGTATAGTGTTTGAGCGGCACAGTTTCATGCCTGAGCACCTAAGAGAGCAACAGTTTGAACTTCTGTCTCGTCTGCTGGACATTTGCGCAACATTCCAAGCGCCAAGCACCAATTGTGAGCGAGGTTTCAGCCTGATGAATGCCAGGCATGAAAAGTGCCACTCAAACACTATACTTTTCCGCTCACCCTGAAAAAAAAAAGACTTCTGCTCAGCTTTTAGATCATTAGACTGGCTAGAGAGAGACATGGCACCAACAGGGTCCTGGGTCCTGGCATTTTGCAGGCAACCTGTCCTCTCACATTCCTTTGGAATGCAACCCATCACATTTGAATTAGATTTTGCCAATTATCCTATTAAAAGATAATCCTATTATTCTAAAATATGACTAACTCGATATTAAAAATGTAAATATTTAATGCTGATAAATAATAGCAGTAATTGTTATTTAGTATGATTAAAATCAGTATTGATATATCAATATATCTATCAAAATTGACAATAAACACTAAAATAACAATACAAATATATAATGTGGAATATAAATGTAATAAATATAATATATAAATGCAACATAAATGTAATAAAATAATTTATCATGAAACTCTCCCCCTTTAAAGTAATAAGATCAATTAAATAGTCTAGCAAGTTTGGACAATATGCTATATGTTATGTTACTTAAGAATATATATGCCTCAGAATCAGATACAACATCCACATCATTTCCAACTGAGTCAATAAAATCATATGCCATGCCAAAACTATTTTAAATAAAGATATGAAATTAATCAAGTATTGCATTTATTTTTCAAAATGAATGTAGAATTTTTTTTATTATTTAAGTTTTGTACCCTATCTTTTCTAACTAACGTTAACTTTAAAAAGATGTTACATCAGACTACAATACAAGTAATTAAATGAAGACTAAAATAAGTGTTTTGGCATATTGAGCTTTTTATATTTCTTTCTAATATTGCTTCCTTAGTTGAGAACTTCCTCCTCAGCTTACTTACGCATTAACTGTTTGTTGCTTTTATGGCTTATTCATTCACTGCTCCATCTTCAGTTTTTTTCACAGGGGGCAGGGCTTCCTTCCTTTCTTCCTTCCTTCCTTCCACTCCTTTGGCCACCAATTTTGATCCAATTCTCTCTCTCTCTCTCTCTCTCTCTCTCTCTCTCTCTCTCTCTCTCTCTCTCTCTCTCACACACACACACACACACACACACACACACGTGTTCTTTGGGGGGGGTTGAATTACTCCGCCTCACTGCGCAAAGTCGGCTCAGCATGTGTTCGGCCCCTGCTTACGCCGAATCAAATCTGCAGGACCATTTCAAAGCCGCCAGTCCTCTTGCTCCTTCTCCTTCACTGGCAAAGCAGCGGCGGTGGTGCCTCCCCCTCCGCTCGGAGCACCTCAGCTGGGCTCTGGGTTATCCCTGCCATTGCCTCTACCTCCGCCGCTTTCCTACTAGCTCCTGCGGCCTCAAAAGCACGGCAGAGGAGGAAGGGGGAGGGATAACGCGGGGGCCAGCTCAGGTGCTCCGCGTGGAGAGAGAGGCACCACTGCCACGGGCGGCTCATCAAAACAAGTCTGGGGAGGTCCTTTGCAGGCGGCCAGTTCTAGCCGCCTGCAAAGGACTTCCCCACGTTTGCTTTGGTAGAAAGCTCTGCGCGGCAGTTAGAAATCTCTGCGCGGGGGTTTCTAGCCACGTGCGCGGCCGCGCAGGCGCGCACCTTAGAGGGAACAGTGTTCCTAGCCCTCTTTTGTTTTTTGGGGGGGTAGAGGGGAATTGCAGAATTATACAAATCCTTTATTATTTTTACAAATAACTCAAGGTAGCGAACATATCCAGCACACCTTCCTCCTCCTATTTTCCCTACAACAAGAACCCTGTGAGGTGAGTTGGGCTGAGAGCGAGCGACTGGCCCAAAGTCACCCAGCTGGCTTTCATGGCTAAGGTGGGACTTGAAAACTCATAGTCTCCTACTTTCTAGCCTGGCATTTTGCAAACTGAGCAAATGCAGTTATGGGACACATGAAGCATCTTAAATATATGAAATATAGTTGGTGCAGGAAGCCTGGCAAATGCCAAGTGAAGCATCTTTGGGCACATTGGCTTTCTAGTAATTGGCTGCATTACACACAATTTTTGTCACCATTTGCTTTCTTCCGTACTATGAAAGATGAACTCACTTCGTAAATCCCTGGAAACCTCCAAACTGGACAAGAAGAAACTGATCCAAAATTTAGAGCAAACTCTGCAGACCAATTGTGCCTTGGAAAGCAAACTCTCTCTTGTTCAAGATGAGCTGGAAAGCAAAGAAGCCGAATGCAAGCAATTAATGCAATGCAGGTCAGGTTTTGTTTACTTATATATGCATTTCCTGCTGCCTTACAAAACCTCTAGGTCAGGGGTGTCAAACTGAATTTCTTCGAGGGCCAGATCAGCATTGTAGTCCTCTGCGGTCTGGCTGGCGGGGAGACAGGACGGACGCCTCCTACAGCGCCACATTTTCGGCCAGGACAAACGCCTGCAACATTTTGCCAGCCAAAGGGGGGCGCATGGAGCCGCGTGAGGCTCTCGCATCCTGTTTTGGCTGGCAAAGTGCTGCAGGAGGCCATCCTTTGCCTTTGAGGGATTGACAAAAAAAAAAAAATGAAAAGAAGAGAAAATCTCATGTACGTTTTGGAATAAGTTCTTTTGTCTGTTTGGGAACTGTATTTTCAAAACAGAAGAGATGGGACTGATGTCCTGTAAGAATTCCTTTTCCCTCCTCAAAGGGACCAGCTCGTTGAAGAAACCAAGCGGGAGACAAAGTTCTATGCGGATCGCCTGGAGACCCTGAAGAAACAGTTCCAGACCGAACGAGAAGTAGCGAAGAAATCAGCCCAAAAAGAATCAGCCGAGGTGAGGAAAGGGAAAGGCTCTGAAGTGAGTTCTTGATAGAGTCTACTCCAATAAGAAATAGAATAATGGCCCTATGTCTTCATTGCAGGCTAGTTGCAATAGATAGTCCTTGAGTTAAGGCAAAAATTGAGACCAGGATTACCATCACTGAGTAATACAGTCATAAAGTACAATGCCATATGACCTCATCACTTAGCGCTGACTAAGCGCAGGAAACCCCTGTTATTACAGTTGGACAGGTCATTAAGTGGAAAGCAGGGGAAATCCCAGGTAGGGAGCATGGGCATGCCATGGGAGTGGGGAGGCCTGGCACAGTCTACGGGTCAGTGGTGGGTTTCAAAAATTGTTCGAACCTACTCTGTGGGTGTGGCCTCCTTTGTGGGAGTGGCTTGCCATCCATGTGACCAGATGGGAGTGGCTTGCCGCCCATGTGACCGGATATGAAGATGCCGACGACACTTGTCAAAACCACCTTAAATTACCTCACACACAGCACTGGCATGCATAAGAATATGATGTAAACTTGTTTTTTAAAAGGCATCTTTGGTTTGCGTTAAAACAACTTCAACACACGCAATGTTCTGATTGCACCACAAACGCAGGCACGCAGGCACTTTCACAGAGGCACTGAGTTTTATAAACATGAGCATGATAGTGTAGAATAATCATATCCAAGGACCAGGGGTGGGTTTCAAAAAGTTTTGGAACCTCTTCTGTAGGTGTGGCCTGCTTTCCGGGTCCATTGGTGGAACCTCTTCTAACTGGTTCGGTAGATTTGATGAACCGGTTCTACCGAATAGGTCCGAACTGGTAGGAACCCACCTCTGCTACGGGTGAACTGGGGGATGCTTGGTGTTGTAGAAACAGGTCATAGGGTAGGCGCAATTGCAGGAGGTAAGGTGGCTGCAGTGCAGGCAAGTGAAGAAAGGCCATGTGGGAGGGGGGGAGATGTACCTTAGTGACTCATGACCTTCCCTGCCAGCTTCCCCAGTGACACTCTGCAGCAGCCGGTAGGGAAGGTTGTAAATGGCAATCATGTGGTTTTCAGATGCTTGGCCACCTGGGTTCTGAACTTGGCAACCTGAACTTTGGGAATGGTCATAAGTTCCTTCAATGCTGTCGTAATTTTGAACAGTTGCTGAACAAATGATCCTAACTCAAGCTCTATCTCTAACATGCTTCCTTTGGGATTCATATCAGTGGTATTAAATAACTTAAGAAGATGCAGTTAAGCCTGGTTTATGTCACCCAGTCTATAATAAGGAGAGTCCATAGACTGCTTCAAAATCTTCTACATGCCAGTTATGAGTGATAGAGCCAATGTCTCTAACAGAAAGAGTCTAAGATTTGAGCAGAGATGCCTAATATTTTAGAAAAGCTTTATATCACTAAACAGAAGCCGGACAAAAATTATTCTCCAAGTAGGAAACTTTTAGAGTGAAGGGACAAAGTAAGAATTCAGACATGGCCTTTATCTTCTGCAATTTTTTTCAGATGAATATGAATTGCCTCTGTCTCTACCCGAATAGGTTAAAAAAGCTCTTGAAGAGGCCTGCTCTAAGTCTAGCGAAATACTACGCTGCAACAAAGAACTGCGGGCAAAAGTGATAGACCTGGAAGCCGCATTGGCAAATCAGAAGGAGAAGGTAAAAAAGCAGAAAGTACTAATCACCCAGTACTTCAACTCCAAGACCAACAATACACACAATGCAGAAAAAATCAAGGTAAATTGATGGATTTGGTTTCCTTTGCCTTCTTTGAAAATAGTTTTTTTTTGTATGGCCTGTATCTATTTTTGCTGCAGCTGTTATCAGCGGGACATCATAGGTAAAAGTTAAAATGGAAGTTTTAGAGCAGGCCATGTCCACCCCATCTCCGCAAAAGAAAAGTCACAAAACATCACGTGATAGCAACGTGACGCCGCAAATTCAACACCCGTGTTTTAGAGAAAACAATAGAATGTGGCCTGGATGCAAAATCTCTCTCCTTGTCAAATGCCTGGCTCATTAGTGGTGCTGAGACAAAACTAAGTGTTTTTTAAAAATCAAAGTGTGCATTTTCTCTCCAAAGAGGATTTAGATTAATAAAGCCAATCATAGTTTCCTGCAGAATGTGGGAAACCTGGCAGTACTGTGATAGCCAGAAAACGATAAATGAATAGGTGTGGCCTGTTTATCATGAGCAAAACTCATTTCATTAGAGTAAGGGTGAATGAGGCAAGAAATTCATATACCGCTTAGTTTTAATAGCTAAATTTTAATTGCGGCTTTCTATTGTTGTTGGTACTGCAACTGATTCAGGCAAAGTGAAGAGCAAAGCCTGTATTTGATGTTTCTACTTTCTCTGGTGAAGCCTGATCAGAATCACAGCAATATTTACAGCCTCTCTCTAATTTCCTGAAAAGGAGGAGCCTTCCCAATAGTCTGAGCCTAGTTTATGAACTGGTTTAAAGTCACATAACTTACAAAACCTGTATTTTTGAGATTCCTATCATGGATTTCTTTTCAGAATTTCTGCTTGTTTTAAATACTTTAGGTGAAGTGGTAAATAGGAACAAGTGGCAATGAGGAAATGTGCTTGGGGCCTCCAGCGGTATCACGAAAATTCTGGGCCTTTAGTATCTAGCATCTCACATTGGAAGGAGGGCTAGTAGGAAAAGTTCCAAGCTATGCCACTAGTAAGGCCTCTTATACTACAGAAAAGGTCTTGACATTCCTAGTTATGGTGGGGCCAATGCAAAGTAATGTGATTTTCTTCCTCCATATCTATCTGCTACTTTTAAAATTTATTTATTTCTGAGGACATTCTAGAAGACAGCCCTGGGGCAGTCTTTTATTTTCTGAATTTTTACTACTGGGTTCTTTACTGTGGAGCAGCCATTGTAAAATTGAAATAACTGCCTGCTTGCTTTATGCAGCAGCCTAAAAACAGAATGAGTACTTTGGAGTTTTGGTGTCTGCAGGAGAGAGGAGAAACTATCGTTTAGTATAGGTGTACTCTGACACAGTAGATTCCTGGATGCTTTCCTCTCATTGTGGTGAAATACTTTCAGGAGATTGAAATGGAATTGAGGCAAATGGAAGAACTGAAGGACTTATACCAGAAGAAAAACTACGAGCAGGTAGCATCAACTTTCTATAGCAAGTTAAGAATTGACTAAACTAAAATGCTTGATTTGATCACAGAATCTGATCCTTCTTTTTTTCTAGTCCCATAGTATTAAACAATTTGCCACCGAACTAACAAGCCTACAAAGTGAGATGCAGCAACTGGCCAAAAATCAGCAAGGGATGGAAAATCAGCTTGAAGATGAAAGGAAAAAGCGGAAACAACTTGAAGAAGAGTGCCGAGTAAGCCTCTTTTGAGCTCATAGTTTATTTCAACTGAGTAGCTTCATATTTTTAGTGACAGCTAGTGACATGTCTAATGCTCCTCTTTTCCTGTCCTTTTGCTTGATGGAAAGCAAAATCTGTTAGCGTTAATCTTAAATCATATTCGGCGACTTCAGCTAGTCCAGAATGCGGCCGCGCGAGCGATTGTGGGTGCACCTCGTTTCACCCACGTAACACCTATCCTCCGCGAGCTGCACTGGCTACCTGTCGATCTCCGGGTAAGCTTCAAGGTGCTACTTGTCACCTACAAAGCCCTTCATGGTAGTGGATCTGGGTACTTGAGAGACCGCCTACTGCCAATTACCTCCACTCGACCAATTAGATCCCATAGATTAGGCCTCCTCCGAGTCCCATCTGCCGGTCAATGTCGACTGGCAACCACGCGGAGGAGAGCCTTCTCGGTGGCAGCTCCGACCCTATGGAACGATCTCCCCGTGGAGATTCGTACCCTCACCACCCTCCAGACCTTCCGCACAGCCCTTAAAACCTGGCTGTCCCGTCAGGCCTGGGGTTAAAGACCGTAACCCACCCGAATTGTATGAATGTTGTGCTTTTAATGATGTACTGTCTTATGTGTTAATCTGTTTGTTCTCCCTTCCTTCCGAATTGTAAGCCGCCCTGAGTCCCCCCAGGGAAAAGGGCGGCATATAAATAAACTACTCATACTCATACTCATATTGAAATTACTGTAGAAGAATAAATAATTTTATTAGTTTGCTTGGAGTTTTGTTTTGTTTTTTGCTCCTTTAGACTTTGGAAGACACCATTAAGGAGCTCAAGAAATGCAAGGCAGCTACTGAAGAGAAACTAAAAGAAGCCAGCATTGAGTCTCAACAGGTAGATGCAGAGACAAAAAGGGGGGGAAACCCTGGGGCAGAGTTGCCATTTAGCTTGAAATTAATATGCTTGGAAAGGAATTAAGTTTTACAGATCAGAATAAAACTGGCTTGGCATTTCTGAATTTCTCATTAACTTCTCACACTGTCAAACTATTTACTAAGTCTGCATTACTATTACTATTAATCTTCTCATCGTTCCTATCACCCATCTCCTCCCACTTATGACTGTATGCAGAGGTGCGTTGCCAATTTTTTTACTATCGGTTAGGGTGCTCTCCTACGCATGTTTGCGCCGCTTCTGCACATGTGCAGAAGCGTCTGGGCGGAGCCTCTTGCTGCCACTACCGATTTGGTGATCCGGGCCAAACCGGGAGCAACCCACCTCTGACAGTAACAATGTTGCTTGTATCCTTACAATTTATATTGTTTCCTAGTATGAATTGATTGCTTGTTTGTATCCTACGACTATCATTAAGTGTTGTACTTTATGATTCGTGATGAATGTATCTTTTATTTTATGTACACTGAGAGCATATGCACCAAAGACAAATTCCTTGTTTGTCCAATCACACTTGGCCAATAAAGAATTCTATTCTTCTATTTTATTCTCATTACTGAAGTAAGAGCTAATTTTATGATTTGATTTAAAGTTTAGGAACTTATCAGTATTCCAGTACTTTATCATATATTATCAATTACCGATGTGAAGGCCTAGGAAAATGCCACTCCTTTTTTTATAATCAATACGCAGTATTTCATTTCTGATATCCTTTCTCTGCTTTAGATCTCTGCTAACCTAGAAGAAGCTCATCACTGGTTCAAATCCAAGTTTGATATTCTGCAGCGGGATCTAGTCAGAAACCGAAAACTAAAGCTGGATGAAGACAGTGAAGAAGAGGTCAGTATTGGAACAATGTCCACTTGTTGTGGGTCTCATGTCATAGTATATACCATGCCATTTAAGCAGCAGCTGACTTCACACATCAAGCTAAGCCATAGTATGGCTTGTTTGCTCTTAACTTCATGTTCTGTGAATTCAGCCATTTTAATGTGAAACTGATTCATGTGTATGTATATTGTAGGAACTCATTAAGTACCATTTTTTCAGTCAACCACAAGGGAACAAACATTGGCACAGTATACAATCCAGTCTAGGATTGTTCCCAGAGGTGAACAGTAGACACCAGTATTAGTAGCTGTTAAAATTCAATTGCAAAGAAGACTGGAAAATATACCTCTACTAAAGAGATACACAGAATTTGACTAAAGGGAAGGTTAGAAAATACTGAAGGGTTCACCAAAGATAGAAATGAAAAAAGCAAGCTGAGTTGCATTTAACATGGGTCAAGTTCATTTCTTGGACTACCCTCCTCTTATCTGAGACTACTTCAAAAATCTAGAATTGAGGTTAGGGTCAACTTTTTACGGCTTGAGGAAAATGAGACATGACTTGCTGGGCTAGAGGAAAAAGTAGGCAAAATTGTGCTTTTATATCCGCCATGGTTCATTTGTTCATATTCGTTGGTTCTAATCAATTGCTTTCCCAGCTTTAAAAAAAATCTGACTTAAGGTCAGTGACGTGCGGTGAGGTTTATGGCTGGTGAGGCAATTTTTTTAGACTTGTGGACTTCAATTCCCAGAATTCCACAGCCAGGCATGCTCAGTTCCAATTTAAAGTGACAGCATTTGTTTTTCTCCTTTGCTAAATAAGTTTCCTTCTTTTTCTTCTCCCTTCCCCTCCTTTCTCCCTTTCTGCCTCCTCATCTATGTCAGGAATTTTTCGGCTTTTAACCCTTGCTTAACTCTGCTCGAGTGATCATAAAACGCCAGACTAGATGAGGCACATCGTTCTCTTGCCTCCTGTAGAGGGCACTTTTTAGAGGCTTTTTTAAACAGTTAAGCACTAAGCAGAGTCATCCATGGTGACTCTGGCAGCAACTAGCTCAGCCTGACCTCAGCTCTTGCCTTCTTCCCTTTTACATTTTTTTTTCTTTTCATGATGACAGTGTTGAGGCTCTGCCTCCCCTGACTGCACGTCCCTGCTTAAGGTATAATTTAAATTTCACCTACTGCTGTTTTAAAGAAAAAAAAAATATTCTGAAAATTAAGATTGATAACTCTGTTTCTTACTTTCTCCCAAGAATGTTCACTGCGGAGATCTACTAACCAGATTTTTGGATCCCAAATGCTTGTAAATGTTAGTTTTAGCAGATACATATTTCATCTTGGTCAGATTAGAATCAAAGTACGATGTCCTCAATAGATTTGACATTTTCTGATCATTCTCATCTTTGACCAAATGTTCTATCAACAGAATAAGCCAGTGAAGATCCCTAGCCAGGTCTGTCTGAAGCGGTGGGAGACCAAAAATCACCTGAAGCTCATCTCCAGGAAATATTTAACAGAACAAAATAATTGATGACCTGCTTTCCCAGGAGGTTCCAGGATGTAAAAGATGACCCTGTACCTGTGAACATCATGTCTCAGATCTAGGGCCCCAGGAACAGTGGTGTACCTGGAAGGAGCCAAATGGTAGATCATTTCAGTGTGATCCTCCACATACTGATGTTAACAGAGGAGATCTTGAACTAGGAATGCTCTACACTAATGAAGAAAAGTCCTCTAAACTTTAGGCACTAGGTTTCAACTACCAAGTCTTTAAAATGCCTCTGTGGAACTTTTCAGACCGGAAAACTTCAAGTTTTATTCAAAATAAATTATGTGCCTCAATCTTAAACTCTTCCTGAGAAAATAACTTCTATTTTTAAAGCTACACATAGGATTCAAATCTACACAGAGGACAAGTGTATAGAATCAACCTTCTTATACTATATACATACACTATACACCGTGATATGATTTGTTTATCTTGTATATTAACAGTTGTGCTTTATTTGCAATTCAAGAAAGGAAAAATACTGGTATTTGGATGTCTTTCTTTTTAAGTGGCAGGTCTGAAGCCTTGACCAGGCTAAATTTTATAGAGTAAGGCTGGCATCCAAATACATTTTTTTTTACAAAGGATGGTCTTAATGAGTCCTCTCAATACAAGGTATAGTTTGAGTAAATGTATCTATCACCTCCCGAGATAAACTGCCATGTATGACAGAAATACTTTCATAACTATTAAAATTATAGCAACAAAATTCAAAATTCAGTCAAATATTTTTCACACAAAAATATTTTACTATCTGCTCTTACCTGCTTATCCTAATCCTCACCCATCATTATTTGGGAATTGAACTATTCTGTATGAGTTGAGACAAAACAATATAAAAGCCAGAAAATTAGCAGCCTTTTATAACATTTGTGATTTTCATATTTAGATATATGAAGTACAAAATCAGAATTTCATTTAAAAAAAGCCTTAAACAGCTATGTCATTTGACAATTCACCGAACTATAAAATATTTGCTCAGACTTCCAAATAATAGTCTTACGTGGAATTGGTTCACAAATATCAAAACAACTGGTCTTTCCAAATATTTTCACCCTAAATCAATCTTTCCTTACCTCAGTGTCCTCCAGACTTCAACTCCCAGAATTTTCATTGAACTGGTAACTTGGTATTCAGAAGTAGAGATGACAAGGGAATCCAGATTGAGGAAGATTACCATAAATCATGGATAACAATTATATATTTCTGAACTTTCTGTTCTAGATAACAACTGTATAGTATATAAGCTTGCTATATAACTTGTAGGGGTGTGGGATTTGTTTTTAAGAATAAAACATCCACTTTTTTTATAACAGTTGCAGTTTGTATTTTGTTCTAAAAAAAAAGAGGAGAGTTGTTCCTCTTCTTAAACTATAAAATTTACTACAAGTATAGTTTATTTTTCTTAGGAAATACTATGACATAGAGAATAGTTACTTTAGATCGCTACATCTTTATAATGAATTAATTTTCAATAGGTTGTTAAATGTAAATAAATAGAACTTGGTCTAAAGAACCTAATTTTTGCCTTTGTTTTATTATCATATCCTGAAATTAATGAACAGTAAAACAGTTTCTCTTCTGTCTCCTTTTTAAATAAGAAAAACATGCATAACAATCTGAGTCTTTATTTCTTCCAAATGAAGAAGAAGTTGCTAAGAATTCATAATTCTTATAAACAATCATGTACTGTAATAGAACAAGAGGCATGACAATCCCAACCTTGGCCTAAACATTGGTATTGTAAAGGTAAGTAAGAGTCAGTACTATTCTGGAATAAGGTTTGTGTATCAAAAAGCTGAGAATGTTCTTGATTCCTGTACAGATTCAAATTGGTCATTGGTTAGACGGTTAGGATTAAGTTTCCCAAAGGAAAACAGCTCAACCTTCAACTCTATCAAGAAAGTTCTTAGACTTCTTCTATCGAGAAAGTTTTAAGTCTTCTTGTATTTCTCATTCAGTTTTAAGGAGTGTTGAATTATATAATTCAAAGGCTGGAGTCCATTCATGATGTCTCTGTCTTGACCATTCTTCCATCAGTCTCTTCCAAGTCTCCCCATAGAATCAAGGAAAGGAATTCATCTCAGTGACCGTGTATAACTTTGTCCTCATACAGTTCCATATGTATACAACAGTTTGCGAGCCATTCGAATATTTCCACTGCTCTGATAAATGAGCGACAAATTGAAAGCGATATCATTTCGTAAGTCTGTCTGGTCAGCTTCTATTCCCTAGTTTAAAGGAGAAAAATCTCTTTTAACTTGTCACAAAATAACTTTTCCCCAGAATTCATATACATAAATTCATATATATATATATATATATGAATTTAAAATTTATTTTTAAACATTTTAAAGAAAGTTTAAAAACTAATACAAACTAAGAAAAATAAAAATACAGAGAAAGCTAAAAGTGCATGAAAGGAAAAAAAGGAGACAAATAGAAAAGAAAAAGAAGTTGCCAATCTGCTTTACAGCAGTTATACATAGAATTATAACTCTACTCTTATTAATCTATCTAATCATCAAAACCATAAATTATAAGTTGATTTTTTTTCTAATTATGGAAAAAGCAGTTTCCAGTCAGCAATAAACATAGACACTGTCTTTCCCTGAATCCAAATCTTTAGAATAGTTTAATTTTGGAACAAATCCTGCACATGGAAATGTAATGTGGCAGTTACATTTTCTGGAATCTTCTAAAACAACTATAAATAAGGGATAAATCTCTTACTTCAGCACATTGCAAAATTGACTATATTCTGCTTGGCCTTTTCAAAGGTTTTAAATGGCATGCGACTATGCTTGGAACAGTAATAAAATACGATGGTTTTAATAACAATTTTCTTAAATTTCAGGGCAGAGTTTGGATCATAAATGCTTTGTGGGATAGGTCGGAGAATGCAAAACAGGCTCCCTCTAAACATTTTGAAGAATTGAAACAGCATTATCAGGAAAACCATAAATACTTAAGTCATGAAAGGGAAGAAATTTGGCACTGGATATGAATGGCCAAATTGAAACTGGATGATTGGGGGCGAGGGGGTTTTTTCCAACTGAAATGGCAGCTTGTCAAATGCTGATTTGTTATTGCTTTTCATCAAGAAGGCCATGAGGCAGTTGACATTCACTTTATAATATACCTATGGTTTTCTCACGTTTAAATTAACAACACACGAGAGTTAAAACCATAAATATTTTATAAACACCTTTGTATAATTATCCAAAGATGCCAATATGGATATGCATGTTCTGTTTTTTACTGGTGATGAAAACAGAATTGGAAAGGGGGGATATAGGAACACATGAGCCTATAGAGGTTGGCAGTTCGTGAGAATGTTCACACGTCTTAACATTCAAATCCTAATCAAATGCTGTTCCACACAGTACCTCTAGGACCAATGGAGGTAATTCCAGGGCCTTTTTGTAATAGTGAATAGCAAGATGTACTAATCCCAGTTGATGAAGGGCACGTCCTAAGTTGTAATAAGATTCTTGACAAGAACCACGAAGGCTCAGGTACCGTTGCAGGAATGAAAACCCCTAAATACAAAAGGAAAACTTCACTATTGCAAAAATTAAACATTACAAGTTAACAATCGAGACATCAGAAGTAATACTGTGAGACTTAAATTCACATATGGCCACCATTAAATACAGTAAAATATATTATTCCATATGATACACTATGGAAGCAAAAGCTGGACTTTGAAGAAGCAGGCTAGGAAGAGAATTGATGCTTTGGAAATTTAGTGTTGGAGGGGACTTCTGAGGAACCAAAGACAGCCAAGAAAGCAAATAGATTATCGAACAATCAACCCAGAATTGTCTTTCGAGGCACAAATGATGAAGCTCAAATTACCTTACTTTGAACATACTATGTGAAGATCTTTAGCAATAGCAATAGCAGTAGACTTATATACCGCTTCATAGGCCTTTCAGGCCTCTCTAAGCGGTTTACAGAGAGTCAGCATATTGCCCCCAACAATCTGGGTCCTCATTTTACCCACCTCGGAAGGATGGAAGGCTGAGTCAACCCTGAGCCGGTGAGATTTGAACCGCTGACCTGCTGATCTAGCAGTAGCCTGCAGTGCTGCATTTAACCACTGCGCCACCTTGGCTCTTAATCTAGCTCTCTGGAAAAGGGTTTTGGGAAGGATGGAAGGAAGGAAAGAGGAGAACCCGCAGTATCGAGAAAGTCTATGTGCTCACTAAGGAGTTGACACCAACTTGATAGCATTTAATCAGTCCCCATAAATATTCCACAAAACATTTTGCAGTAGTAAATCTCCCACCAATAAGACTATTAAACTGCACTAGCTTATAAGTCTTGGAAAATGTGGATAATAAAACATTAATGGGATTAATTGACAGATATTGTTGGTGTCAGCGTTCCAAATAGCCTCCAGAATTAAATCAGAGTTCAAGGCAGCGCTTTCCTCAAAGTTCCAATTTATTAAGAGAGACATGTTGGTACATCTGCGATAAACCCGAATCTGAAAGCTTCCCGGGAAAGTTCATGATCTTGTCCCCACACCCACAAGCCCATCACATGGTCCAATCTTCCTATGCCACGCTGGCATTTCCACCCATCCACTTCCGGTCAGGTGCAGAGACAAAAGATGGCCTTGAGTTGGTTGATTTTTAGAAAGGATTTTTTTTTTATTTTGAAAACAACACATTCTACACCTTACTATTCCCCCTCCCATTTCCCCACTAATGAAACAGCATAGTAAAGAAAGAGTGTGTGGCAGGCCAAAGATCTTAAATGGAACTGGCTGCAGGCCTGATAGTTGGTTAATTATCTTTTCTTCTGAAAAACAAATTACACATTCCCAGTACGACTGGTAATACTGATTAACCTGCTTACAACCCAGCGCCACATAAAAGATGTTTCATGCAAGATAACTTTTACAAGAATATACGGATTATTTTTACGGTCAATTCTTGAAGACTTGCCTAAATAAATTTTAAAGGAATTTTATACCATTTAAGATGAGGTAAGGGTTTGTACACGAAAGTTGTGAGAGAAAGACAACACACCTGTATTATGAGGGCATGTCTTTTTAAAACATATTTCTGAGATGCCATGTGGATGAAAATCAAGCCTATGCAAAGGCTGTACAGGGGTTCATCTGGGTTAGTACGGAATGCTTGTACATATTGCCCTGCAAAGAAATAAGCAGCGAAGATTTTGGAATGTCACGTATGACTGGATATATTTTACTGAAAAAGCTTTCAAAACAATTTAAACCAGCAATACATCTATGGACCATTTTATTTATTGAAGTTAAAAAAAAAAGCAGCTGTTTTGGGCCAGTGGGCATGTCTGAAATTTTGACAGAATGGCTGTAGTTGTGTTTGCCTATTGTTAATGAGTAGGAAAACTCTACTACATATGGGCAAGATGGGAATGATAAATCACAAAGTCCCTGTTTATCACAAGGCATGTTGATGCGGTTGCTGTTCATTACTTATGCCCAAGGATGCCCTCTACTGTTTCATCATAGTTTGGCCTTGGCTCAGGTGAAATGGTTGCAGCTATTCTCCAATTTTGTTTTTGCAAAATAGTAAAACCACAGCTTATAATATTCCAGTTTTATATGACCTATCTCCAAATACACAAGACATAATTCTACATACATCTCCACACACTGCAATTGCAATTTTTAAATTAATAACAGTAAGAAACATACCAAGGGCATGCTTGAAACAACCGGATACAAAAGCATTGTGGCCATTTAAAACACACAGTGCATGATTGTCTGGGTTCTTCAACAATAATCGTAGACAGAAACGATGGTGCCGGACATCTTGGGAATGCATGGTGATTTGGTTAAAGATATTCCAAAGCTGAGGCTTACTGACATGTTCCATTACCATTATCCTACAAAAGAAACAGGTGCTTTTCAGACTGCTTGTAAATGATAGGAAAAAAATCAGTCTATAATCACTGAGGATAACCGTGCGATCCAGTCACAAGATGGCCTCTTCCATCACTTTTGTATATCGCCTACAATGAGCATGTTCCACATGGAGGCTCAATTCACAGAATTACACTCAAAATAAGCCAGCCCAGACCATTCACCACTATATTACTTGGCCTAGAACTAGTCTCTTTCAACAGACAAAATGCATCACTAGACCCTTCAACTAAAATTATTATTTCACCAACATTAAATTTATTTAACTCTGCAGCAGGAGATGAAAATATGGTATTCTGAAGATATGGCACATAGGTAGGTGGTTTGCTTGAGTTCTCAGTAGAAACAAAAGATCTAAATTATCTAGAAAAATACCATATCAGTAACAAGGTTTTAATTTAAAGAGATATTGAAATGATTTTGCCTTAACCCAGTGGTTCCCAAACTTGGCAACTTTAAGACTTGTGGACTTCAACTCCCAGAATTCTCCAGCCAGCTCTGCAGAGCTAGCTGGAGAATTCTGGGAGTTGAAGTCCGCAAGTTTTAAAGTTGCCAAGTTTGGGAACCACTGCCTTAACCCAATGTGATTGTTGGAATGACCTACCTGATATAATTATAAGCTTTTCTAAAATTCTTGTCTAAAACTGCTGCCGAGAGACCAAAGTATTCCAGTTCTTTGCGCTTCTGCCGATCATCATAGAATGAATAATATTCCAATGAGGAGTCCACTAGCAGTTCTGCCTCCTTGTATCGCATAAGGTCACACAATGCATAGATTGCCTTAAGGAGAAGGTTCCACCAATCCTCTTTTGTCAGAACACTCGTAAGCACCAAAAATATAGCTAGAGTCAACCATAAACTACAGTTAATTTTTACACAGACAGAACATAAAACGAAAACATAATTGAAAACATTAATAAAAGTCTGAAGTAGAGGTTAATGTGTGGATTCAATAAAACTGAAGGAATATCAAAAAGCCTATTATCACTGAAAAATTTGCTCAAAGCGTATTTAACAAAGGCCCAGTTATCAACATTTATAAACTGCAGTAGTCAACTGTTTCCATAATTTGAACAATTAAATTGAACAATTTAAATTGTTTTACCTTTCTTTGTTGTTTCTTGGTCATCATTATCAGAGATTTTATCTCTTGAAACTTTTATAAGATAGAGATGTCTTTCTCCCGATTTTGAGCTAGATATTAAACACACCTGAGCTCTGTTCATGGCTACCTGCAAGTTGAACATTTAAAACACATCTGAAAAAAGAAATACCTTACAGTTGCCCATTCTTTGCTTTCAAATAGTTTATTGATTTTTTTTCAGTTTGTAACTGCATCCCAGACTTAACAAAGTGAACAATAAAAAGTGCCAAAGATCTATGATACAGTTGGCTTGATCCAATTACAAAGCAGATTAAAATTGACTAGAAACCATAAATTTTCATTGTCTGAAGTCACCCATAGATA